>NW_027189200.1:361099-722198 GCF_040958095.1 Procambarus clarkii
GGGGATGATAAACGTCAAAATATTGCTAAATTCGATGATTTTTCGTACGAAACAAAATGCACGAAAACTTGCTTAAAATGCAATATTATGCGAAATTCTGAGATTTGAAGGCCAAATCACATATCGTGAAATACTTTCGAAATATTGGTAAAAATGAATATATTTGCGTAATACCAAACTACATGATTAACGTGAAAAAGTCACTATTTTACCATATTTGAGGATTTTACCATCAAATCATAGAGCGAGGTTTCGTATTATTTAGATCCAAGAAAAGACATATGACAATGTTGTTTCCAATACAAATGATAAAAAACAATGTGTTTTTCATTAGAATTAACTAAAATGTTCTTGATTTTCCGTTTATATTACCGATGGAAGATGTACACGTAAAAACGCTCTAATCCGGCTGAAACGTCGATATATGCAATAAAAACCGAACTTCTCCCCTTTTCAATATCTTACTCAGTATTTTAACGAGAAACAAATAGTTGATTGAAAATTAAGTATTTAAGGTTATTATCTAATCAATTATGTTTTTGCATCATTTTTATCGTATATATAATGAATTAATACCCATAGACTGAAAATTCACAAAAACGTGGAAAAACGGCAAAATATTGCGTAATTCGATGATATTTTGTTTAAATCACATAAAGGAAAAGGGGATGATAAACGTGAAAATATTGCTAAATTCGATGATTTTTCGTACGAAACAAAATGCAAGAAAACTTGCTTAAAATATACTATTATGCGAAATTTTGAGATTTGAAGGCCAAATCACATATCGTGAAACTACATGAAATAGTTTCGAAATATTGGTAAAAATGAATATATTTGCGTTATACCAAACTACATGATTAACGTGAAAAAGTCACTATTTTACCATATTTGAGGATTTTACCTTTAAATCATAGAGCGAGGTTTCGTAATATTTAGATCCAAGAAAAGACATATGACAATATTGTTTCCAATACAAATGATAAAAAAACAATGTGTTTTCATTAGAATTTACTAAAATGTTCTTGATTTTCTGTTTATATTACCGATGGAAGATGTACACGTAAAACCGATCTAATCCGTCTGAAACGTCGATATATGCAATAAAAACCGAACTTCTCCCCTTTTCAATATCTTACTCAGTATTTTAACGAGAAACAAATAGTTTATTGAAAATGAAGTATTTAAGGTTATTATCTAATCAATTATGTGTTTGCATCATTCTTTTCGTATATATAATGAATTAATACCCATAGACTGAAAATTCACAAAAACGTGGAAAAACGGCAAAATATTGCGTAATTCGATGATATTTTGTTAAATCACATAAAGGAAAAGGGGATGATAAACGTGAAAATATTACTGAATTCGATGATTTTTCGTACGAAACAAAATGCAAGAAAACTTGCTTAAAATATAATATTATGCGAAATTCTGAGATTTGAAGGCCAAATCACATATCGTGAAACTACATGAAATAGTTTCGAAATATTGGTAAAAATGAATATATTTGCGTTATACCAAACTATATGATTAACGTGATAAAGTCACTATTTTACCATATTTGAGGATTTTACCTTCAAATCATAGAGCGAGGTTTTCGTATTATTTAGATCCAAGAAAAGACATGACAATGTTGTTTCCAATACAAATGATAAAAAAACAATGTGTTTTCATTAGAATTTACTAAAATGTTCTTGATTTTCCGTTTATATTACCGATGGAAGATATACATGTTTTGAGCGGATTTTCAGCTCTAATCCGGCTGAAACGTCGATATATGCAATAAAAACCGAACTTCTCCCCTTTTCAATATCTTACTCAGTATTTTAACGAGAAACAAATAGTTGATTGAAAATGAAGTATTTAAGGTTATTATCTAATCAATTATGTGTTTGCATCATTTTTATCGTATATATAAGGAATATAGTGAATGATAATATATAATGAATATAATATATAATGAACCCATAGACTGAAAATTCACAAAAACGTGGAAAAACGGCAAAATATTGCGTAATTCCTTGATATTTTGTTTAAATCACATAAAGGAAAAGGGGATGATAAACGTGAAAATATTGCTAAATTCGATGATTTTTCGTACGAAACAAAATGCAAGAAAACTTCCTTAAAATGTAATATTATGCGAAATTCTGAGATTTGAAGGCCAAATCACATATCGTGATACTACATGAAATAGTATCGAAATATTGATAAAAATGAATATATTTACGTAATATCAAACTACATGAAAACGTAAAAAAGTCACTATTTAACCATATTTGAGGATTTTAAATTCAAATCATAGAGCGAGGTTTCGTATTATTTCGATCCAAGAAAAGACATATGACAATGTTGTTTCCAATACAAATGATAAAACTCAATGTGTTTTCATTTGAATTATCTAAAATGTTCCTGATTTTCCGTTTATATTACCGATGGAAGATGTACACGTAAAACCGCTCTAATCCGGCTAAACGTCGATATATGCAATAAAAACAGAATTTCTTCCCTTTTCAATATCTTACTCAGTATTTTAACGAGAAACAAATAGTTGATAGAAAATGAAGTACTTAAGGTTATTATCTAATCAATTATGTGTTTGCCATCATTTTTATCGTATATATAATGAATTAATACTATAGACTGAAATTTCCAAAAACGCGGAAAAACGGCAAAATATTGCCTAATTCGATGATATTTTGTTTAAATCACGTAAAGGAAAAGGGGATGATAAACGTCAAAATATTGCTAAATTCGATGATTTTTCGTACGAAACAAAATGCAAGAAAACTTGCTTAAAATGCAATATTATGCGAAATTCTGAGATTTGAAGGCCAAATCACATATCGTGATACTACATGAAATGGTATCGAAATATTGATAAAAATGAATATATATACGTAATATCAAACTACATGAAAAGGTGAAAAAAGTCACTATTTAACCATATTTGAGGATTTTAACTTCAAATCATACAGCGAGGTTTCGTATTATTTAGATCCAAGAAAAGACATATGACAATGTTATTTCCAATACAAATTATAAAAATCAATGTGTTTTCATTAGAATTATCTAAAATGTTCCTGATTTTCCGTTTATATTACCGATGGAAGATGTACACGTAAAACCGCTCTAATCCGGCTGAAACGTCGATATATGCAATAAAAACAGAACTTCTTCCCTTTTCAATATCTTACTCAGTATTTTAACGAGAAACAAATAGTTGATTGAAAATGAAGTATTTAAAGTTATTATCTAATCAATTATGTGTATGCATCATTTTTATCGTATATATAATGAATTAATACCCATAGACTGAAAATTCACAAAAACGTGGAAAAACGGCAAAATATTGCATAATTCCTTATTATTTTGTTTAAATCACATAAAGGAAAAGGGGATGATAAACGTCAAAATATTGCTAAATTCGATGATTTTTCGTACGAAACAAAATGCACGAAAACTTGCTTAAAATGCAATATTATGCGAAATTCTAAGATTTGAAGGCCAAATCACATATCGTGAATCTACATGAAATAGTTTCGAAATATTGGTAAAAATGAATATATTTGCGTTATACCAAACTACATAATTAACGTGAAAAAGTCACTATTTTACCATATTTGAGGATTTTACCTTCAAATCATAGAGCGAGGTTTCGTATTATTTAGATCCAAGAAAAGACATATGACAATGTTGTTTCCAATACAAATGATAAAAAACAATGTGTTTTCATTAGAATTAACTAAAATGTTCTTGATTTTCCGTTTATATTACGATGGAAGATGTACAAGTAAAACCGCTCTAATCCGGCTGAAACGTCGATATATGCAATAAAAACCGAACTTCTCCCCTTTTCAATATCTTACTCAGTATTTTAACGAAAACAAATAGTTGATTGAAAATGAAGTATTTAAGGTTATTATCTAATCAATTATGTGTTGCATTATTTTTATCGTATATATAATGAATTAATACCCATAAATTGAAATCTCACAAAAACGTGGAAAAACGGCAAAATTTGAATAATTCGATGATATTTTGTTTAAATCACGTAAAGGAAAAGGGGATGATAAACGTCAAAATATTGCTAAATTCGATGATTTTTCGTACGAAACAAAATGCACGAAAACTTGCTTAAAATGCAATATTATGCGAAATTCTAAGATTTGAAGGCCAAATGACATATCGTGAATCTACATGAAATAGTTTCGAAATATTGGTAAAAATGAATATATTTGCGTTATACCAAACTACATAATTAACGTGAAAAAGTCACTATTTTACCATATTTGAGGATTTTACCTTCAAATCATAGAGCGAGGTTTCGTATTATTTAGATCCAAGAAAAGACATATGACAATGTTATTTCCAATACAAATGATAAAAATCAATGTGTTTTCATTAGAATTAACTAAAATGTTCCTGATTTTCCGTTTATATTATCGATGGAAGATGTACACGAAAACCGCTCTATTCCGGCTGAAACGTCTATATATGCAATGAAAACAGAACTTCTCCCCTTTTCAATATCTTACTCAGTATTTTAACGAAAAACAAATAGTTGATTGAAAATGAAGTATTTAAGGTTATTATCTAATCAATTATGTGTTTGCATTATTTTTATCGTATATATAATGAATTAATACCCATAAACTGAAATCTCACAAAAACGTGGAAAAACGGCAAAATTTTGAATAATTCGATGATATTTTGTTTAAATCACGTAAAGGAAAAGGGGATGATAAACGTCAAAATATTGCTAAATTCGATGATTTTTCGTACGAAACAAAATGCACGAAAACTTGCTTAAAATGCAATATTATGCGAAATTCTAAGATTTGAAGGCCAAATCACATATCGTGAATCTACATGAAATAGTTCGAAATATTGGTAAAAATGAATATATTTGCGTTATACCAAACTACATAATTAACGTGAAAAAGTCACTATTTTACCATATTTGAGGATTTTACCTTCAAATCATAGAGCGAGGTTTCGTATTATTTAGATCCAAGAAAAGACATATGACAATGTTGTTTCCAATACAAATGATAAAAAAACAATGTGTTTTCATTAGAATTAACTAAAATGTTCTTGATTTTCCGTTTATATTACCGATGGAAGATGTACAAGTAAAACCGCTCTAATCCGGCTGAAACGTCGATATATGCAATAAAAACCGAACTTCTCCCTTTTCAATATCTTACTCAGTATTTTAACGAGAAACAAATAGATGATTGAAAATGAAGTATTTAAGGTTATTATCTAATCAATTATGTGTTTGCATCATTTTTATCGTATATATAATGAATTAATACACATAGACTGAAAATTCACAAAAACGAGGAAAAACGGCAAAATATTGCATAATTCGATGATATTTTGTTTAAATCACATAAAGGAAAAGGGGATGATAAACGTCAAAATATTGCTAAATTCGATGATTTTTCGTACGAAACAAAATGCAAGAAAACTTGCTTAAAATGTAATATTATGCGAAATTCTGAGATTTGAAGGCCAAATCACATATCGTGATACTACATGAAATAGTATCGAAATATTGATAAAAATGAATATATTTACGTAATATCAAACTACATGTAAAAGGTGAAAAAAGTCACTATTTAACCATATTTGAGGATTTTAACTTCAAATCATACAGCGAGGTTTCGTATTATTTAGATCCAAGAAAAGACATATGACAATGTTATTTCCAATACAAATGATAAAAATCAATGTGTTTTCATTAGAATTAACTAAAATGTTCCTGATTTTCCGTTTATATTATCGATGGAAGATGTACACGAAAACCGCTCTATTCCGGCTGAAACGTCTATATATGCAATGAAAACAGAACTTCTCCCCTTTTCAATATCTTACTCAGTATTTTAACGAGAAACAAATAGTTGATTGAAAATAAAGTTTTAAGGTTATTATCTAATCAATTATGTGTTTGCATCATTTTTATCGTATTATAATGAATTAATACCCATAAACTGAAATCTCACAAAAACGTGGAAAAACTGCAAAATATTGCCTAATTCGATGATATTTTGTTTAAATCACGTAAAGGAAAAGGGATGATGAACGTCAAAATATTGCTAAATTCGATGATTTTTCGTACGAAACAAAATGCAAGAAAACTTGCTTAAAATGCAATATTATGCGAAATTCTGAGATTTGAGGCCAAATCACATATCGTAATATACACGAAATAGTATCGAAATATTGGTAAAAATGAATACATTTACGTAATATCAAACTACATTATTAACGTGAAAAAGTCACTATTTTACTATATTGAGGATTTTAACTTCAAATCATTCAGCGAGGTTTCGTTTTATTTAGAACCAAGAAAGACATATGACAATGTGTTTCCAATACAAATGATAAAAAAACAATGTGTTTTCATTAGAATTAAACTAAAGTGTTCTTGATTTTCGTTATATTACCGATGGAAGATGTACAAGTAAAACCGCTCTAATCCGGCTGAAACGTCGATATATGCAATAAAAACCGAACTTCTCCCCTTTTCAATATCTTACTCAGTATTTTAACGAAAAAACAAATAGTTGATTGAAAATGAAGTATTTAAGGTTATTATCTAATCAATTATGTGTTTGCATTATTTTTATCGTATATATATGAATTAATACCCATAAACTGAAATCTCACAAAAACGTGGAAAAACGGCCAAAAATTTGAATAATTCGATGATATTTTGTTTAAATCACGTAAAGGAAAAGGGGATGATAAACGTCAAATATTGCTAAATTCGATGATTTTTCGTACGAAACAAAATGCACGAAAACTTGCTTAAAATGCAATATTATGCGAAATTCTAAGATTTGAAGGCCAAATCACATATCGTGAATCTACATGAAATAGTTTCGAAATATTGGTAAAAATGAATATATTGCGTTATACCAAACTACATAATTAACGTGAAAAAGTCACTATTTTACCATATTGAGGATTTTACCTTCAAATCATAGAGCGAGGTTTCGTATTATTTAGATCCAAGAAAAGACATATGACAATGTTGTTTCCAATACAAATGATAAAAAACAATGTGTTTTCATTAGAATTAACTAAAATGTTCTTGATTTCCGTTTATATTACCGATGGAAGATGTACAAGTAAAACCGCTCTAATCCGGCTGAAACGTCGATATATGCAATAAAAACCGAACTTTCCCTTTCAATATCTTACTCAGTATTTTAACGAGAAACAAATAGATGATTGAAAATGAAGTATTTAAGGTTATTATCTAATCAATTATGTGTTTGCATCATTTTTATCGTATATATAATGAATTAATACACATAGACTGAAAATTCACAAAACGAGAAAAACGGCAAAATATTGCATAATTCGATGATATTTTGTTTAAATCACATAAAGGAAAAGGGGATGATAAAGGTCAAAATATTGCTAAATTCGATGATTTTTCGTACGAAACAAAATGCAAGAAAACTTGCTTAAAATGTAATATTATGCGAAATTCTGAGATTTGAAGGCCAAATCACATATCGTGATACTACAGAAATAGTATCGAAATATTGATAAAAATGAATATATTTACGTAATATCAAACTACATGTAAAAGGTGAAAAAAGTCACTATTTAACCATATTTGAGGATTTTAACTTCAAATAATACAGCGAGGTTTCGTATATTTAGATCCAAGAAAAGACATATGACAATGTTATTTCCAATACAAATGATAAAAATCAATGTGTTTTCATTAGAATTAACTAAAATTTCCTGATTTTCCGTTTATATTACAGATGGAAGATGTACACGAAAACCGCTCTATTCGGCTGAAACGTCTATATATGCAATGAAAACAGAACTTCTCCCCTTTTCAATATCTTACTCAGTATTTTAACGAGAAACAAATAGTTGATTGAAAATAAAGTTTTAAGGTTATTATCTAATCAATTATGTGTTTGCATCATTTTATCGTATATATAATGAATTAATACCCTAAACTGAAATCTCACAAAAACGTGGAAAAACTGCAAAATATTGCCTAATTCGATGATATTTTGTTTAAATCACGTAAGGAAAAGGGGATGATGAACGTCAAAATATTGCTAAATTCGATGATTTTCGTACGAAACAAAATGCAAGAAAAACTTGCTTAAAATGCAATATTATGCGAAATTCTGAGATTTGAAGGCCAAATCACATATCGTAATACTACACGAAATAGTATCGAAATATGGTAAAAATGAATACATTTACGTATATCAAACTACATTATTAACGTGAAAAAGTCACTATTTTACTATATTTGAGGATTTTAACTTCAAATCATCAGCGAGGTTTCGTTTATTTAGAACCAAGAAAAGACATATGACAATGTTGTTTCCAATACAAATGATAAAAAAACAATGTGTTTTCATTAGAATTAACTAAGTGTTCTTGATTTTCCGTTTATATTACCGATGGAAGATGTACAAGTAAAACCGCTCTAATCCGGCTGAAACGTCGATATATGCAATAAAAACCGAACTTCTCCCTTTTCAATATCTTACTCAGTATTTTAACGAAAACAAATAGTTGATTGAAAATGAAGTATTTAAGGTTATTATCTAATCAATTATGTGTTTGCATTATTTTTATCGTATATATAATGAATTAATACCCATAAAACTGAAATCTCACAAAAATGTGGAAAAACGGCAAAATTTGAATAATTCGATGATATTTTGTTTAAATCACGTAAAGGAAAAGGGATGATAAAGTCAAAATATTGCTAAATTCGATGATTTTTCGTACGAAACAAAATGCACGAAAACTTGCTTAAAATGCAATATTATGCGAAATTCTGAGATTTGAAGGCCAAATCACATATCGTGAAACTACATGAAATAGTTTCGAAATATTGGTAAAAATGAATATATTTGCGTATACCAAACTACATAATAACGTGAAAAGTCACTATTTTAACCATATTTGAGGATTTTACCTTCAAATCATAGAGCGAGGTTTCGTATTATTTAGATCCAAGAAAAGACATATGACAATGTTGTTTCCAATGCAAATTATAAAAAAAACAATGTGTTTTCATTAGAATTAACTAAAATGTTCTTGATTTTCAGTTTATATTACCGATGGAAGATGTAAGTAAAACCGCTCTAATCCGGCTGAAAACGTCGATATATGCAATAAAAACCGAACTTCTCCCCTTTTCAATATCTTACTCAGTATTTTAACGAGAAACAAATAGATGATGAAAATGAAGTATTTAAGGTTATTATCTAATCAATTATGTGTTTGCATCATTTTTATCGTATATATAATGAATTAATACCCATAAACTGAAATCTCACAAAAACGTGGAAAAACTGCAAAATATTGCCTAATTCGATGATTTTGTTTAAATCACGTAAAGGAAAAGGGGATGATAAACGTCAAAATATTGCTAAATTCGATGATTTTTCGTACGAAACAAAATGCAAGAAAAACTTGCTTAAAATGCAATATTATGCGAAATTCTGAGATTTGAAGGCCAAATCACATATCGTGATACTACATGAAATGGTATCGAAATATTGATAAAAATGAATATATATACGTAATATCAAACTACATGAAAAAGGTGAAAAAAGTCACTATTTAACCATATTTGAGGATTTTAACTTCAAATCATACAGCGAGGTTTCGTATTATTTAGATCAAAGAAAAGACATATGAACATGTTATTTCCAATACAAATGATAAAAATCAATGTGTTTCATTAGAATTATCTAAAATGTTCCTGATTTTCCGTTTATATTACCGATGGAAGATGTACACGTAAAACCGCTCTAATCCGGCTGAAACGTCGATATATGCAATAAAAACAGAACTTCTTCCCTTTTCAATATCTTACTCAGTATTTAACGAGAAAAAATAGTTGATTGAAAATGAAGTATTTAAGTTATTATCTAATCAATTATGTGTATGCATCATTTTTATCGTATATATAATGAATTAATACCCATAGACTGAAAATTCACAAAAACGTGAAAAACGGCAAAATATTGCATAATTCCTTATTATTTTGTTTAAATCACATAAAGGAAAAGGGGATGATAAACGTCAAAATATTGCTAAATTCGATGATTTTTCGTACGAACAAAATGCAAGAAAACTTGCTTAAAATGTAATATTATGCAAAATTCTGAGATTTGAAGGCCAAAATCACATATCGTAATACTACACGAAATAGTATCGAAATATTGGTAAAAATGAATACATTTACGTAATATCAAACTACATGATTAACGTGAAAAAGTCACTATTTACTATATTTGAGGATTTTAAACTTCAAATCATTCAGCGAGGTTTCGTTTTATTTAGAACCAAGAAAAGACATATGACAATCTTGTTTCCAATACAAATGATAAAAAAACAATGTGTTTTCATTAGAATTAACTAAAATGTTTTTGATTTTCCGTTTATATTACCGATGGAAGATGTACAAGTAAAACCGCTCTAATCCGGCTGAAACGTCGATATATGCAATAAAAACCGAACTTCTCCCCTTTTCAATATCTTACTCAGTATTTTAACGAAAAACAAATAGTTGATTGAAAATGAAGTATTTAAGGTTATTATCTAATCAATTATGTGTTTGCATTATTTTATCGTATATATAATGAATAATACCCATAAACTGAAATCTCACAAAAACGTGGAAAAAACGGCAAAATTTGAATAATTCGATGATATTTTGTTTAAATCACGTAAAGGAAAAGGGGATGATAAACGTCAAAATATTGCTAAATTCGATGATTTTTCGTACGAAACAAAATGCACGAAAACTTGCTTAAAATGCAATATTATGCGAAATTCTAAGATTTGAAGGCCAAATCACATATCGTGAAACTACATGAAATAGTTTCGAAATATTGGTAAAAATGAATATTTGCGTTGTACCAAACTACATAATTAACGTGAAAAAGTCACTATTTTACCATATTTGAGGATTTTACCTTCAAATCATAGAGCGAGGTTTCGTTATTTAGATCCAAGAAAAGACATATGACAATGTTGTTTCCAATACAAATGATAAAAAAACAATGTGTTTTCATTAGAATTAACTAAAATGTTCTTGATTTTCCGTTATATTACCGATGGAAGATGTACAAGTAAACCGCTCTAATCCGGCTGAAACGTCGATATATGCAATAAAAACCGAACTTCTCCCCTTTTCAATATCTTACTCAGTATTTTAACGAGAAACAAATAGATGATTGAAAATGAAGTATTTAAGGTTATTATCTAATCAATTATGTGTTTGCATCATTTTTATCGTATATATAATGAATTAATACACATAGACTGAAAATTCACAAAAACGAGGAAAAACGGCAAAATATTGCATAATTCGATGATATTTTGTTTAAATCACATAAAGGAAAAGGGGATGATAAACGTCAAAATATTGCTAAATTCGATGATTTTTCGTACGAAACAAAATGCAAGAAAAACTGCTTAAAATGTAATATTATGCGAAATTCTGAGATTTGAAGGCCAAATCACATATCGTGATACTCCATGAAATAGTATCGAAATATTGATAAAAATGAATATATTTACGTAATATCAAACTACATGTAAAAGGTGAAAAAAGTCACTATTTAACCATATTTGAGGATTTTAACTTCAAATCATACAGCGAGGTTTCATATTATTTAGATCCAAGAAAAGACATATGACAATGTTATTTCCAATACAAATGATAAAAATCAATGTGTTTTCATTAGAATTAACTAAAATGTTCCTGATTTTCCGTTTATATTATCGATGGAAGATGTACACGAAAACCGCTCTATTCCGGCTGAAACGTCTATATATGCAATGAAAACAGAACTTCTCCCCTTTTCAATATCTTACTCAGTATTTTAACGAGAAACAAATAGTTGATTGAAAATAAAGTTTTTAAGGTATTATCTAATCAATTATGTGTTTGCATCATTTTTATCGTATATATAATGAATTAATACCCATAAACTGAAATCTCACAAAAACGTGGAAAAACTGCAAAATATTGCCTAATTCGATGATATTTTGTTTAAATCACGTAAAGGAAAAGGGGATGATGAACGTCAAAATATTGCTAAATTCGATGATTTTTTCGTACGAAACAAAATGCAAGAAAACTTGCTTAAAATGCAGTATTATGCGAAATTCTGAGATTTGAAGGCCAAATCACATATCGTGATACTATATGAAAAACGTAAAAAAAAAGTCACTATTTAACCATATTTGAGGATTTAACTTCAAATCATAGAGCGAGGTTCGTATTATTTCGATCCAAGAAAAGACATATGACAATGTTGTTTCCAATACAAATGATAAAAATCAATGTGTTTTCATTAGAATTATCTAAAATGTTCCTGATTTTCCGTTTATATTACCGATGGAAGATGTACACGTAAAACCGCTCTAATCCGGCTGAAACGTCGATATATGCAATAAAAACAGAACTTCTTCCCTTTTCAATATCTTACTCAGTATTTTAACGAGAAACAAATAGTTGATTGAAAATGAAGTATTTAAAGTTATTATCTAATCAATTATGTGTATGCATCATTTTTATCGTATATAAAATGAATTAATACCCATAGACTGAAAATTCACAAAAACGTGGAAAAACGGCAAAATATTGCATAATTCCTTGTTATTTTGTTTAAATCACATAAAGGAAAAGGGGATGATAAACGTCAAAATATTGCTAAATTCGATGATTTTTCGTATGAAACAAAATGCAAGAAAACTTGCTTAAAATGCAATATTATGCGAAATTCTGAGATTGAAGGCAAAATCACATATCGTGATACTACATGATATGGTATCGAAATATTGATAAAAATGAATATATATACGTAATATCAAACTACATGAAAAAGGTGAAAAAAGTCACTATTTAACCATATTTGAGGATTTTAACTTCAAATCATACAGCGAGGTTTCGTATTATTTAGATCCAAGAAAAGACATATGACAATGTTATTTCCAATACAAATGATAAAAATCAATGTGTTTTCATTAGAATTAACTAAAATGTTCCTGATTTTCCGTTTATATTATCGATGGAAGATGTACACGAAAACCGCTCTATTCCGGCTGAAACGTCTATATATGCAATAAAAACAGAACTTCTCCCCTTTTCAATATCTTACTCAGTATTTTAACGAGAAACAAATAGTTGATTGAAAATAAAGTTTTTAAGGTTATTATCTAATCAATTATGTGTTTGCATCATTTTTATCGTATATATAATGAATTAATACCCATAAACTGAAATCTCACAAAAACGTGGAAAAACTGCAAAATATTGCCTAATTCGATGATATTTTGTTTAAATCACGTAAAGGAAAAGGGGATGATAAACGTCAAAATATTGCTAAATTCGATGATTTTTCGTACGAAACAAAATGCACGAAAACTTGCTTAAAATGCAATATTATGCGAAATTCTGAGATTTGAAGGCCAAATCACATATCGTGATACTACATGAAATAGTATCAAATATTGGTAAAAATGAATACATTTGCGTAATATCAAACTACATGATTAACGTGAAAAAGTCACTATTTTACTATATTTGAGGATTTTAACTTCAATCATTCAGCGAGGTTTCGTTTTATTTAGAACCAAGAAAAGACATATGACAATGTTGTTTCCAATACAAATGATAAAAAAACAATGTGTTTTATTAGAATTAACTAAAATGTTCTTGATTTTCCGTTTATATTACCGATGGAAGTTATATACGTAAAACCGCTCAAATCCGGCTGAAACGTCGATATATGCAATAAAAACCGAACTTCTCCCCTTTTCAATATCTTGCTCAGTATTTTAACGAGAAAAAAATAGATGATTGAAAATGAAGTATTTAAGGTTATTATCTAATCAATTATGTGTTTGCATCATTTTTATCGTATATATAATGGATTAATACCCATAGACTGAAAATTTACAAAAACGTGGAAAAACTGCAAAATATTGCCTAATTCGATGATATTTTGTTTAAATCACGTAAAGGAAAAGGGGATGAAACGTCAAAATATTGCTAAATTCGATGATTTTTCGTACGAAACAAAATGCAAGAAAACTTGCTTAAAATGTAATATTATGCGAAATTCTGAGATTCGAAGGCCAAATCACATATCGTGATACTACATGAAATAGTATCGAAATATGATAAAAATGAATATATTTACGTAATATCAAACTACATGTAAAAGGTGAAAAAAGTCACTATTTAACCATATTTGAGGATTTTAACTTCAAATCATACAGCGAGGTTTCGTATTATTTAGATCCAAGAAAAGACATATGACAATGTTATTTCCAATACAAATGATAAAATCAATATGTTTTCATTAGAATTAACTAAAATGTTCCTGATTTTCCGTTTATATTATCGATGGAAGATGTACACGAAAACCGCTCTATTCCGGCTGAAACGTCTATATATGCAATAAAAACAGAACTTCTCCCCTTTTCAATATCTTACTCAGTATTTTAACGAGAAACAAATAGTTGATTGAAAATAAAGTTTTTAAGGTTATTATCTAATCAATTATGTGTTTGCATCATTTTATCGTATATATAATGAATTAATACTAATAGACTGAAAATTTCCAAAAACGTGGAAAAACGGCAAAATATTGCCTAATTCGATGATATTTTGTTTAAATCACGTAAAGGAAAAGGGGATGATAAACGTCAAAATATTGCTAAATTCGATGATTTTTCGTACGAAATAAAATGCACGAAAACTTGCTCAAAATGCAATATTATGCGAAATTCTGAGATTTGAAGGCCAAATCACATATCGTAATACTACATGAAATAGTATCGAAATATTGGTAAAAATGAATATATTTACGTAATATCAAACTACATTATAAACGTGAAAAATTCACTATTTTACCATATTTGAGGATTTTAACTTCAAATCATTCAGCGAGGTTTCGTTTTATTTAGTTCCAAGAACTGGAAAATATGACAATGTTGTTTCCAATACAAATGATAAAAAAACAATGTGTTTTCATTAGAATTAACTAAAATGTTCTTGATTTTCCGTTTATATTACCGATGGAAGATGTACACGAAAACCGCTCTATTCCGCTGAAACGTCGATATATGCAATAAAAACAGAACTTCTCCCCTTTTCAATATCTTACTCAGTATTTTAACGAAAAAACAAATAGTTGATTGAAAATGAAGTATTTAAGGTTATTATCTAATCAATTGTGTTTGCATTATTTTTATCGTATATATAATGAATTAATACCCATTAAATGAAATCTCACAAAAACGTGGAAAAACGGCAAAATTTTGATAATTCGATGATATTTTGTTTAAATCACATAAAGGAAAAGGGGATGATAAACGTCAAAATATTGCTAAATTCGATGATTTTTCGTACGAAACAAAATGCACGAAAACTTGCTTAAAATGCAATATTATGCGAAATTCTGAGATTTGAAGGCCAAATCACATATCGTGAAACTACATGAAATAGTTTCGAAATATTGGTAAAAATGAATATATTTGCGTTATACCAAACTACATAATTAACGTGAAAAAGTCACTATTTTACCATATTTGAGGATTTTACCTTCAAATCATAGAGCGAGGTTTCGTATTATTTCGATCGAAGAAAAGACATATGACAATGTTGTTTCCAATACAAATGATAAAAATCAATGTGTTTTCATTAGAATTATCTAAAATGTTCCTGATTATCCGTTTATATTACCGATGGAAGATGTACACGTAAAACCGCTCTAATCCGGCTGAAACGTCGATATATGCAATAAAAACAGAACTTCTTCCCTTTTCAATAACTTACTCAGTATTTAACGAGAAACAAATAGTTGATTGAAAATGAAGTATTTAAAGTTATTATCTAATCAATTATGTGTATGCATCATTTTTATCGTATATATAATGAATTAATACCCATAGACTGAAAATTCACAAAAACGTGGAAAAACGGCAAAATATTGCATAATTCCTTGATATTTTGTTTAAATCACATAAAGGAAAAGGGGATGATAAACGTTAAAATATTGCTAAATTCGATCATTTTTCGTACGAAACAAAATGCAAGAAAACTTGCTTAAAATGTAATATTATGCGAAATTCTGAGATTTGAAGGCCAAATCGTAATACTACACGAAATAGTATCGTGTAGAAATAGAAATAGTATCGTAATACTACACGAAATAGTATCGAAATATTGGTAAAAATGAATACATTTACGTAATATCAAACTACATGATTAACGTGAAAAAGTCACTATTTTACTATATTTGAGGATTTTAACTTCAAATCATTCAGCGAGGTTTCGTTTTATTTAGATCCAAGAAAAGACATATGACAATGTTGTTTTCAATACAAATGATAAAAAAAATGTGTTTTCATTAGAATTAACTAAAATGTTCTTGATTTTCCGTTTATATTATCGATGGAAGTTATAAACGTAAAACCGCTCTAATCCGGCTGAAACGTCGATATATGCAATAAAAACCGAACTTCTCCCCTTTTCAATATCTTACTCAGTATTTTAACGAGAAACAAATAGATGATTGAAAATGAAGTATTTAAGGTTATTATCTAATCAATTATGTGTTTGCATCATTTTTATCGTATATATAATGAATTAATACCCATAACTGAAATCTCACAAAAACGTGGAAAAACTGCAAAATATTGCCTAATTCGATGATATTTGTTTAAATCACGTAAAGGAAAAGGGGATGATAAACGTCAAAATATTGCTAAATTCGATGATTTTTCGTACGAAACAAAATGCAAGAAAACTTGCTTAAAATGTAATATTATGCGAAATTCTGAGATTTGAAGGCCAAATCACATATCGTGATACTACATGAAATAGTATCGAAATATTGATAAAAATGAATATATTTACGTAATATCAAACTACATGTAAAAGGTGAAAAAAGTCACTATTTAACCATATTTGAGGATTTTAACTTCAAATCATACAGCGAGGTTTCGTATTATTTAGATCCAAGAAAAGACATATGACAATGTTATTTCCAATACAAATGATAAAAATCAATATGTTTTCATTAGAATTAACTAAAATGTTCCTGATTTTCCGTTTATATTATCGATGGAAGATGTACACGAAAACCGCTCTATTCCGGCTGAAACGTCTATATATGCAATAAAAACAGAACTTCTCCCCTTTTCAATATCTTACTCAGTATTTTAACGAGAAACAAATAGTTGATTGAAAATAAAGTTTTTAAGGTTATTATCTAATCAATTATGTGTTTGCATCATTTTTATCGTATATATAATGAATTAATACCCATAAACTGAAATCTCACAAAAACGTGGAAAAACTGCAAAATATTGCCTAATTCGATGATATTTTGTTTAAATCACGTAAAGGAAAAGGGGATGATGAACGTCAAAATATTGCTAAATTCGATGATTTTTCGTACGAAACAAAATGCAAGAAAACTTGCTTAAAATGCAATATTATGCGAAATTCTGAGATTTGAAGGCCAAATCACATATCGTGATACTATATGAAAAACGTAAAAAAGTCACTATTTAACCATATTTGAGGATTTTAACTTCAAATCATAGAGCGAGGTTTCGTATTATTTCGATCCAAGAAAAGACATATGACAATGTTGTTTCCAATACAAATCATAAAAATCAATGTGTTTTCATTAGAATTATCTAAAATGTTCCTGATTTTCCGTTTATATTACCGATGGAAGATGTACACGAAAACCGCTCTATTCCGGCTTAAACGTCGATAAATGCAATAAAAACAGAACTTCTCCCCTTTACAATATCTTACTCAGTATTTTAACGAGAAACAAATAGTTTATTGAAAATGAAGTATTTAAGGTTATTATCTAATCAATTATGTGTTTGCATTATTTTTATCGTATATATAATGAATTAATACCCATAAACTGAAATCTCACAAAAACGTGGAAAAACGGCAAAATATTGCCTAATTCGATGATATTTTGTTTAAATCACGTAAAGGAAAAGGGGATGATAAACGTCAAAATATTGCTAAATTCGATGATTTTTCGTACGAAACAAAATGCACGAAAACTTGCTCAAAATGCAATATTATGCGAAATTCTGAGATTTGAAGGCCAAATCACATATCGTAATACTACATGAAATAGTATCGAAATATTGGTAAAAATGAATATATCAAACTACATTATAAACGTGAAAAATTCACTATTTTACCATATTTGAGGATTTTAACTTCAAATCATTCAGCGAGGTTTCGTTTTATTTAGTTCTAAGAACTGGAACATATGACAATGTTGTTTCCAATACAAATGATAAAAAACAATGTGTTTTCATTAGAATTAACTAAAATGTTCTGATTTTCCGTTTATATTACCGATGGAAGATGTACACGAAAACCGCTCTATTCCGGCTGAAACGTCGATATATGCAATAAAACAGAACTTCTCCCCTTTTCAATATCTTACTCAGTATTTTAACGAAAAACAAATAGTTGATTGAAAATGAAGTATTTAAGGTTATTATCTAATCAATTATGTGTTTGCATTATTTTTATCGTATATATAATGAATTAATACCCATTAACTGAAATCTCACAAAAACGTGGAAAAACGGAAAATTTTGAATAATTCGATGATATTTTGTTTAAATCACATAAAGGAAAAGGGGATGATAAACGTCAAAATATTGCTAAATTCGATGATTTTTCGTACGAAACAAAATGCACGAAAACTTGCTTAAAATGCAATATTATGCGAAATTCTGAGATTTGAAGGCCAAATCACATATCGTGAAACTACATGAAATAGTTTCGAAATATTGGTAAAAATGAATATATTTGCGTTATACAAACTACATAATTAACGTGAAAAAGTCACTATTTTACCATATTTGAGGATTTTACCTTCAAATCATAGAGCGAGGTTTCGTATTATTCGATCCAAGAAAAGACATATGACAATGTTGTTTCCAATACAAATGATAAAAATCAATGTGTTTTCATTAGAATTATCTAAATGTTCCTGATTATCCGTTTATATTACCGATGGAAGATGTACACGTAAAACCGCTCTAATCCGGCTGAAACGTCGATATATGCAATAAAAACAGAACTTCTTCCCTTTTCAATAACTTACTCAGTATTTTATCGAGAAACAAATAGTTGATTGAAAATGAAGTATTTAAAGTTATTATCTAATCAATTATGTGTAGCATCATTTTTATCGTATATATAATGAATTAATACCCATAGACTGAAAATTCACAAAAACGTGGAAAAACGGCATAATTCCTTGATATTTTGTTTAAATCACATAAAGGAAAAGGGGATGATAAACGTTAAAATATTGCTAAATTCGATCATTTTTCGTACGAAACAAAATGCAAGAAAACTTGCTTAAAATGTAATATTATGCGAAATTCTGAGATTTGAAGGCCAAATCGTAATACTACACGAAATAGTATCGTGTAGAAATAGAAATAGTATCGTAATACTACACGAAATAGTATCGAAATATTGGTAAAAATGAATACATTTACGTAATATCAAACTACATGATTAACGTGAAAAAGTCACTATTTTACTATATTTGAGGATTTTAACTTCAAATCATAGAGCGAGGTTTCGTATTATTTAGATCCAAGAAAAGACATATGACAATGTTATTTCCAATATAAATGATAAAAATCAATGTGTTTTCATTAGAATTAACTAAAATGTTCCTGATTTTCCGTTTATATTATCGATGGAAGATGTACACGAAAACCGCTCTATTCCGGCTGAAACGTCTATATGCAATAAAAACAGAACTTCTCCCCTTTTCAATATCTTACTCAGTATTTTAACGAGAAACAAATAGTTGATTGAAAATAAAGTTTTTAAGGTTATTATCTAATCAATTATGTGCTTGCATCATTTTTATCGTATATATAATGAATTAATACCCATAAACTGAAATCTCACAAAAACGTGGAAAAACTGCAAAATATTGCCTAATTCGATGATATTTGTTTAAATCACGTAAAGGAAAAGGGGATGATAAACGTCAAAATATTGCAAATTCGATGATTTTTCGTACGAAATAAAATGCAAGAAAACTGCTTAAAATGCAATATTATGCGAAATTCTGAGATTTGAAGGCCAAATCACATATCGTGATACTACATGAAATAGTGTCAAAATATTGATAAAGATGAATATATTTACGTAATATCAAACTACATGAAAAACGTGAAAAAAGTCACTATTTAACCATATTTGAGGATTTTAACTTCAAATCATAGAGCGAGGTTTCGTATTATTTCGATCCAAGAAAAGACATATGACAATGTTGTTTCCAATACAAATGATAAAAATCAATGTGTTTTCATTAGAATTATCTAAAATGTTCCTGATTATCCGTTTATATTACCGATGGAAGATGTACACGTAAAACCGCTCTAATCCGGCTGAAACGTCGATATATGCAATAAAAACAGAACTTCTTCCCTTTTCAATAACTTACTCAGTATTTTAACGAGAAACAAATAGTTGATTGAAAATAAAGTTTTAAGGTTATTATCTAATCAATTATGTGTTTGCATCATTTTTATCGTATATATAATGAATTAATACCCATAAACTGAAATCTCACAAAAACGTGGAAAAACTGCAAAATATTGCCTAATTCGATGATATTTGTTTAAACACGTAAAGGAAAAGGGGATGATAAACGTCAAAATATTGCTAAATTCGATGATTTTTCGTACGAAACAAAATGCAAGAAAACTTGCTTAAAATGCAATATTATGCGAAATTCTGAGATTTGAAGGCCAAATCACATATCGTGATACTACATGAAATAGTATCGAAATATTGATAAAAAAGAATATATTTACGTAATATCAAACTACATGAAAAACGTAAAAAAAAGTCATTATTTAACAATATTTGAAGTTAAAATCCTCAATATTGTTAAATAATGACTTTTTTTACGTTTTTCATGTAGTTTGATATTACGTAAATATATTCTTTTTTATCAATATTTCGATACTATTTCATGTAGTATCACGATATGTGATTTGGCCTTCAAATCTCAGAATTTCGCATAATATTGCATTTAAGCAAGTTTTCTTGCATTTTGTTTCGTACGAAAAATCATCGAATTTAGCAATATTTTGACGTTTATCATCCCCTTTTCCTTTACGTGATTTAAACAAAATATCATCGAATTAGGCAATATTTTGCAGTTTTTCCACGTTTTTGTGAGATTTCAGTTTATGGGTATTAATTCATTATATACGATAAAATGATGCAAACACATAATTGATTAGATAATAACCTTAAAAACTTTATTTTCAATCAACTATTTGTTTCTCGTTAAAATACTGAGTAAGTATTGAAAAGGGAAGAAGTTCTGTTTTTATTGCATATATCGACGTTTCAGCCGGATTAGAGCGGTTTTACGTGTACATCTTCCATCGGTAATATAAACGGATAATCAGGAACATTTTAGATAATTCTAATGAAAACACATTGATTTTTATCATTTGTATTGGAAACAACATTGTCATATGTCTTTTCTTGGATCGAAATAATACGAAACCTCGCTCTATGATTTGAAGTTAAAATCCTCAAATATGGTTAAATAGTGACTTTTTTCACGTTTTTCATGTAGTTGATATTACGTAAAATATTCATCTTTATCAATATTTTGACACTATTTCATGTAGTATCACGATATGTGATTTGGCCTTCAAATCTCAGAATTTCGCATAATATTGCATTTTAAGCAAGTTTCTTGCATTTTATTTCGTACGAAAAATCATCGAATTTAGCAATATTTTGACGTTTATCATCCCTTTTCCTTTACGTGATTTAAACAAAATATCATCGAATTAGGCAATATTTGCAGTTTTTCCACGTTTTGTGAGATTTCAGTTTATGGGTATTATTCATTATATATACGATAAAAATGATGCAAGCACATAATTGATTAGATAATAACCTTAAAAACTTTATTTCAATCAACTATTTGTTTCTCGTTAAAATACTGAGTAAGATATTGAAAAGGGGAGAAGTTCTGTTTTTATTGCATATATAGACGTTTCAGCCGGAATAGAGCGGTTTTCGTGTACATCTTCATCGATAATATAAACGGAAAATCAGGAACATTTTAGTTAATTCTAATGAAAACACATTGATTTTTATCATTTATATTGGAAATAACATTGTCATATGTCTTTTCTTGGATCTAAATAATACGAAACCTCGCTCTATGATTTGAAGTTAAAATCCTCAAATATAGTAAAATAGTGACTTTTTCACGTTAATCATGTAGTTTGATATTACGTAAATGTATTCATTTTTACCAATATTTCGATACTATTTCGTGTAGTATTACGATACTATTTCTATTTCTACACGATACTATTTCGTGTAGTATTACGATTTGGCCTTCAAATCTCAGAATTTCGCATAATATTACATTTTAAGCAAGTTTTCTTGCATTTTGTTTCGTACGAAAAATGATCGAATTTAGCAATATTTTAACGTTTATCATCCCCTTTTCCTTTATGTGATTTAAACAAAATATCAAGGAATTATGCCGTTTTTCCACGTTTTTGTGAATTTTCAGTCTATGGGTATTAATTCATTATATATACGATAAAAATGATGCATACACATAATTGATTAGATAATAACTTTAAATACTTCATTTTCAATCAACTATTTGTTTCTCGATAAAATACTGAGTAAGTTATTGAAAAGGGAAGAAGTTCTGTTTTATTGCATATATCGACGTTTCAGCCGGATTAGAGCGGTTTTACGTGTACATCTTCCATCGGTAATATAAACGGATAATCAGGAACATTTAGATTAATTCTAATGAAAACACATTGATTTTTTATCATTTGTATTGGAAACAACATTGTCATATGTCTTTTCTTGGATCGAAATAATACGAAACCTCGCTCTAGATTTGAGGTAAAATCCTCAATATGGTAAAATAGTGACTTTTTTCACGTTAATTATGTAGTTTGATATACGCAAATATATTCATTTTTACCATATTTCGAAACTATTTCATGTAGTTTCACGATATGTGATTTGGCCTTCAAATCTCAGAATTTCGCATAATATTGCATTTTAAGCAAGTTTTCGTGCATTTTGTTTCGTACGAAAATCATCGAATTTAGCAATATTTTGACGTTTATCATCCCCTTTTCCTTTATGTGATTTAAACAAAATATCATCGAATTATGCAAAATTTTGCCGTTTTTCCACGTTTTTGTGAGATTTCAGTTAATGGGTATTAATTCATTATATACGATAAAAATATGCAAACACATAATTGATTAGATAATAACTTAAATACTTCATTTTCATCAACTATTTGTTTTTCGTTAAAATACTGAGTAAGATATTGAAAAGGGGAGAAGTTCTGTTTTTATGCATATATCGACGTTTCAGCCGGAATAGAGCGGTTTACGTGTACATCTTCCATCGGTAATATAAACGGAAAATCAGAACATTTTAGTTAATTCTAATGAAAACACATTGTTTTTTTATCATTTGTTGGAAACAACATTGTCATATGTTCATTCTTAGAACTAAATAACGAAACCTCGCTGAATGATTTGAAGTTAAATCCTCAAATATGGTAAATAGTGAATTTTTCACGTTTATAATGTAGTTTGATATATTCATTTTTACCAATATTTCGATACTATTTCATGTAGTATTACGATATGTGATTTGGCCTTCAAATCTCAGAATTTCGCATAATATTGCATTTTGAGCAAGTTTTCGTGCATTTTGTTTCGTACGAAAAATCATCGAATTTAGCAATATTTTGACGTTTATCATCCCCTTTTCCTTTACGTGATTTAACAAATATCATCGAATTAGGCAATATTTTGCCGTTTTTCCACGTTTTTGTGAGATTTCAGTTATGGGTATTAATTCATTATATATACGATAAAAATAATGCAAACACATAATTGATTAGATAATAACCTTAAATACTTCATTTTCAATAAACTATTTGTTTCTCGTTAAAATACTGAGTAAGATATTGTAAAGGGAGAAGTTCTGTTTTTTATTGCATTTATCGACGTTTAAGCCGGAATAGAGCGTTTTCGTGTACATCTTCCATCGGTAATATAACGGAAATCAGGAACATTTTTAGATAATTCTAATGAAAACACATTGATTTTTATGATTTGTATTGGAAACAACATTGTCATATGTCTTTTCTTGGATCGAAATAATACGAAACCTCGCTCTATGATTTGAAGTTAAAATCCTCAATATGGTTAAATAGTGACTTTTTTTACGTTTTTCATATAGTATCACGATATGTGATTTGGCCTTCAAATCTCAGAATTTCGCATAATATTGCATTTTAAGCAAGTTTTCTGCATTTTGTTTCGTACGAAAAATCATCGAATTTAGCAATATTTTGACGTTCATCATCCCCTTTTCCTTTACGTGATTTAAACAAAATATCATCGAATTAGGCAATATTTTGCAGTTTTTCCACGTTTTTGTGAGATTTCAGTTTATGGGTATAATTCATTATATATACGATAAAATGATGCAAACACATAATTGATTAGATAATAACCTTAAAAACTTTATTTTCAATCAACTATTGTTTCTCGTTAAATACTGAGTAAGATATTGAAAAGGGGAGAAGTTCTGTTTTTATTGCATATATAGACGTTTCAGCCGGAATAGAGCGGTTTTCGTGTACATCTTCCATCGATAATATAAACGGAAAATCAGGAACATTTTAGTTAATTCTAATGAAAACATATTGATTTTTATCATTTGTATTGGAAATAACATTGTCATATTCTTTTCTTGGATCTAAATAATACGAAACCTCGCTGTATGATTTGAAGTTAAAATCCTCAAATATGGTTAAATAGTGACTTTTTTCACCTTTTACATGTAGTTTGATATTACGTAAATATATTCATTTTTATCAATATTTCGATACTATTTCATGTAGTATCACGATATGTGATTTGGCCTTCAAATCTCAGAATTTCGCATAATATTACATTTTAAGCAAGTTTTCTTGCATTTTGTTTCGTACGAAAAATCTCGAATTTAGCAATATTTTGACGTTTATCATCCCCTTTTCCTTTACGTGATTTAAACAAAATATCATCGAATTAGGCAATATTTTGCAGTTTTTCCACGTTTTTGTGAGATTTCAGTTTATGGGTATTAATTCATTATATATACGATAAAATGATGCAAACACATAATTGATTAGATAATAACCTTAAATACTTCATTTTCAATCATCTATTTGTTTCTCGTTAAAATACTGAGTAAGATATTGAAAAGGGGAGAAGTTCGGTTTTTATTGCATATATCGACGTTTCAGCCGGATTAGAGCGGTTTTACGTTTATAACTTCCATCGATAATATAAACGGAAAATCAAGAACATTTTAGTTAATTCTAATGAAAACACATTTTTTTTATCATTTGTATTGAAAACAACATTGTCATATGTCTTTTCTTGGATCTAAATAAAACGAAACCTCGCTGAATGATTTGAAGTTAAAATCCTCAAATATAGTAAAATAGTGACTTTTTCACGTTAATCATGTAGTTTGATATTACGTAAATGTATTCATTTTTACCATATTTCGATACTATTTCGTGTAGTATTACGATACTATTTCTATTTCTACACGATACTATTTCGTGTAGTATTACGATTTGGCCTTCAAATCTCAGAATTTCGCATAATATTACATTTTAAGCAAGTTTCTTGCATTTTGTTTCGTACGAAAAATGATCGAATTTAGCAATATTTTAACGTTTATCATCCCCTTTTCCTTTATGTGATTTAAACAAATATCAAGGAATTATGCAATATTTTGCCGTTTTTCCACGTTTTTGTGAATTTTCAGTCTATGGGTATTAATTCATTATATATACGATAAAATGATGCATACACATAATTGATTAGATAATAACTTTAAATACTTCATTTTCAATCAACTATTTGTTTCTCGTTAAAATACTGAGTAAGTTATTGAAAAGGGAAGAAGTTCTGTTTTTATTGCATATATCGACGTTTCAGCCGGATTAGAGCGGTTTTACGTGTACATCTTCCATCGGTAATATAAACGGATAATCAGGAACATTTTAGATAATTCTAATGAAAACACATTGATTTTTATCATTTTTATTGGAAACAACATTGTCATATGTCTTTTCTTCGATCGAAATAATACGAAACCTCGCTCTATGATTTGAAGGTAAATCCTCAAATATGGTAAAATAGTGACTTTTTCACGTTAATTATGTAGTTTGGTATAACGCAAATATATTCATTTTTACCAATATTTCGAAACTATTTCATGTAGTTTCACGATATGTGATTTGGCCTTCAAATCTCAGAATTTCGCATAATATTGCATTTTAAGCAAGTTTTCGTGCATTTTGTTTCGTACGAAAAATCATCGAATTTAGCAATATTTTGACGTTTATCATCCCCTTTTCCTTTATGTGATTTAAACAAAATATCATCGAATTATTCAAAATTTTGCCGTTTTTCCACGTTTTTGTGAATTTCATTTAATGGGTATTAATTCATTATATATACGATAAAAATAATGCAAACACAATTGATTAGATAATAACCTTAAATACTTCATTTTCAATCAACTATTTGTTTTTCGTTAAAATACTGAGTAAGATATTGAAAAGGGGAGAAGTTCTGTTTTTATTGCATATATCGACGTTTCAGCCGGAATAGAGCGGTTTTCGTGTACATCTTCCATCGGTAATATAAACGGAAAATCAAGAACATTTTAGTTAATTCTAATGAAAACACATTGTTTTTTTATCATTTGTATTGGAAACAACATTGTCATATTTTCCAGTTCTTGGAACTAAATAAAACGAAACCTCGCTGAATGATTTGAAGTTAAAATCCTCAAATATGGTAAAATAGTGAATTTTTCACGTTTATAATGTAGTTTGATATTACGTAAATATATTCATTTTTACCAATATTTCGATACTATTTCATGTAGTATTACGATATGTGATTTGGCCTTCAAATCTCAGAATTTCGCATAATATTGCATTTTGAGCAAGTTTTCGTGCATTTTATTTCGTACGAAAAATCATCGAATTTAGCAATATTTTGACGTTTATCATCCCCTTTTCCTTTACGTGATTTAAACAAAATATCATCGAATTAGGCAATATTTTGCCGTTTTTCCACGTTTTTGGAAATTTTCAGTCTATTAGTATTAATTCATTATATATACGATAAAAATGATGCAAACACATAATTGATTAGATAATAACCTTAAAACTTTATTTTCAATCAACTATTTGTTTCTCGTTAAAATACTGAGTAAGATATTGAAAGGGGAGAAGTTCTGTTTTTATTGCATATATAGACGTTTCAGCCGGAATAGAGCGGTTTTCGTGTACATCTTCCATCGATAATATAAACGGAAAATCAGAACATTTTAGTTAATTCTAATGAAAACATATTGATTTTTATCATTTGTATTGGAAATAACATTGTCATATGTCTTTTCTTGGATCTAAATAATACGAAACCTCGCTGTATGATTTGAAGTTAAAATCCTCAAATATGGTTAAATAGTGACTTTTTCACCTTTTACATGTAGTTTGATATTACGTAAATATATTCATTTTTATCATATTTCGATACTATTTCATGTAGTATCACGATATGTGATTTGGCCTTCGAATCTCAGAATTTCGCATAATATTACATTTTAAGCAAGTTTTCTTGCATTTTGTTTCGTACGAAAAATCATCGAATTTAGCAATATTTTGACGTTTATCATCCCCTTTTCCTTTAGTGATTTAAACAAAATATCATCGAATTAGGCAATATTTTGCAGTTTTTCCACGTTTTTGTAAATTTTCAGTCTATGGGTATTAATCCATTATATATACGATAAAAATGATGCAACACATAATTGATTAGATAATAACCTTAAATACTTCATTTTCAATCATCTATTTTTTTCTCGTTAAAATACTGAGCAAGATATTGAAAAGGGGAGAAGTTCGGTTTTTTGCATATATCGACGTTTCAGCCGGATTTGAGCGGTTTTACGTATATAACTTCCATCGGTAATATAAACGGAAAATCAAGAACATTTTAGTTAATTCTAATAAAACACATTGTTTTTTTATCATTTGTATTGGAAACAACATTGTCATATGTCTTTTCTTGGTTCTAAATAAACGAAACCTCGCTGAATGATTTGAAGTTAAAATCCTCAAATATAGTAAATAGTGACTTTTTCACGTTAATCATGTAGTTTGATATTACGCAAATGTATTCATTTTACCAATATTTTGATACTATTTCATGTAGTATCACGATATGTGATTTGGCCTTCAATCTCAGAATTTCGCATAATATTGCATTTTAAGCAAGTTTTCGTGCATTTTGTTTCGTACGAAAAATCATCGAATTTAGCAATATTTTGACGTTTATCATCCCCTTTTCCTTTACGTGATTTAAACAAAATATCATCGAATTAGGCAATATTTTGCAGTTTTTCCACGTTTTTGTGAGATTTCAGTTTATGGGTATTAATTCATTATATATACGATAAAAATGATGCAAACACATAATTGATTAGATAATAACCTTAAAACTTTATTTTCAATCAACTATTTGTTTCTCGTTAAAATACTGAGTAAGATATTGAAAAGGGGAGAAGTTCTGTTTTTATTGCATATATAGACGTTTCAGCCGGATAGAGCGGTTTTTCGTGTACATCTTCCATCGATAATATAAACGGAAAATCAGGAACATTTTAGTTAATTCTAATGAAAACACATTGATTTTTATCATTTGTATTGGAAATAACATTGTCATATGTCTTTTCTTGGATCTAAATAATACGAAACCTCGCTGTATGATTTGAAGTTAAAATCCTCAAATATGGTTAAATAGTGACTTTTTTCACCTTTTTCATGTAGTTTGATATTACGTATATATATTCATTTTTATCAATATTTCGATACCATATCATGTAGTATCACGATATGTGATTTTGCCTTCAAATCTCAGAATTTCGCATAATATTGCATTTAAGCAAGTTTTCTTGCATTTTGTTTCATACGAAAAATCATCGAATTTAGCAATATTTTGACGTTTATCATATCCCCTTTTCCTTTATGTGATTTAAACAAAATAACAAGGAATTATGCAATATTTTGCCGTTTTTCCACGTTTTTGTGAATTTTCAGTCTATGGGTATTAATTCATTTTATATCGATAAAAATGATGCATACACATAATTGATTAGATAATAACTTTAAATACTTCATTTTCAATCAACTATTTGTTTCTCGTTAAATACTGAGTAAGATATTGAAAGGGAAAAGTTCTGTTTTTATTGCATATATCGACGTTTCAGCCGGATTAGAGCGGTTTTACGTGTACATCTTCCATCGGTAATATAAACGGAAAATCAGGAACATTTTAGATAATTCTAATGAAACACATTGATTTTTATCATTTGTATTGGAAACAACATTGTCATATGTCTTTTCTTGGATCGAAATAAACGAAACCTCGCTCTATGATTGAAGTTAAAATCTCAAATATGGTTAAATAGTGACTTTTTTTTTACGTTTTTCATATAGTATCACGATATGTGATTTGGCCTTCAAATCTCAGAATTTCGCATAATATGCATTTTAAGCAAGTTTTCTTGCATTTTGTTTCGTACGAAAAATCATCGAATTTAGCAATATTTTGACGTTCATCATCCCCTTTTCCTTTACGTGATTTAAACAAAATATCATCGAATTAGGCAATTTTGCAGTTTTTCCACGTTTTGTGAGATTTCAGTTTATGGGTATTAATTCATTATATATACGATAAAAATGATGCAAACACATAATTGATTAGATAATAACCTTAAAAACTTTATTTTCAATCAACTATTTGTTTCTCGTTAAAATACTGAGTAAGATATTGAAAAGGGAGAAGTTCTGTTTTCATTGCATATATAGACGTTTCAGCCGGAATAGAGCGGTTTTCGTGTACATCTTCCATCGATAATATAAACGGAAAATCAGGAACATTTTAGTTAATTCTAATGAAAACACATTGATTTTTATCATTTGTATTGGAAATAACATTGTCATATGTCTTTTCTTGGATCTAAATAATATGAAACCTCGCTGTATGATTTGAAGTTAAAATCCTCAAATATGGTTAAATAGTGACTTTTTTCACCTTTTACATGTAGTTTGATATTACGTAATATATTCATTTTTATCATATTTCGATACTATTTCATGGAGTATCACGATATGTGATTTGGCCTTCAAATCTCAGAATTTCGCATAATATTACATTTTAAGCAAGTTTTCTTGCATTTTGTTTCGTACGAAAAATCATCGAATTTAGCAATATTTTGACGTTTATCATCCCCTTTTCCTTTATGTGATTTAAACAAAATATCATCGAATTATGCAATATTTTGCCGTTTTTCCTCGTTTTTGTGAATTTTCAGTCTATGTGTATTAATTCATTATATATACGATAAAAATGATGCAAACACATAATTGATTAGATAATAACCTTAAATACTTCATTTTCAATCATCTATTTGTTTCTCGTTAAAATACTGAGTAAGATATTGAAAGGGGAGAAGTTCGGTTTTTATTGCATATATCGACGTTTCAGCCGGATTAGAGCGGTTTTACTTGTACATCTTCCATCGGTAATATAAACGGAAATCAAGAACATTTTAGTTAATTCTAATGAAAACACATTGTTTTTTTATCATTTGTATTGGAAACAACATTGTCATATGTCTTTTCTTGGATCTAATAATACGAAACCTCGCTCTATGATTTGAAGTAAATCCTCAAATATGGTAAAATAGTGACTTTTTCACGTTAATTATGTAGTTTGGTAAACGCAAATATATTCATTTTTACCAATATTTCGAACTATTTCATGTAGTTTCACGATATGTGATTTGGCCTTCAAATCTTAGAATTTCGCATAATATTGCATTTTAAGCAAGTTTTCGTGCATTTTGTTTCGTACGAAAAATCATCGAATTTAGCAATATTTTGACGTTTATCATCCCCTTTTCCTTTACGTGATTTAACAAAATATCATCGAATTATTCAAAATTTTGCCGTTTTTCCACGTTTTTGTGAGATTTCAGTTTATGGGTATTAATTCATTATATATACGATAAAAATAATGCAACACATAATTGATTAGATAATAACCTTAAATACTTCATTTTCAATCAACTATTTGTTTTTCGTTAAAATACTGAGTAAGATATTGAAAAGGGGAGAAGTTCGGTTTTTATTGCTATATCGACGTTTCAGCCGGATTAGAGCGGTTTTACTTGTACATCTTCCATCGGTAATATAAACGGAAAATCAAAACATTTTAGTTAATTCTAATGAAAACACATTGTTTTTTTATCATTTGTATTGGAAACAAGATTGTCATATGTCTTTTCTTGGTTCTAAATAAAACGAAACCTCGCTGAATGATTTGAAGTTTAAAATCCTCAAATATAGTAAATAGTGACTTTTTCACGTTTAATCATGTAGTTTGATATTACGTAAATGTATTCATTTTTACCAATATTTCGATACTATTTCGTGTAGTATTACGATATGTGATTTGGCCTTCAAATCTCAGAATTTTGCATAATATTACATTTTAAGCAAGTTTCTTGCATTTTGTTTCGTACGAAAATCATCGAATTTAGCAATATTTTGACGTTTATCATCCCCTTTTCCTTTATGTGATTTAAACAAAATAATAAGGAATTAGCAATATTTTGCCGTTTTTCCACGTTTTTGTGAATTTTCAGTCTATGGTATTAATTCATTATATATACGATAAAAATGATGCATACACATATTGATTAGATAATAACTTTAAATACTTCATTTTCAATCAACTATTTGTTTCTCGTTAAAATACTGAGTAAGATATTGAAAAGGGAAGAAGTTCTGTTTTTATTGCATATCGACGTTTCAGCCGGATTAGAGCGGTTTTACGTGTACATCTTCCATCGGTAATATAAACGGAAAATCAGGAACATTTTAGATAATTCTAATGAAAACACATTGATTTTTATCATTTGTATTGGAAATAACATTGTCATATTCTTTTCTTGATCTAAATAATACGAAACCTCGCTGTATGATTTGAAGTTAAAATCCTCAAATATGTTAAATAGTGACTTTTTTCACCTTTTTCATGTAGTTTGATATTACGTATATATATTCATTTTTATCAATATTTCGATACCATTTCATGTAGTATCACGATATGTGATTTGGCCTTCAAATCTCAGAATTTCGCATAATTTGCATTTTAAGCAAGTTTTTCTTGCATTTTGTTTCGTACGAAAAATCATCGAATTTAGCAATATTTGACGTTTATCATCCCCTTTTCCTTTACGTGATTTAAACAAAATATCATCGAATTAGGCAATATTTTGCAGTTTTTCCACGTTTTTGTGAGATTTCAGTTTATGGTATTAATTCATTATATATACGATAAAATGATGCAAACACATAATTGATTAGATAATACCTTAAATACTTCATTTTCAATCATCTATTTGTTTTCTCGTTAAAATACTGAGTAAGATATTGAAAAGGGGAGAAGTTCGGTTTTTATTGCATATATCGACGTTCAGCCGGATTAGAGCGGTTTTACTTGTACATCTTCCATCGTAATATAAACTGAAAATCAAGAACATTTTAGTTAATTCTAATGAAAACCATTGTTTTTTTATATTTGCATTGGAACAACATTGTCATATGTCTTTTCTTGGATCTAAATAATACGAAACCTCGCTCATGATTGAAGTAAAATCCTCAAATATGGTAAAATAGTGACTTTTTCACGTTAATTATGTAGTTTGGTATAACGCAAATATATTCATTTTTACCAATATTTCGAAACTATTTCATGTAGTTTCACGATATGTGATTTGGCCTTCAAATCTCAGAATTTCGCATAATATTGCATTTTAAGCAAGTTTTCGTGCATTTTGTTTCGTACGAAAAATCATCGAATTTAGCAATATTTTGACGTTTATCATCCCCTTTTCCTTTACGTGATTTAAACAAAATATCATCGAATTATTCAAAATTTTGCCGTTTTTCCACGTTTTGTGAGATTTCAGTTTATGGGTATTAATTCATATATATACGATAAAAATATGCAAACACATAATTGATTAGATAATAACCTTAATACTTCATTTTCAATCAACTATTTGTTTTCGTTAAAATACTGAGTAAGATATTGAAAAGGGAGAAGTTCGTTTTTATTGCATATATCGACGTTTCAGCCGGATTAGAGCGGTTTTACTTGTACATCTTCCATCGGTAATATAAACGGAAAATCAAGAACATTTAGTTAATTCTAATGAAAACACATTGTTTTTTATCATTTGTATTGGAAACAACATTGTCATATGTCTTTTCTTGGTTCTAAATAAACGAAACCTCGCTGATGATTTGAAGTTAAAATCCTCAAATATGTAAAATAGTGACTTTTTCACGTTAATAATGTAGTTTGATATACGTAAATGTATTCATTTTTACCAATATTTCGATACTATTTCGTGTAGTATTACGATATGTGATTTGGCCTTCAAATCTCAGAATTTCGCATAATATTGCATTTTAAGCAAGTTTTCTTGCATTTTGTTTTCGTACGAAAAATCATCGAATTTAGCAATATTTTGACGTTCATCATCCCCTTTTCCTTTACGTGATTTAAACAAAATATCATCGAATTAGGCAATATTTTGCAGTTTTTCCACGTTTTTGTGAGATTTCAGTTTATGGGTATTAATTCATTATATATACGATAAAAATGATGCAAACACATAATTGATTAGATAATAACCTTAAAACTTTATTTTCAATCAACTATTTGTTTCTCGTTAAAATACTGAGTAAGATATTGAAAAGGGGAGAAGTTCTGTTTTCATTGCATATCTAGACGTTTCAGCCGGAATAGAGCGTTTTCGTGTACATCTTCCATCTGTAATATAAACGGAAAATCAGGAACATTTTAGTTAATTCTAATGAAAACACATTGATTTTTTATCATTTGTATTGGAAATAACATTGTCATATGTCTTTTCTTGATCTAAATAATACGAAACCTCGCTGTAATTATTTGAAGTTAAAATCCTCAAATATGGTTAAATAGTGACTTTTTTCACCTTTTACATGTAGTTTGATATTACGTAAATATATTCATTTTTATCAATATTTCGATACTATTTCATGTAGTATCACGATATGTGATTTGGCCTTCAAATCTCAGAATTTCGCATAATATTACATTTTAAGCAAGTTTTCTTGCATTTTGTTTCGTACGAAAAATCATCGAATTTAGCAATATTTTGACCTTTATCTCCCCTTTTCCTTTATGTGATTTAAACAAAATATCATCGAATTATGCAATATTTTGCCGTTTTTTCCTCGTTTTTGTGAATTTTCAGTCTATGTGTATTAATTCATTATATATACGATAAAAATGATGCAAACACATAATTGATTAGATAATAACCTTAAATACTTCATTTTCAATCACTATTTGTTTCTCGTTAAAATACTGAGTAAGATATTGAAAAGGGAGAAGTTCGTTTTTATTGCATATATCGACGTTTCAGCCGGATTAGAGCGGTTTTACTTGTACATCTTCCATCGGTAATATAAACGGAAAATCAGAACATTTTAGTTAATTCTAATGAAAACACATTGTTTTTTTATCATTTGTATTGGAAACAACATTGTCATATGTCTTTTCTTGGATCTAAATAATACGAAACCTCGCTCTATGATTTGAAGGTAAAATCCTCAAATATGGTAAAATAGTGACTTTTTCACGTTTTATGTAGTTTGGTATAACGCAAATATTTCATTTTTACCAATATTTCGAACTATTTCATGTAGATTCACGATATGTGATTTGGCCTTCAAATCTTAGAATTTCGCATAATATTGCATTTTAAGCAAGTTTTCGTGCATTTTTGTTTCGTACGAAAAATCATCGAATTTAGCAATATTTTGACGTTTATCATCCCCTTTTCCTTTACGTGATTTAAACAAATATCATCGAATTATTCAAAATTTTGCCGTTTTTCCACGTTTTTGTGAGATTTCAGTTTATGGGTATTAATTCATTATATATACGATAAAAATAATGCAAACACATAATTGATTAGATAATAACCTTAAATACTTCATTTTCAATCAACTATTTGTTTTTCGTTAAAATACTGAGTAAGATATTGAAAAGGGAGAAGTTCGTTTTTATTGCATTATCGACGTTTCAGCCGGATTAGAGCGGTTTTACTTGTACATCTTCCATCGGTAATATAAACGAAAATCAAGAACATTTAGTTAATTCTAATGAAAACACATTGTTTTTTTATCATTTGTATTGGAAACAAATTGTCATATGTCTTTTCTTGGTCTAAATAAACGAAACCCGCTGAATGATTTGAAGTTTAAAATCCTCAAATATAGTAAATAGTGACTTTTTCACGTTAATAATGTAGTTTGATATTACGTAAATGTATTCATTTTTACCAATATTTCGATACTATTTCGTGTAGTATTACGATATGTGATTTGGCCTTCAAATCTCAGAATTTCGCATAATATTGCATTTTAAGCAAGTTTTCTTGCATTTTGTTTCGTACGAAAAATCATCGAATTAGCAATATTTTGACGTTCATCATCCCCTTTTCCTTTACGTGATTTAAACAAAATATCATCGAATTAGGCAATATTTTGCAGTTTTTCCACGTTTTTTGTGAGATTTCAGTTTATGGGTATTAATTCATTATATATACGATAAAAATGATGCAAACACATAATTGATTAGATAATAACCTTAAAACTTTATTTTCAATCAACTATTTTTTCTCGTTAAAAACTGAGTAAGATATTGAAAAGGGGAGAAGTTCTGTTTTCATTGCTATATAGACGTTTCAGCCGGAATAGAGCGGTTTTCGTGTACATCTTCCATCGATAATATAAACGGAAAATCAGGAACATTTTAGTAATTCTAATGAAAACACATTGATTTTTATCATTTGTATTGGAAATAACATTGTCATATGTCTTTTTCTTGGATCTAAATAATACGAAACCTCGCTGTATGATTTGAAGTTAAAATCCTCAAATATGGTTAAATAGTGACTTTTTTCACCTTTTACATGTAGTTTGATATTACGTAAATATATTCATTTTATCAATATTTCGATACTATTTCATGTAGTATCACGATATGTGATTTGGCCTTCAAATCTCAGAATTTCGCATAATATTTACATTTTAAGCAAGTTTTCTTGCATTTTGTTTCGTACGAAAAATCATCGATTTAGCAATATTTTGACGTTTATCATCCCCCTTTTCCTTTATGTGATTTAAACAAATATCATCGAATTATGCAATATTTTGCCGTTTTTCCTCGTTTTTGTGAATTTTCAGTCTATGTGTATTAATTCATTATATATACGATAAAATGATGCAAACCATAATTGATTAGATAATAACCTTAAATCTTCATTTTCAATCATCTATTTGTTTCTCGTTAAAATACTGAGTAAGATATTGAAAAGGGGAGAAGTTCGGTTTTATTGCATATATCGACGTTTCAGCCGGATTAGAGCGGTTTTACTTGTACATCTTCCATCGGTAATATAAACGGAAAATCAAGAACATTTTAGTTAATTCTAATGAAAACACATTGTTTTTTATCATTTGTATTGGAAACACATTGTCATATGTCTTTTCTTGGATCTAAATAATACGAAACCTCGCTCTATGATTTGAAGGTAAAATCCTCAAATATGGTAAAATAGTGACTTTTTCACGTTAATTATGTAGTTTGGTATAACGCAAATATATTCATTTTTACCAATATTTCGAAACTATTTCATGTAGATTCACGATATGTGATTTGGCCTTCAAATCTTAGAATTTCGCATAATATTGCATTTTAAGCAAGTTTTCGTGCATTTTGTTTCGTACGAAAAATCATCGAATTTAGCAATATTTTGACGTTTATCATCCCCTTTTCCTTTACGTGATTTAAACAAAATATCATCGAATTATTCAAAATTTTGCCGTTTTTCCACGTTTTTGTGAGATTTCAGTTTATGGGTATTAATTCATTATATTACGATAAAAATATGCAAACACATAATTGATTAGATAATAACCTTAATACTTCATTTTCAATCAACTATTTGTTTTTCGTTAAAATACTGAGTAAGATATTGAAAAGGGAGAAGTTCTGTTTTCATTGCATATATAGACGTTTCAGCCGAATAGAGCGGTTTTCGTGTACATCTTCCATCGATAATATAAACGGAAAATCAGGAACATTTTAGTTAATTCTAATGAAACACATTGATTTTTATCATTTGTATTGGAAATAACATTGTCATATGTCTTTTCTTGGATCTAAATAATACGAAACCTCGCTCTATGATTTGAAGGTAAATCCTCAAATATGGTAAAATAGTGACTTTTCACGTTAATTATGTAGTTTGTATAACGCAAATATATTCATTTTTACCAATATTTCGAAACTATTTCATGTAGATTCACGATATGTCATTTGGCCTTCAATCTTAGAATTTCGCATAATATTGCATTTTAAGCAAGTTTTCGTGCATTTTGTTTCGTACGAAAAATCATCGAATTTAGCAATATTTTGACGTTTATCATCCCCTTTTCCTTTACGTGATTTAAAAAAATAATATCATCGAATTATTCAAAATTTTGCCGTTTTTTTCCACGTTTTTGTGAGATTTCAATTTATGGGTATTAATTCATTATATATACGATAAAATAATGCAAACACATAATTGATTAGATATAACCTTAAATACTTCATTTTCAATCAACTATTTGTTTTTCGTTAAAATACTGAGTAAGATATTGAAAAGGGGAGAAGTTCGGTTTTTATTGCATATATCGACGTTTCAGCCGGATTAGAGCGGTTTTACTTGTACATCTTCCATCGGTAATATAAACGGAAAATCAAGAACATTTTAGTTAATTCTAATGAAAACACATTGTTTTTTTTATCATTTGTATTGGAAACAACATTGTCATATGTCTTTTCTTGGATCTAAATAATACGAAACCTCGCTCTATGATTTGAAGGTAAAATCCTCAAATATGGTAAAATAGTGACTTTTTCACGTTAATTATGTAGTTTGGTATAACGCAAATATATTCATTTTTACCAATATTTCGAAACTATTTCATGTAGATTCACGATATGTGATTTGGCCTTCAAATCTTAGAATTTCGCATAATATTGCATTTTAAGCAAGTTTTCGTGCATTTTGTTTCGTACGAAAAATCATCGAATTTAGCAATATTTTGACGTTTATCATCCCCTTTTCCTTTATGTGATTTAAACAAAATAATAAGGAATTATGCAATATTTGCCGTTTTTCCACGTTTTTGTGAATTTTCAGTCTATGGGTATTAATTCATTATATATACGATAAAATGATGCATACACATAATTGATTAGATAATAACTTTAAATACTTCATTTTCAATCAACTATTTGTTTCTCGTTAAAATACTGAGTAAGATATTGAAAAGGGAAGAAGTTTCTGTTTTTATTGCATATATCGACGTTTCAGCCGGATTAGAGCGGTTTTACGTGTACATCTTCCATCGGTAATATAAACGGAAAATCAGGAACATTTTAGATAATTCTAATGAAAACCATTGATTTTTATAATTTGTATTGGAAATAACATTGTCATATGTCTTTTCTTGGATCTAAATAATACGAAACCTCGCTGTATGATTTGAAGTTAAAATCCTCAAATATGGTTAAATAGTGACTTTTTTCACCTTTTTCATGTAGTTTGATATTACGTATATATATTCATTTTTATCAATATTTCGATACCATTTCATGTAGTATCACGATATGTGATTTGGCCTTCAAATCTCAGAATTTCGCATAATATTGCATTTTAAGCAAGTTTTCTTGCATTTTGTTTCGTACGAAAAATCATCGAATTTAGCAATATTTTGACGTTTATCATCCCCTTTTCCTTTACGTGATTTAAACAAAATATCATCGAATTAGGCAATATTTTGCCGTTTTTCCGCGTTTTTGGAAATTTTCAGTCTATTAGTATTAATTCATTATATATACGATAAAAATGATGGAAACACATAATTGATTAGATAATAACCTTAAGTACTTCATTTTCTATCAACTATTTGTTTCTCGTTAAAATACTGAGTAAGATATTCAAAAGGGAAGAAATTCTGTTTTTATTGCATATATCGACGTTTTAGCCGGATTAGAGCGGTTTTACGTGAACATCTTCCATCGGTAATATAAACGGAAAATCAGGAACATTTTAGATAATTCAAATGAAAACACATTGAGTTTTATCATTTGTATTGGAAACAACATTGTCATATGTCTTTTCTTGGATCGAAATAATACGAAACCTCGCTCTATGATTTGAATTTAAAATCCTCAAATATGGTTAAATAGTGACTTTTTTACGTTTTTCATGTAGTTTGATATTACGTAAATATATTCATTTTTATCAATATTTCGATACTATTTCATGTAGTATCACGATATGTGATTGGCCTTCAAATCTCAGAATTTCGCATAATATTACATTTTAAGGAAGTTTTCTTGCATTTTGTTTCGTACGAAAAATCATCGAATTTAGCAATATTTTCACGTTTATCATCCCCTTTTCCTTTATGTGATTTAAACAAAATATCAAGGAATTACGCAATATTTTGCCGTTTTTCCACGTTTTTGTGAATTTTCAGTCTATGGGTTCATTATATATTATATTCATTATATATTATCATTCACTATATTCCTTATATATACGATAAAAATGATGCAAAACATAATTGATTAGATAATAACCTTAAATACTTCATTTTCAATCAACTATTTGTTTCTCGTTAAAATACTGAGTAAGATATTGAAAAGGGGAGAAGTTCGGTTTTTATTGCATATATCGACGTTTCAGCCGGATTAGAGCGGCTGAAAATCCGCTCAAAACATGTATATCTTCCATCGGTAATATAAACGGAAAATCAAGAACATTTTAGTAAATTCTAATGAAAACACATTGTTTTTTTATCATTTGTATTGGAAACAACATTGTCATGTCTTTTCTTGGATCTAAATAATACGAAACCTCGCTCTATGATTTGAAGGTAAAATCCTCAAATATGGTAAAATAGTGACTTTATCACGTTAATCATATAGTTTGGTATAACGCAAATATATTCATTTTTACCAATATTTCGAAACTATTTCATGTAGTTTCACGATATGTGATTTGGCCTTCAAATCTCAGAATTTCGCATAATATTATATTTTAAGCAAGTTTTCTTGCATTTTGTTTCGTACGAAAAATCATCGAATTCAGTAATATTTTCACGTTTATCATCCCCTTTTCCTTTATGTGATTTAAACAAAATATCATCGAATTACGCAATATTTTGCCGTTTTTCCACGTTTTTGTGAATTTTCAGTCTATGGGTATTAATTCATTATATATACGAAAAGAATGATGCAAACACATAATTGATTAGATAATAACCTTAAATACTTCATTTTCAATAAACTATTTGTTTCTCGTTAAAATACTGAGTAAGATATTGAAAAGGGGAGAAGTTCGGTTTTTATTGCATATATCGACGTTTCAGACGGATTAGATCGGTTTTACGTGTACATCTTCCATCGGTAATATAAACAGAAAATCAAGAACATTTTAGTAAATTCTAATGAAAACACATTGTTTTTTTATCATTTGTATTGGAAACAATATTGTCATATGTCTTTTCTTGGATCTAAATATTACGAAACCTCGCTCTATGATTTAAAGGTAAAATCCTCAAATATGGTAAAATAGTGACTTTTTCACGTTAATCATGTAGTTTGGTATAACGCAAATATATTCATTTTTACCAATATTTCGAAACTATTTCATGTAGTTTCACGATATGTGATTTGGCCTTCAAATCTCAAAATTTCGCATAATAGTATATTTTAAGCAAGTTTTCTTGCATTTTGTTTCGTACGAAAAATCATCGAATTTAGCAATATTTTCACGTTTATCATCCCCTTTTCCTTTATGTGATTTAAACAAAATATCATCGAATTACGCAATATTTTGCCGTTTTTCCACGTTTTTGTGAATTTTCAGTCTATGGGTATTAATTCATTATATATACGATAAAAATGATGCAAAAACTAATTGATTAGATAATAACCTTAAATACTTAATTTTCAATCAACTATTTGTTTCTCGTTAAAATACTGAGTAAGATATTGAAAAGGGGAGAAGTTCGGTTTTTATTGCATATATCGACGTTTCAGCCGGATTAGAGCGTTTTTACGTGTACATCTTCCATCGGTAATATAAACGGAAAATCAAGAACATTTTAGTTAATTCTAATGAAAACACATTGTTTTTTTATCATTTGTATTGGAAACAACATTGTCATATGTCTTTTCTTGGATCTAAATAATACGAAACCTCGCTCTATGATTTGATGGTAAAATCCTCAAATATGGTAAAATAGTGACTTTTTCACGTTAATCATGTAGTTTGGTATTACGCAAATATATTCATTTTTACCAATATTTCGAAAGTATTTCACGATATGTGATTTGGCCTTCAAATCTCAGAATTTCGCATAATATTGCATTTTAAGCAAGTTTTCGTGCATTTTGTTTCGTACGAAAATCATCGAATTTAGCAATATTTTGACGTTTATCATCCCCTTTTCCTTTACGTGATTTAAACAAAATATCATCGAATTAGGCAATATTTTGCCGTTTTTCCACGTTTTTGTGAGATTTCAGTTTATGGGTATTAATTCATTATATATACGATAAAAATAATGCAAACACAAAATTGATTAGATAATAACCTTAAATACTTAATTTTCCTTCAACTATTTGCTTCTCGTTAAAATTCTGAGTAAGATATTGAAAAGGGAAGAAGTTCTGTTTTTATTGCATATATCGACGTTTCAGCCGGATTAGAGCGGTTTTACGTGTACATCTTCCATCGGTAATATAAACGGAAAATCAAGAACATTTTAGTAAATTCTAATGAAAACACATTGTTTTTTTATCATTTGTATTGGAAACAACACTGTCATATGTCTTTTCTTGGATCTAAATAATACGAAACCTCGCTCTATGATTTGAAGGTAAAATCCTCAAATATGGTAAAATAGTGACTTTATCACGTTAATCATATAGTTTGGTATAACGCAATATATTCATTTTTACCAATATTTCGAAACTATTTCATGTAGTTTCACGATATGTGATTTGGCCTTCAAATCTCAGAATTTCGCATAATATTATATTTTAAGCAAGTTTTCTTGCATTTTGTTTCGTACGAAAAATCATCGAATTCAGTAATATTTTCACGTTTATCATCCCCTTTTCCTTTATGTGATTTAAACAAAATATCATCGAATTACGCAATATTTTGCCGTTTTTCCACGTTTTTGTGAATTTTCAGTCTATGGGTATTAATTCATTATATATACGAAAAGAATGATGCAAACACATAATTGATTAGATAATAACCTTAAATACTTCATTTTCAATAAACTATTTGTTTCTCGTTAAAATACTGAGTAAGATATTGAAAAGGGGAGAAGTTCGGTTTTTATTGCATATATCGACGTTTCAGACGGATTAGATCGGTTTTACGTGTACATCTTCCATCGGTAATATAAACAGAAAATCAAGAACATTTTAGTAAATTCTAATGAAAACACATTGTTTTTTTATCATTTGTATTGGAAACAATATTGTCATATGTCTTTTCTTGGATCTAAATATTACGAAACCTCGCTCTATGATTTAAAGGTAAAATCCTCAAATATGGTAAAATAGTGACTTTTTCACGTTAATCATGTAGTTTGGTATAACGCAAATATATTCATTTTTACCAATATTTCGAACTATTTCATGTAGTTTCACGATATGTGATTTGGCCTTCAAATCTCAAAATTTCGCATAATAGTATATTTTAAGCAAGTTTCTTGCATTTTGTTTCGTACGAAAAATCATCGAATTTAGCAATATTTTCACGTTTATCATCCCCTTTTCCTTTATGTGATTTAAACAAAATATCATCGAATTAGGCAATATTTTGCCGTTTTTCCACGTTTTTGTGAGATTTCAGTTTATGGGTATTAATTCATTATATATACGATAAAAATAATGCAAACACAAAATTGATTAGATAATAACCTTAAATACTTAATTTTCCTTCAACTATTTGCTTCTCGTTAAAATTCTGAGTAAGATATTGAAAGGGAAGAAGTTCTGTTTTTATTGCATATATCGACGTTTCAGCCGGATTAGAGCGGTTTTACGTGTACATCTTCCATCGGTAATATAAACGGAAAATCAAGAACATTTTAGTAAATTCTAATGAAAACACATTGTTTTTTTATCATTTGTATTGGAAACAACATTGTCATATGTCTTTTCTTGGATCTAAATAATACGAAACCTCGCTCTATGATTTGAAGGTAAAATCCTCAAATATGGTAAAATAGTGACTTTTTCACGTTAATAATGTAGTTTGGTATTACGCAAATATATTCATTTTTACCAATATTTCGAAACTATTTCACGATATGTGATTTGGCCTTCAAATCTCAGAATTTCGCATAATATTGCATTTTAAGCAAATTTTCGTGCATTTTGTTTTGTACGAAAAATCATCGAATTTAGCAATATTTTGACGTTTATCTTCCCCTTTTTCTTTACGTGATTTAAACAAAATATCATCGAATTAGGCAATATTTTGCCGTTTTTCCACGTTTTTGTGAGATTTCAGTTATGGGTATTAATTCATTATATATACGATAAAAATAATGCAAACACATAATTGATTAGATAATAACCTTAAATACTTAATTTTCCTTCAACTATTTGCTTCTCGTTAAAATTCTGAGTAAGATATTGAAAAGGGGAGAAGTTCGGTTTTTATTGCATATATCGACGTTTCAGCCGGATTAGAGCGGTTTTACGTGTACATCTTCCATCGGTAATATAAACGGAAAATCAAGAACATTTTAGTAAATTCTAATGAAAACACATTGTTTTTTCATCATTTGTATTGGAAACAACATTGTAATATGTCTTTTCTTGGATCTAAATAAAACGAAACCTCGCTCTATGATTTGAAGGTAAAATCCTCAAATATGGTAAAATAGTGACTCTTTCACGTTAATAATGTAGTTTGATATTAGGTAAATATATTCATTTTTACCAATATTTCGATACTATTTCATTTAGTATTACGATATGTGATTTGGCCTTCAAATCTCAGAATTTCGCATAATATTACATTTTAAGCAAGTTTTCTTGCATTTTGTTTCGTACGAAAAATCATCGAATTTAGCAATATTTTGACGTTTATCATCCCCTTTTCCTTTATGTGATTTAAACAAAATATCATCGAATTACGCCATATTTTGCCGTTTTTCCACGTTTTTGCGAGATTTCAGTTTATGGGTATTAATTCATTATATATACGATAAAAATAATGCAAACACATAATTGATTAGATAATAACCTTAAATACTTCATTTTCAATCAACTATTTGTTTCTCGGTAAAATACTGAGTAAGATAATGAAAAGGCAAGAAGTTCTGTTTTTATTGCATATATCGACGTTTCAGCCGGATTAGAGCGGTTTTACGTGTACATCTTCCATCGGTAATATAACGGAAAATCAGGAACATTTTAGATAATTCTAATGAAACACATTGATTTTTATCATATGTATTGGAAACAACATTGTCATGTCTTTTCTTGTATTCAAATAATACGAAACCTCGCTCTATGATTTGAATTTAAAATCCTCAAATATGGTTAAATAGTGACTTTTTTTACGTTTTTCATGTAGTTTGATATTACGTAAATATATTCATTTTTATCAATATTTCGATACTATTTCATGTAGAATCACGATATGTGATTTGGCCTTCAAATCTCAGAATTTCGTATAATATTGCATTTTAAGCAGTTTTCTAGCATTTTGTTGCGTACGAAAAATCATCGAATTTAGCAATATTTTGACGTTTATCATCCCCTTTTCCTTTACGTGATTTAAACAAAATATCATCGAATTAGGCAATATTTTGCCGTTTTTCGACGTTTTTGTAAATTTTCAGTCTATGGGTATTAATTCATTATATATACGATAAAATGATGCAAACACATAATTGATTAGATAATAACCTTAAATACTTCATTTTCAATCATCTATTTGTTTCTCGTTACAATACTGAGTAAGATATTGAAAAGGGGAGAAGTTCGGTTTTTATTGCATATAACGACGTTTCAGCCGGATTAGAGCGGTTTTACGTGTATAACTTCCATCGGTATATAAACGGAAAATCAAGAACATTTTAGTTAATTCTAATGAAAACACATTTTTTTTTATCATTTGTATTGAAAACAACATTGTCATATGTCTTTTCTTGGATCTAAATAAAACGAAACCTCGCTGAATGATTTGAAGTTAAAATCCTCAAATATAGTAAAATAGTGACTTTTTCACGTTAATCATGTAGTTTGATATTACGTAAATGTATTCATTTTTACCAATATTTCGATACTATTTCGTGTAGTATTACGATATGTGATTTGGCCTTCAAATCTCAGAATTTCGCATAATATTACATTTTAAGCAAGTTTTCTTGCATTTTGTTTCGTACGAAAAATGATCGAATTTAGCAATATTTTGACGTTTATCATCCCCTTTTCCTTTATGTGATTTAAACAAAATATTAAGGAATTATGCAATATTTTGCCGTTTTTCCACGTTTTTGTGAATTTTCAGTCTATGGGTATTAATTCATTATATATACGATAAAAATGATGCATACACATAATTGATTAGATAATAACTTTAAATACTTCATTTTCAATCAACTATTTGTTTCTCGTTAAAATACTGAATAAGATATTGAAAAGGGAAGAAGTTCTGTTTTATTGCATATATCGACGTTTCAGCCGGATTAGAGCGGTTTTACGTGTACATCTTCCATCGGTAATATAAACGGATAATCAGGAACATTTTAGATAATTCTAATGAAAACACATTGATTTTTATCATTTGTAGTGGAAACAACATTGTCATATGTCTTTTCTTGGATCGAAATAATACGAAACCTCGCTCTATGATTTGAAGTTAAAATCCTCAAATATGGTTAAATAGTGACTTTTTCACGTTTTCATGTAGTTTGATATTACGTAAATATATTCATCTTTATCAATATTTTGACACTATTTCATGTAGTATCACGATATGTGATTTGGCCTTCAAATCTCAGAATTTCGCATAATATTGCATTTTAAGCAAGTTTTCGTGCATTATGTTTCGTACGAAAAATCATCGAATTTAGAAATATTTTGACGTTTATCATCCCCTTTTCCTTTACGTGATTTAAACAAAATATTATCGAATTAGACAATATTTTGCCGTTTTTCCACGTTTTTGTGAGATTTCAGTTTATGGGTATTAATTCATTATATATACGATAAAAATAATGCAAACACATAATCGATTAGATAATAACCTTAAATACTTCATTTTCAATAAACTATTTGTTTCTCGTTAAAATACTGAGTAAGATATTGTAAAGGGGAGAAGTTCTGTTTTCATTGCATTTATCGACGTTTAAGCCGGAATAGAGCGGTTTTCGTGTACATCTTCCATCTGTAATATAAACGGAAAATCAAGAACATTTTAGACAATTCTAATGAAAACACATTGATTTTATGATTTGTATTGGAAACAACATTGTCATATGTCTTTTCTTGGATCGAAATAATACGAAACCTCGTTTTATGATTTGAAGTTAAAATCCTCAAATATGGTTAATAGTGACATTTTTTTACGTTTTTTCATGTAGTTTGTTATTACGTAATATATTCATTTTTATCAATATTTCGATACTATTTCATGTAGTATCACGATATGTGATTTGGCCTTCAAATCTCAGAATTTCGCATAATATTGCATTTTAAGCAAGTTTTCTTGCATTTTGTTTCGTACGAAAAATCATCGAATTTAGCAATATTTTGACGTTTATCATCCCCTTTTCCTTTATGTGATTTAAACAAAATATCATCGAATTATGCAATATTTTGCCGTTTTTCCACGTTTTTGTGAATTTTCAGTCTATGTGTATTAATTCATTTATATATACGATAAAAATGATGCAAACACATAATTGATTAGATAATAACCTTAAATACTTCATTTTCAATCAACTATTTGTTTCTCGTTAAAATACTGAGTAAGATATTGAAAAGGGGAGAAGTTCTGTTTTTATTGCATATATCGACGTTTCAGCCGGAATAGAGCGGTTTTCGTGTACATCTTCCATCGGTAATATAAACGGAAAATCAAGAACATTTTAGTTAATTCTAATGAAAACACATTGTTTTTTTATCATTTGTATTGGAAACAACATTGTCATATGTCTTTTCTTGGATCTAAATAATACGAAACCTCGCTCTATGATTTGAAGGTAAAATCCTCAAATATGGTAAAATAGTGACTTTTTCACGTTAATCATGTAGTTTGGTATTACGCAAATATATTCATTTTTACCAATATTTCGAAACTATTTTTCGATATGTGATTTGGCTTCAAATCTCAGAATTTCGCATAATATTGCATTTTAAGCAAGTTTTCTTGCATTTTGTTTCGTACGAAATCATCGAAATTAGCAAGAATCATCTTGCTATCAATTGCTTAAAATGCAATATTATGCGAAATTCTGAGATTTGAAGGCCAAATCACATATCGAAAAATAGTTTCGAAATATTGGTAAAAATGAATATATTTGCGTAATACCAAACTACATGATTAACGTGAAAAAGTCACTATTTTACCATATTTGAGGATTTTACCTTCAAATCATAGAGCGAGGTTTCGTATTATTTAGATCCAAGAAAAGACATATGACAATGTTGTTTCCAATACAAATGATAAAAAACAATGTGTTTTCATTAGAATTAACTAAAATGTTCTTGATTTTCCGTTTATATTACCGATGGAAGATGTACACGAAAACCGCTCTATTCCGGAAACGTCGATATATGCAATAAAAACAGAACTTCTCCCCTTTTCAATATCTTACTCAGTATTTTAACGAGAAACAAATAGTTGATTGAAAATGAAGTATTTAAGGTTATTATCTAATCAATTATGTGTTTGCATCATTTTATCGTATATATAATGAATTAATACACATAGACTGAAAATTCACAAAAACGTGGAAAAACGGCAAAATATTGCATAATTCGATGATATTTTGTTTAAATCACATAAAGGAAAAGGGGATGATAAACGTCAAAATATTGCTAAATTCGATGATTTTTCGTACGAAACAAAATGCAAGAAAAACTTGCTTAAAATGCAATATTATGCGAAATTCTGAGATTTGAAGGCCAAATCACATATCGTGATACTACATGAAATAGTATCGAAATATTGATAAAAATGAATATATTTACGTAATAACAAACTACATGAAAAAACGTAAAAAAATGTCACTATTTAACCATATTTGAGGATTTTAACTTCAAATCATAAAACGAGGTTTCGTATTATTTCGATCCAAGAAAAGACATATGACAATGTTGTTTCCAATACAAATCATAAAAATCAATGTGTTTTCATTAGAATTGTCTAAAATGTTCTTGATTTTCCGTTTATATTACAGATGGAAGATGTACACGAAAACCGCTCTATTCCGGCTTAAACGTCGATAAATGCAATGAAAACAGAACTTCTCCCCTTTACAATATCTTACTCAGTATTTTAACGAGAAACAAATAGTTTATTGAAAATGAAGTATTTAAGGTTATTATCTAATCGATTATGTGTTTGCATTATTTTTATCGTATATATAATGAATTAATACCCATAAACTGAAATCTCACAAAAACGTGGAAAAACGGCAAAATATTGTCTAATTCGATAATATTTTGTTTAAATCACGTAAAGGAAAAGGGGATGATAAACGTCAAAATATTTCTAAATTCGATGATTTTTCGTACGAAACATAATGCACGAAAACTTGCTTAAAATGCAATATTATGCGAAATTCTGAGATTTGAAGGCCAAATCACATATCGTGATACTACATGAAATAGTGTCAAAATATTGATAAAGATGAATATATTTACGTAATATCAAACTACATGAAAAACGTGAAAAAAGTCACTATTTAACCATATTTGAGGATTTTAACTTCAAATCATAGAGCGAGGTTTCGTATTATTTCGATCCAAGAAAAGACATATGACAATGTTGTTTCCACTACAAATGATAAAAATCAATGTGTTTTCATTAGAATTATCTAAAATGTTCCTGATTATCCGTTTATATTACCGATGGAAGATGTACACGTAAAACCGCTCTAATCCGGCTGAAACGTCGATATATGCAATAAAAACAGAACTTCTTCCCTTTTCAATATCTTATTCAGTATTTTAACGAGAAACAAATAGTTGATTGAAAATGAAGTATTTAAAGTTATTATCTAATCAATTATGTGTATGCATCATTTTTATCGTATATATAATGAATTAATACCCATAGACTGAAAATTCACAAAAACGTGGAAAAACGGCAAAATATTGCATAATTCCTTAATATTTGTTTAAATCACATAAAGGAAAAGGGGATGATAAACGTCAAATATTGCTAAATTCGATCATTTTTCGTACGAAACAAAATGCAAGAAAACTTGCTTAAAATGTAATATTATGCGAAATTCTGAGATTTGAAGGCCAAATCACATATCGTAATACTACACGAAATAGTATCGAAATATTGGTAAAAATGAATACATTTACGTAATATCAAACTACATGATTAACGTGAAAAAGTCACTATTTTACTATATTTGAGGATTTTAACTTCAAATCATTCAGCGAGGTTTCGTTTTATTTAGATCCAAGAAAAGACATATGACAATGTTGTTTCAATACAAATGATAAAAAAAAATGTGTTTTCATTAGAATTAACTAAAATGTTCTTGATTTTCCGTTTATATTACCGATGGAAGTTATACACGTAAAACCGCTCTAATCCGGCTGAAACGTCGTTATATGCAATAAAAACCGAACTTCTCCCCTTTTCAATATCTTACTCAGTATTGTAACGAGAAACAAATAGATGATTGAAAATGAAGTATTTAAGGTTATTATCTAATCAATTATGTGTTTGCATCATTTTTATCGTATATATAATGAATTAATACCCATAGACTGAAAATTTACAAAAACGTCGAAAAACGGCAAAATATTGCCTAATTCGATGATATTTTGTTTAAATCACGTAAAGGAAAAGGGGATGATAAACGTCAAAATATTGCTAAATTCGATGATTTTTCGTACGCAACAAAATGCTAGAAAACTTGCTTAAAATGCAATATTATACGAAATTCTGAGATTTGAAGGCCAAATCACATATCGTGATTCTACATGAAATAGTATCGAAATATTGATAAAAATGAATATATTTACGTAATATCAAACTACATGAAAAACGTAAAAAAAGTCACTATTTAACCATATTTGAGGATTTTAAATTCAAATCATAGAGCGAGGTTTCGTATTATTTGAATACAAGAAAAGACATGACAATGTTGTTTCCAATACATATGATAAAAATCAATGTGTTTTCATTAGAATTATCTAAAATGTTCCTGATTTTCCGTTTATATTACCGATGGAAGATGTACACGTAAAACCGCTCTAATCCGGCTGAAACGTCGATATATGCAATAAAAACAGAACTTCTTGCCTTTTCATTATCTTACTCAGTATTTTACCGAGAAACAAATAGTTGATTGAAAATGAAGTATTTAAGGTTATTATCTAATCAATTATGTGTTTGCATTATTTTTATCGTATATATAATGAATTAATACCCATAAACTGAAATCTCGCAAAAACGTGGAAAAACGGCAAAATATGGCGTAATTCGATGATATTTTGTTTAAATCACATAAAGGAAAAGGGGATGATAAACGTCAAAATATTGCTAAATTCGATGATTTTTCGTACGAAACAAAATGCAAGAAAACTTGCTTAAAATGTAATATTATGCGAAATTCTGAGATTTGAAGGCCAAATCACATATCGTAATACTAAATGAAATAGTATCGAAATATTGGTAAAAATGAATATATTTACCTAATATCAAACTACATTATTAACGTGAAAGAGTCACTATTTTACCATATTTGAGGATTTTACCTTCAAATCATAGAGCGAGGTTTCGTTTATTTAGATCCAAGAAAAGACATATTACAATGTTGTTTCCAATACAAATGATGAAAAAACAATGTGTTTTCATTAGAATTTACTAAAATGTTCTTGATTTTCCGTTTATATTACCGATGGAAGATGTACACGTAAAACCGCTCTAATCCGGCTGAAACGTCGATATATGCAATAAAAACCGAACTTCTCCCCTTTTCAATATCTTACTCAGAATTTTAACGAGAAGCAAATAGTTGAAGGAAAATTAAGTATTTAAGGTTATTATCTAATCAATTATGTGTTTGCATTATTTTTATCGTATATATAATGAATTAATACCCATAAACTGAAATCTCACAAAAACGTGGAAAAACGGCAAAATATTGCCTAATTCGATGATATTTTGTTTAAATCACGTAAAGAAAAAGGGGAAGATAAACGTCAAAATATTGCTAAATTCGATGATTTTTCGTACAAACAAAATGCACGAAAATTTGCTTAAAATGCAATATTATGCGAAATTCTGAGATTTGAAGGCCAAATCACATATCGTGAAATAGTTTCGAAATATTGGTAAAAATGAATATATTTGCGTAATACCAAACTACATTATTAACGTGAAAAAGTCACTATTTTACCATATTTGAGGATTTTACCTTCAAATCATAGAGCGAGGTTTCGTATTATTTAGATCCAAGAAAAGACATATGACAATGTTGTTTCCAATACAAATGATAAAAAAACAATGTGTTTTCATTAGAATTTACTAAAATGTTCTTGATTTTCCGTTTATATTACCGATGGAAGATGTACACGTAAAACCGCTCTAATCCGGCTGAAACGTCGATATATGCAATAAAAACAGAACTTCTTCCCTTTTCAATATCTTACTCAGATTTTAACGAGAAGCAAATAGTTGAAGGAAAATTAAGTATTTAAGGTTATTATCTAATCAATTTTGTGTTTGCATTATTTTATCGTATATATAATGAATTAATACCCATAAACTGAAATCTCACAAAAACGTGGAAAAACGGCAAAATATTGCCTAATTCGATGATATTTTGTTTAAATCACATAAAGGAAAAGGGGATGATAAACGTGAAAATATTGCTAAATTCGATGATTTTTCGTACGAAACAAAATGCAAGAAAACTTGCTTAAAATATACTATTATGCGAAATTTTGAGATTTGAAGGCCAAATCACATATCGTGAAACTACATGAAATAGTTTCGAAATATTGGTAAAAATGAATATATTTGCGTTATACCAAACTACATGATTAACGTGAAAAAGTCACTATTTTACCATATTTGAGGATTTTACCTTAAATCATAGAGCGAGGTTTCGTAATATTTAGATCCAAGAAAAGACATATGACAATATTGTTTCCAATACAAATGATAAAAAAACAATGTGTTTTCATTAGAATTTACTAAATGTTCTTGATTTTCTGTTTATATTACCGATGGAAGATGTACACGTAAAACCGATCTAATCCGTCTGAAACGTCGATATATGCAATAAAAACCGAACTTCTCCCCTTTTCAATATCTTACTCAGTATTTTAACGAGAAACAAATAGTTTATTGAAAATGAAGTATTTAAGGTTATTATCTAATCAATTATGTGTTTGCATCATTCTTTTCGTATATATAATGAATTAATACCCATAGACTGAAAATTCACAAAAACGTGGAAAAACGGCAAAATATTGCGTAATTCGATGATATTTTGTTTAAATCACATAAAGGAAAAGGGGATGATAAACGTGAAAATATTACTGAATTCGATGATTTTTCGTACGAAACAAAATGCAAGAAAACTTGCTTAAAATATAATATTATGCGAAATTCTGAGATTTGAAGGCCAAATCACATATCGTGAAACTACATGAAATAGTTTCGAAATATTGGTAAAAATGAATATATTTGCGTATACCAAACTATATGATTAACGTGATAAAGTCACTATTTTACCATATTTGAGGATTTTACCTTCAAATCATAGAGCGAGGTTTCGTATTATTTAGATCCAAGAAAAGACATATGACAGTGTTGTTTCCAATACAAATGATAAAAAACAATGTGTTTTCATTAGAATTTACTAAAATGTTCTTGATTTTCCGTTTATATTACCGATGGAAGATGTACACGTAAAACCGCTCTAATCCGGCTGAAACGTCGATATATGCAATAAAAACAGAACTTCTTCCCTTTTCAATATCTTACTCAGAATTTTAACGAGAAGCAAATAGTTGAAGGAAAATTAAGTATTTAAGGTTATTATCTAATCAATTTGTGTTTGCATTATTTTTATCGTATATATAATGAATTAATACCCATAAACTGAAATCTCACAAAAACGTGGAAAAACGGCAAAATATTGCCTAATTCGATGATATTTTGTTTAAATCACGTAAAGGAAAAGGGGATGATAAACGTCAAAATATTGCTAAATTCGATGATTTTTCGTACGAAACAAAATGCACGAAAACTTGCTTAAAATGCAATATTATGCGAAATTCTGAGATTTGAAGGCCAAATCACATATCGTGAAATACTTTCGAAATATTGGTAAAAATGAATATATTTGCGTAATACCAAACTACATGATTAACGTGAAAAAGTCACTATTTTACCATATTTGAGGATTTTACCATCAAATCATAGAGCGAGGTTTCGTATTATTTAGATCCAAGAAAAGACATATGACAATGTTGTTTCCAATACAAATGATAAAAAAACAATGTGTTTTCATTAGAATTAACTAAAATGTTCTTGATTTTCCGTTTATATTACCGATGGAAGATGTACACGTAAAAACGCTCTAATCCGGCTGAAACGTCGATATATGCAATAAAAACCGAACTTCTCCCCTTTTCAATATCTTACTCAGTATTTTAACGAGAAACAAATAGTTGATTGAAAATTAAGTATTTAAGGTTATTATCTAATCAATTATGTTTTTGCATCATTTTTATCGTATATATAATGAATTAATACCCATAGACTGAAAATTCACAAAAACGTGGAAAAACGGCAAAATATTGCGTAATTCGATGATATTTTGTTTAAATCACATAAAGGAAAAGGGGATGATAAACGTGAAAATATTGCTAAATTCGATGATTTTTCGTACGAAACAAAATGCAAGAAAACTTGCTTAAAATATACTATTATGCGAAATTTGAGATTTGAAGGCCAAATCACATATCGTGAAACTACATGAAATAGTTCGAAATATTGGTAAAAATGAATATATTTGCGTTATACCAAACTACATGATTAACGTGAAAAAGTCACTATTTTACCATATTTGAGGATTTTACCTTTAAATCATAGAGCGAGGTTTCGTAATATTTAGATCCAAGAAAAGACATATGACAATATTGTTTCCAATACAAATGATAAAAAAACAATGTGTTTTCATTAGAATTTACTAAAATGTTCTTGATTTTCTGTTTATATTACCGATGGAAGATGTACACGTAAAACCGATCTAATCCGTCTGAAACGTCGATATATGCAATAAAAACCGAACTTCTCCCCTTTTCAATATCTTACTCAGTATTTTAACGAGAAACAAATAGTTTATTGAAAATGAAGTATTTAAGGTTATTATCTAATCAATTATGTGTTTGCATCATTCTTTTCGTATATATAATGAATTAATACCCATAGACTGAAAATTCACAAAAACGTGGAAAAACGGCAAAATATTGCGTAATTCGATGATATTTTGTTTAAATCACATAAAGGAAAAGGGGATGATAAACGTGAAAATATTACTGAATTCGATGATTTTTCGTACGAAACAAAATGCAAGAAAACTTGCTTAAAATAATATTATGCGAAATTCTGAGATTTGAAGGCCAAATCACATATCGTGAAACTACATGAAATAGTTTCGAAATATTGGTAAAAATGAATATATTTGCGTTATACCAAACTATATGATTAACGTGATAAAGTCACTATTTTACCATATTTGAGGATTTTACCTTCAAATCATAGAGCGAGGTTTCGTATTATTTAGATCCAAGAAAAGACATGACAATGTTGTTTCCAATACAAATGATAAAAAAACAATGTGTTTTCATTAGAATTACTAAAATGTTCTTGATTTTCCGTTTATATTACCGATGGAAGATATACATGTTTTGAGCGGATTTTCAGCCGCTCTAATCCGGCTGAAACGTCGATATATGCAATAAAAACCGAACTTCTCCCCTTTTCAATATCTTACTCAGTATTTTAACGAGAAACAAATAGTTGATTGAAAATGAAGTATTTAAGGTTATTATCTAATCAATTATGTGTTTGCATCATTTTTATCGTATATATAAGGAATATAGTGAATGATATATATAATGAATATATAATAATGAACCCATAGACTGAAAATTCACAAAAACGTGGAAAAACGGCAAAATATTGCGTAATTCCTTGATATTTTGTTTAAATCACATAAAGGAAAAGGGGATGATAAACGTGAAAATATTGCTAAATTCGATGATTTTTCGTACGAAACAAAATGCAAGAAAACTTCTTAAAATGTAATATTATGCGAAATTCTGAGATTTGAAGGCCAAATCACATATCGTGATACTACATGAAATAGTATCGAAATATTGATAAAAATGAATATATTTACGTAATATCAAACTACATGAAAAACGTAAAAAAGTCACTATTTAACCATATTTGAGGATTTTAAATTCAAATCATAGAGCGAGGTTTCGTATTATTTCGATCCAAGAAAAGACATATGACAATGTTGTTTCCAATACAAATGATAAAACAATGTGTTTTCATTTGAATTATCTAAAATGTTCCTGATTTTCCGTTTATATTACCGATGGAAGATGTACACGTAAAACCGCTCTAATCCGGCTAAACGTCGATATATGCAATAAAAACAGAATTCTTCTTTTTGAATATCTTACTCAGTATTTTAACGAGAAACAAATAGTTGATAGAAAATGAAGTACTTAAGGTTATTATCTAATCAATTATGTGTTTCCATCATTTTTATCGTATATATAATGAATTAATACTAATAGACTGAAAATTCAAAAACGCGGAAAAACGGCAAAATATTGCCTAATTCGATGATATTTTGTTTAAATCACGTAAAGGAAAAGGGGATGATAAACGTCAAAATATTGCTAAATTCGATGATTTTTCGTACGAAACAAAATGCAAGAAAACTTGCTTAAAATGCAATATTATGCGAAATTCTGAGATTTGAAGGCCAAATCACATATCGTGATACTACATGAAATGGTATCGAAATATTGATAAAAATGAATATATACGTAATATCAAACTACATGAAAAAGGTGAAAAAGTCACTATTTAACCATATTTGAGGATTTTAACTTCAAATCATACAGCGAGGTTTCGTATTATTTAGATCCAAGAAAAGACATATGACAATGTTATTTCCAATACAAATTATAAAAATCAATGTGTTTTCATTAGAATTATCTAAAATGTTCCTGATTTTCCGTTTATATTACCGATGGAAGATGTACACGTAAAACCGCTCTAATCCGGCTGAAACGTCGATATATGCAATAAAAACAGAACTTCTTCCCTTTTCAATATCTTACTCAGTATTTTAACGAGAAACAAATAGTTGATTGAAAATGAAGTATTTAAAGTTATTATCTAATCAATTATGTGTATGCATCATTTTTATCGTATATATAATGAATTAATACCCATAGACTGAAAATTCACAAAAACGTGGAAAAACGGCAAAATATTGCATAATTCCTTATTATTTTGTTTAAATCACATAAAGGAAAAGGGGATGATAAACGTCAAAATATTGCTAAATTCGATGATTTTTCGTACGAAACAAAATGCACGAAAACTTGCTTAAAATGCAATATTATGCGAAATTCTAAGATTTGAAGGCCAAATCACATATCGTGAATCTACATGAAATAGTTTCGAAATATTGGTAAAAATGAATATATTTGCGTTATACCAAACTACATAATTAACGTGAAAAAGTCACTATTTTACCATATTTGAGGATTTTACCTTCAAATCATAGAGCGAGGTTTCGTATTATTTAGATCCAAGAAAAGACATATGACAATGTTGTTTCCAATACAAATGATAAAAAAACAATGTGTTTTCATTAGAATTAACTAAAATGTTCTTGATTTTCCGTTTATATTACCGATGGAAGATGTACAAGTAAAACCGCTCTAATCCGGCTGAAACGTCGATATATGCAATAAAAACCGAACTTCTCCCCTTTTCAATATCTTACTCAGTATTTTAACGAAAAACAAATAGTTGATTGAAAATGAAGTATTTAAGGTTATTATCTAATCAATTATGTGTTTGCATTATTTTTATCGTATATATAATGAATTAATACCCATAAATTGAAATCTCACAAAAACGTGGAAAAACGGCAAAATTTTGAATAATTCGATGATATTTTGTTTAAATCACGTAAAGGAAAAGGGGATGATAAACGTCAAAATATTGCTAAATTCGATGATTTTTCGTACGAAACAAAATGCACGAAAACTTGCTTAAAATGCAATATTATGCGAAATTCTAAGATTTGAAGGCCAAATGACATATCGTGAATCTACATGAAATAGTTTCGAAATATTGGTAAAAATGAATATATTTGCGTTATACCAAACTACATAATTAACGTGAAAAAGTCACTATTTTACCATATTTGAGGATTTTACCTTCAAATCATAGAGCGAGGTTTCGTATTATTTAGATCCAAGAAAAGACATATGACAATGTTATTTCCAATACAAATGATAAAAATCAATGTGTTTTCATTAGAATTAACTAAAATGTTCCTGATTTTCCGTTTATATTATCGATGGAAGATGTACACGAAAACCGCTCTATTCCGGCTGAAACGTCTATATATGCAATGAAAACAGAACTTCTCCCCTTTTCAATATCTTACTCAGTATTTTAACGAAAACAAATAGTTGATTGAAAATGAAGTATTTAAGGTTATTATCTAATCAATTATGTGTTTGCATTATTTTTATCGTATATATAATGAATTAATACCCATAAACTGAAATCTCACAAAAACGTGGAAAAACGGCAAAATTTGAATAATTCGATGATATTTTGTTTAAATCACGTAAAGGAAAAGGGGATGATAAACGTCAAAATATTGCTAAATTCGATGATTTTTCGTACGAAACAAAATGCACGAAAACTTGCTTAAAATGCAATATTATGCGAAATTCTAAGATTTGAAGGCCAAATCACATATCGTGAATCTACATGAAATAGTTTCGAAATATTGGTAAAAATGATATATTTGCGTATACCAAACTACATAATTAACGTGAAAAAGTCACTATTTTACCATATTTGAGGATTTTACCTTCAAATCATAGAGCGAGGTTTCGTATTATTTAGATCCAAGAAAAGACATATGACAATGTTGTTTCCAATACAAATGATAAAAAACAATGTGTTTTCATTAGAATTAACTAAAATGTTCTTGATTTTCCGTTTATATTACCGATGGAAGATGTACAAGTAAAACCGCTCTAATCCGGCTGAAACGTCGATATATGCAATAAAAACCGAACTTCTCCCCTTTTCAATATCTTACTCAGTATTTTAACGAGAAACAAATAGTGATTGAAAATGAAGTATTTAAGGTTATTATCTAATCAATTATGTGTTTGCATCATTTTTATCGTATATATAATGAATTAATACACATAGACTGAAAATTCACAAAAACGAGGAAAAACGGCAAAATATTGCATAATTCGATGATATTTTGTTTAAATCACATAAAGGAAAAGGGGATGATAAACGTCAAAATATTGCTAAATTCGATGATTTTTCGTACGAAACAAAATGCAAGAAAACTTGCTTAAAATGTAATATTATGCGAAATTCTGAGATTTGAAGGCCAAATCACATATCGTGATACTACATGAAATAGTATCGAAATATTGATAAAAATGAATATATTTACGTAATATCAAACTACATGTAAAAGGTGAAAAAAGTCACTATTTAACCATATTTGAGGATTTTAACTTCAAATCATACAGCGAGGTTTCGTATTATTTAGATCCAAGAAAAGACATATGACAATGTTATTTCCAATACAAATGATAAAAATCAATGTGTTTTCATTAGAATTAACTAAAATGTTCCTGATTTTCCGTTTATATTACGATGGAAGATGTACACGAAAACCGCTCTATTCCGGCTGAAACGTCTATATATGCAATGAAAACAGAACTTCTCCCCTTTTCAATATCTTACTCAGTATTTTAACGAGAAACAAATAGTTGATTGAAAATAAGTTTTAAGGTTATTATCTAATCAATTATGTGTTTGCATCATTTTTATCGTATATATAATGAATTAATACCCATAAACTGAAATCTCACAAAAACGTGGAAAAACTGCAAATATTGCCTAATTCGATGATATTTTGTTTAAATCACGTAAAGGAAAAGGGGATGATGAACGTCAAAATATTGCTAAATTCGATGATTTTTCGTACGAAACAAAATGCAAGAAAACTTGCTTAAAATGCAATATTATGCGAAATTCTGAGATTTGAAGGCCAAATCACATATCGTAATACTACACGAAATAGTATCGAAATATTGGTAAAAATGAATACATTTACGTAATATCAAACTACATTATTAACGTGAAAAAGTCACTATTTTACTATATTTGAGGATTTTAACTTCAAATCATTCAGCGAGGTTTCGTTTTTTAGAACCAAGAAAAGACATATGACAATGTTGTTTCCAATACAAATGATAAAAAAACAATGTGTTTTCATTAGAATTAACTAAAGTGTTCTTGATTTTCCGTTTATATTACCGATGGAAGATGTACAAGTAAAACCGCTCTAATCCGGCTGAAACGTCGATATATGCAATAAAAACCGAACTTCTCCCCTTTTCAATATCTTACTCAGTATTTTAACGAAAACAAATAGTTGATTGAAAATGAAGTATTTAAGGTTATTATCTAATCAATTATGTGTTTGCATTATTTTTATCGTATATATAATGAATTAATACCCATAAACTGAAATCTCACAAAAACGTGGAAAAACGGCAAAATTTTGAATAATTCGATGATATTTTGTTTAAATCACGTAAAGGAAAAGGGGATGATAAACGTCAAAATATTGCTAAATTCGATGATTTTTCGTACGAAACAAAATGCACGAAAACTTGCTTAAAATGCAATATTATGCGAAATTCTAAGATTTGAAGGCCAAATCACATATCGTGAATCTACATGAAATAGTTTCGAAATATTGGTAAAAATGAATATATTTGCGTTATACCAAACTACATAATTAACGTGAAAAAGTCACTATTTTACCATATTTGAGGATTTTACCTTCAAATCATAGAGCGAGGTTTCGTATTATTTAGATCCAAGAAAAGACATATGACAATGTTGTTTCCAATACAAATGATAAAAAACAATGTGTTTTCATTAGAATTAACTAAAATGTTCTTGATTTTCCGTTTATATTACCGATGGAAGATGTACAAGTAAAACCGCTCTAATCCGGCTGAAACGTCGATATATGCAATAAAAACCGAACTTCTCCCCTTTTCAATATCTTACTCAGTATTTTAACGAGAAACAAATAGATGATTGAAAATGAAGTATTTAAGGTTATTATCTAATCAATTATGTGTTTGCATCATTTTTATCGTATATATAATGAATTAATACACATAGACTGAAAATTCACAAAAACGAGGAAAAACGGCAAAATATTGCATAATTCGATGATATTTTGTTTAAATCACATAAAGGAAAAGGGGATGATAAAGTCAAAATATTGCTAAATTCGATGATTTTTCGTACGAAACAAAATGCAAGAAAACTTGCTTAAAATGTAATATTATGCGAAATTCTGAGATTTGAAGGCCAAATCACATATCGTGATACTACATGAAATAGTATCGAAATATTGATAAAAATGAATATATTTACGTAATATCAAACTACATGTAAAAGGTGAAAAAAGTCACTATTTAACCATATTTGAGGATTTTAACTTCAAATAATACAGCGAGGTTTCGTATTATTTAGATCCAAGAAAAGACATATGACAATGTTATTTCCAATACAAATGATAAAAATCAATGTGTTTTCATTAGAATTAACTAAAATGTTCCTGATTTTCCGTTTATATTACAGATGGAAGATGTACACGAAAACCGCTCTATTCCGGCTGAAACGTCTATATATGCAATGAAAACAGAACTTCTCCCCTTTTCAATATCTTACTCAGTATTTTAACGAGAAACAAATAGTTGATTGAAAATAAAGTTTTAAGGTTATTATCTAATCAATTATGTGTTTGCATCATTTTTATCGTATATATAATGAATTAATACCCATAAACTGAAATCTCACAAAAACGTGGAAAAACTGCAAAATATTGCCTAATTCGATGATATTTTGTTTAAATCACGTAAAGGAAAAGGGGATGATGAACGTCAAAATATTGCTAAATTCGATGATTTTTCGTACGAAACAAAATGCAAGAAAACTTGCTTAAAATGCAATATTATGCGAAATTCTGAGATTTGAAGGCCAAATCACATATCGTAATACTACACGAAATAGTATCGAAATATTGGTAAAAATGAATACATTTACGTAATATCAAACTACATTATTAACGTGAAAAAGTCACTATTTTACTATATTTGAGGATTTTAACTTCAAATCATTCAGCGAGGTTTCGTTTATTTAGAACCAAGAAAAGACATATGACAATGTTGTTTCCAATACAAATGATAAAAAAACAATGTGTTTTCATTAGAATTAACTAAAGTGTTCTTGATTTTCCGTTTATATTACCGATGGAAGATGTACAAGTAAAACCGCTCTAATCCGGCTGAAACGTCGATATATGCAATAAAAACCGAACTTCTCCCCTTTTCAATATCTTACTCAGTATTTTAACGAAAAACAAATAGTTGATTGAAAATGAAGTATTTAAGGTTATTATCTAATCAATTATGTGTTTGCATTATTTTTATCGTATATATAATGAATTAATACCCATAAACTGAAATCTCACAAAAATGTGGAAAAACGGCAAAATTTTGAATAATTCGATGATATTTTGTTTAAATCACGTAAAGGAAAAGGGGATGATAAAAGTCAAAATATTGCTAAATTCGATGATTTTTCGTACGAAACAAAATGCACGAAAACTTGCTTAAAATGCAATATTATGCGAAATTCTGAGATTTGAAGGCCAAATCACATATCGTGAAACTACATGAAATAGTTTCGAAATATTGGTAAAAATGAATATATTTGCGTTATACCAAACTACATAATTAACGTGAAAAAGTCACTATTTTACCATATTTGAGGATTTTACCTTCAAATCATAGAGCGAGGTTTCGTATTATTTAGATCCAAGAAAAGACATATGACAATGTTGTTTCCAATGCAAATTATAAAAAAACAATGTGTTTTCATTAGAATTAACTAAAATGTTCTTGATTTTCCGTTTATATTACCGATGGAAGATGTACAAGTAAAACCGCTCTAATCCGGCTGAAACGTCGATATATGCAATAAAAACCGAACTTCTCCCCTTTTCAATATCTTACTCAGTATTTTAACGAGAAACAAATAGATGATTGAAAATGAAGTATTTAAGGTTATTATCTAATCAATTATGTGTTTGCATCATTTTTATCGTATATATAATGAATTAATACCCATAAACTGAAATCTCACAAAAACGTGGAAAAACTGCAAAATATTGCCTAATTCGATGATATTTTGTTTAAATCACGTAAAGGAAAAGGGGATGATAAACGTCAAAATATTGCTAAATTCGATGATTTTTCGTACGAAACAAAATGCAAGAAAACTTGCTTAAAATGCAATATTATGCGAAATTCTGAGATTTGAAGGCCAAATCACATATCGTGATACTACATGAAATGGTATCGAAATATTGATAAAAATGAATATATATACGTAATATCAAACTACATGAAAAAGGTGAAAAAAGTCACTATTTAACCATATTTGAGGATTTTAACTTCAAATCATACAGCGAGGTTTCGTATTATTTAGATCAAGAAAAGACATATGACAATGTTATTTCCAATACAAATGATAAAAATCAATGTGTTTTCATTAGAATTATCTAAAATGTTCCTGATTTTCCGTTTATATTACCGATGGAAGATGTACACGTAAAACCGCTCTAATCCGGCTGAAACGTCGATATATGCAATAAAAACAGAACTTCTTCCCTTTTCAATATCTTACTCAGTATTTTAACGAGAAACAAATAGTTGATTGAAAATGAAGTATTTAAAGTTATTATCTAATCAATTATGTGTATGCATCATTTTTATCGTATATATAATGAATTAATACCCATAGACTGAAAATTCACAAAAACGTGGAAAAACGGCAAAATATTGCATAATTCCTTATTATTTTGTTTAAATCACATAAAGGAAAAGGGGATGATAAACGTCAAAATATTGCTAAATTCGATGATTTTTCGTACGAAACAAAATGCAAGAAAACTTGCTTAAAATGTAATATTATGCGAAATTCTGAGATTTGAAGGCCAAATCACATATCGTAATACTACACGAAATAGTATCGAAATATTGGTAAAAATGAATACATTTACGTAATATCAAACTACATGATTAACGTGAAAAAGTCACTATTTTACTATATTTGAGGATTTAAACTTCAAATCATTCAGCGAGGTTTCGTTTTATTTAGAACCAAGAAAAGACATATGACAATCTTGTTTCCAATACAAATGATAAAAAAACAATGTGTTTTCATTAGAATTAACTAAAATGTTTTTGATTTTCCGTTTATATTACCGATGGAAGATGTACAAGTAAAACCGCTCTAATCCGGCTGAAACGTCGATATATGCAATAAAAACCGAACTTCTCCCCTTTTCAATATCTTACTCAGTATTTTAACGAAAACAAATAGTTGATTGAAAATGAAGTATTTAAGGTTATTATCTAATCAATTATGTGTTTGCATTATTTTTATCGTATATATAATGAATTAATACCCATAAACTGAAATCTCACAAAAACGTGGAAAAACGGCAAAATTTTGAATAATTCGATGATATTTTGTTTAAATCACGTAAAGGAAAAGGGGATGATAAACGTCAAAATATTGCTAAATTCGATGATTTTTCGTACGAAACAAAATGCACGAAAACTTGCTTAAAATGCAATATTATGCGAAATTCTAAGATTTGAAGGCCAAATCACATATCGTGAAACTACATGAAATAGTTTCGAAATATTGGTAAAAATGAATATATTTGCGTTGTACCAAACTACATAATTAACGTGAAAAAGTCACTATTTTACCATATTTGAGGATTTTACCTTCAAATCATAGAGCGAGGTTTCGTATTATTTAGATCCAAGAAAAGACATATGACAATGTTGTTTCCAATACAAATGATAAAAAAACAATGTGTTTTCATTAGAATTAACTAAAATGTTCTTGATTTTCCGTTTATATTACCGATGGAAGATGTACAAGTAAAACCGCTCTAATCCGGCTGAAACGTCGATATATGCAATAAAAACCGAACTTCTCCCCTTTTCAATATCTTACTCAGTATTTTAACGAGAAACAAATAGATGATTGAAAATGAAGTATTTAAGGTTATTATCTAATCAATTATGTGTTTGCATCATTTTTATCGTATATATAATGAATTAATACACATAGACTGAAAATTCACAAAAACGAGGAAAAACGGCAAAATATTGCATAATTCGATGATATTTTGTTTAAATCACATAAAGGAAAAGGGGATGATAAACGTCAAAATATTGCTAAATTCGATGATTTTTCGTACGAAACAAAATGCAAGAAAACTTGCTTAAAATGTAATATTATGCGAAATTCTGAGATTTGAAGGCCAAATCACATATCGTGATACTCCATGAAATAGTATCGAAATATTGATAAAAATGAATATATTTACGTAATATCAAACTACATGTAAAAGGTGAAAAAAGTCACTATTTAACCATATTTGAGGATTTTAACTTCAAATCATACAGCGAGGTTTCATATTATTTAGATCCAAGAAAAGACATATGACAATGTTATTCCAATACAAATGATAAAAATCAATGTGTTTTCATTAGAATTAACTAAAATGTTCCTGATTTTCCGTTTATATTATCGATGGAAGATGTACACGAAAACCGCTCTATTCCGGCTGAAACGTCTATATATGCAATGAAAACAGAACTTCTCCCCTTTTCAATATCTTACTCAGTATTTTAACGAGAAACAAATAGTTGATTGAAAATAAAGTTTTTAAGGTTATTATCTAATCAATTATGTGTTTGCATCATTTTTATCGTATATATAATGAATTAATACCCATAAACTGAAATCTCACAAAAACGTGGAAAAACTGCAAAATATTGCCTAATTCGATGATATTTTGTTTAAATCACGTAAAGGAAAAGGGGATGATGAACGTCAAAATATTGCTAAATTCGATGATTTTTCGTACGAAACAAAATGCAAGAAAACTTGCTTAAAATGCAATATTATGCGAAATTCTGAGATTTGAAGGCCAAATCACATATCGTGATACTATATGAAAAACGTAAAAAAAAGTCACTATTTAACCATATTTGAGGATTTTAACTTCAAATCATAGAGCGAGGTTTCGTATTATTTCGATCCAAGAAAAGACATATGACAATGTTGTTTCCAATACAAATGATAAAAATCAATGTGTTTTCATTAGAATTATCTAAAATGTTCCTGATTTTCCGTTTATATTACCGATGGAAGATGTACACGTAAAACCGCTCTAATCCGGCTGAAACGTCGATATATGCAATAAAAACAGAACTTCTTCCCTTTTCAATATCTTACTCAGTATTTTAACGAGAAACAAATAGTTGATTGAAAATGAAGTATTTAAAGTTATTATCTAATCAATTATGTGTATGCATCATTTTTATCGTATATAAATGAATTAATACCCATAGACTGAAAATTCACAAAAACGTGGAAAAACGGCAAAATATTGCATAATTCCTTGTTATTTTGTTTAAATCACATAAAGGAAAAGGGGATGATAAACGTCAAAATATTGCTAAATTCGATGATTTTTCGTATGAAACAAAATGCAAGAAAACTTGCTTAAAATGCAATATTATGCGAAATTCTGAGATTTGAAGGCAAAATCACATATCGTGATACTACATGATATGGTATCGAAATATTGATAAAAATGAATATATATACGTAATATCAAACTACATGAAAAAGGTGAAAAAAGTCACTATTTAACCATATTTGAGGATTTTAACTTCAAATCATACAGCGAGGTTTCGTATTATTTAGATCCAAGAAAAGACATATGACAATGTTATTTCCAATACAAATGATAAAAATCAATGTGTTTTCATTAGAATTAACTAAAATGTTCCTGATTTTCCGTTTATATTATCGATGGAAGATGTACACGAAAACCGCTCTATTCCGGCTGAAACGTCTATATATGCAATAAAAACAGAACTTCTCCCCTTTTCAATATCTTACTCAGTATTTTAACGAGAAACAAATAGTTGATTGAAAATAAAGTTTTTAAGGTTATTATCTAATCAATTATGTGTTTGCATCATTTTTATCGTATATATAATGAATTAATACCCATAAACTGAAATCTCACAAAAACGTGGAAAAACTGCAAAATATTGCCTAATTCGATGATATTTTGTTTAAATCACGTAAAGGAAAAGGGGATGATAAACGTCAAAATATTGCTAAATTCGATGATTTTTCGTACGAAACAAAATGCACGAAAACTTGCTTAAAATGCAATATTATGCGAAATTCTGAGATTTGAAGGCCAAATCACATATCGTGATACTACATGAAATAGTATCAAATATTGGTAAAAATGAATACATTTGCGTAATATCAAACTACATGATTAACGTGAAAAAGTCACTATTTTACTATATTTGAGGATTTTAACTTCAAATCATTCAGCGAGGTTTCGTTTTATTTAGAACCAAGAAAAGACATATGACAATGTTGTTTCCAATACAAATGATAAAAAAACAATGTGTTTTTATTAGAATTAACTAAAATGTTCTTGATTTTCCGTTTATATTACCGATGGAAGTTATATACGTAAAACCGCTCAAATCCGGCTGAAACGTCGATATATGCAATAAAAACCGAACTTCTCCCCTTTTCAATATCTTGCTCAGTATTTTAACGAGAAAAAATAGATGATTGAAAATGAAGTATTTAAGGTTATTATCTAATCAATTATGTGTTTGCATCATTTTTATCGTATATATAATGGATTAATACCCATAGACTGAAAATTTACAAAAACGTGGAAAAACTGCAAAATATTGCCTAATTCGATGATATTTTGTTTAAATCACGTAAAGGAAAAGGGGATGATAAACGTCAAAATATTGCTAAATTCGATGATTTTTCGTACGAAACAAAATGCAAGAAAACTTGCTTAAAATGTAATATTATGCGAAATTCTGAGATTCGAAGGCCAAATCACATATCGTGATACTACATGAAATAGTATCGAAATATTGATAAAAATGAATATATTTACGTAATATCAAACTACATGTAAAAGGTGAAAAAAGTCACTATTTAACCATATTTGAGGATTTTAACTTCAAATCATACAGCGAGGTTTCGTATTATTTAGATCCAAGAAAAGACATATGACAATGTTATTTCCAATACAAATGATAAAAATCAATATGTTTTCATTAGAATTAACTAAAATGTTCCTGATTTTCCGTTTATATTATCGATGGAAGATGTACACGAAAACCGCTCTATTCCGGCTGAAACGTCTATATATGCAATAAAAACAGAACTTCTCCCCTTTTCAATATCTTACTCAGTATTTTAACGAGAAACAAATAGTTGATTGAAAATAAAGTTTTTAAGGTTATTATCTAATCAATTATGTGTTTGCATCATTTTTATCGTATATATAATGAATTAATACTAATAGACTGAAAATTTCCAAAAACGTGGAAAAACGGCAAAATATTGCCTAATTCGATGATATTTTGTTTAAATCACGTAAAGGAAAAGGGGATGATAAACGTCAAAATATTGCTAAATTCGATGATTTTTCGTACGAAATAAAATGCACGAAAACTTGCTCAAATGCAATATTATGCGAAATTCTGAGATTTGAAGGCCAAATCACATATCGTAATACTACATGAAATAGTATCGAAATATTGGTAAAAATGAATATATTTACGTAATATCAAACTACATTATAAACGTGAAAAATTCACTATTTTACCATATTTGAGGATTTTAACTTCAAATCATTCAGCGAGGTTTCGTTTTATTTAGTTCCAAGAACTGGAAAAATGACAATGTTGTTTCCAATACAAATGATAAAAAACAATGTGTTTTCATTAGAATTAACTAAAATGTTCTTGATTTTCCGTTTATATTACCGATGGAAGATGTACACGAAAACCGCTCTATTCCGGCTGAAACGTCGATATATGCAATAAAAACAGAACTTCTCCCCTTTTCAATATCTTACTCAGTATTTTAACGAAAAACAAATAGTTGATTGAAAATGAAGTATTTAAGGTTATTATCTAATCAATTGTGTTTGCATTATTTTTATCGTATATATAATGAATTAATACCCATTAAATGAAATCTCACAAAAACGTGGAAAAACGGCAAAATTTTGAATAATTCGATGATATTTTGTTTAAATCACATAAAGGAAAAGGGGATGATAAACGTCAAAATATTGCTAAATTCGATGATTTTCGTACGAAACAAAATGCACGAAAACTTGCTTAAAATGCAATATTATGCGAAATTCTGAGATTTGAAGGCCAAATCACATATCGTGAAACTACATGAAATAGTTTCGAAATATTGGTAAAAATGAATATATTTGCGTTATACCAAACTACATAATTAACGTGAAAAGTCACTATTTTACCATATTTGAGGATTTTACCTTCAAATCATAGAGCGAGGGTTTCGTATTATTTCGATCGAAGAAAAGACATATGACAATGTTGTTTCCAATACAAATGATAAAAATCAATGTGTTTTCATTAGAATTATCTAAAATGTTCCTGATTATCCGTTTATATTACCGATGGAAGATGTACACGTAAAACCGCTCTAATCCGGCTGAAACGTCGATATATGCAATAAAAACAGAACTTCTTCCCTTTTCAATAACTTACTCAGTATTTTAACGAGAAACAAATAGTTGATTGAAAATGAAGTATTTAAAGTTATTATCTAATCAATTATGTGTATGCATCATTTTTATCGTATATATAATGAATTAATACCCATAGACTGAAAATTCACAAAAACGTGGAAAAACGGCAAAATATGCATAATTCCTTGATATTTTGTTTAAATCACATAAAGGAAAAGGTGATAAACGTTAAAATATTGCTAAATTCGATCATTTTTCGTACGAAACAAAAGCAAGAAACTTGCTTAAAATGTAATATTATGCGAAATTCTGAGATTTGAAGGCCAAATCGTAATACTACACGAAATAGTATCGTGTAGAAATAGAAATAGTATCGTAATACTACACGAAATAGTATCGAAATATTGGTAAAAATGAATACATTTACGTAATATCAAACTACATGATTAACGTGAAAAAGTCACTATTTTACTATATTTGAGGATTTTAACTTCAAATCATTCAGCGAGGTTTCGTTTTTATTTAGATCCAAGAAAAGACATATGACAATGTTGTTTTCAATACAAATGATAAAAAAAAATGTGTTTTCATTAGAATTAACTAAAATGTTCTTGATTTTCCGTTTATATTATCGATGGAAGTTATAAACGTAAAACCGCTCTAATCCGGCTGAAACGTCGATATATGCAATAAAAACCGAACTTCTCCCCTTTTCAATATCTTACTCAGTATTTTAACGAGAAACAAATAGATGATTGAAAATGAAGTATTTAAGGTTATTATCTAATCAATTATGTGTTTGCATCATTTTTATCGTATATATAATGAATTAATACCCATAAACTGAAATCTCACAAAAACGTGGAAAAACTGCAAAATATTGCCTAATTCGATGATATTTTGTTTAAATCACGTAAAGGAAAAGGGGATGATAAACGTCAAAATATTGCTAAATTCGATGATTTTTCGTACGAAACAAAATGCAAGAAAACTTGCTTAAAATGTAATATTATGCGAAATTCTGAGATTTGAAGGCCAAATCACATATCGTGATACTACATGAAATAGTATCGAAATATTGATAAAAATGAATATATTTACGTAATATCAAACTACATGTAAAAGGTGAAAAAAGTCACTATTTAACCATATTTGAGGATTTTAACTTCAAATCATACAGCGAGGTTTCGTATTATTTAGATCCAAGAAAAGACATATGACAATGTTATTTCCAATACAAATGATAAAATCAATATGTTTTCATTAGAATTAACTAAAATGTTCCTGATTTTCCGTTTATATTATCGATGGAAGATGTACACGAAAACCGCTCTATTCCGGCTGAAACGTCTATATATGCAATAAAAACAGAACTTCTCCCCTTTTCAATATCTTACTCAGTATTTTAACGAGAAACAAATAGTTGATTGAAAATAAAGTTTTTAAGGTTATTATCTAATCAATTATGTGTTTGCATCATTTTTATCGTATATATAATGAATTAATACCCATAAACTGAAATCTCACAAAAACGTGGAAAAACTGCAAAATATTGCCTAATTCGATGATATTTTGTTTAAATCACGTAAAGGAAAAGGGGATGATGAACGTCAAAATATTGCTAAATTCGATGATTTTTCGTACGAAACAAAATGCAAGAAAACTTGCTTAAAATGCAATATTATGCGAAATTCTGAGATTTGAAGGCCAAATCACATATCGTGATACTATATGAAAAACGTAAAAAAAGTCACTATTTAACCATATTTGAGGATTTTAACTTCAAATCATAGAGCGAGGTTTCGTATTATTTCGATCCAAGAAAAGACATATGACAATGTTGTTTCCAATACAAATCATAAAAATCAATGTGTTTTCATTAGAATTATCTAAAATGTTCCTGATTTTCCGTTTATATTACCGATGGAAGATGTACACGAAAACCGCTCTATTCCGGCTTAAACGTCGATAAATGCAATAAAAACAGAACTTCTCCCCTTTACAATATCTTACTCAGTATTTTAACGAGAAACAAATAGTTTATTGAAAATGAAGTATTTAAGGTTATTATCTAATCAATTATGTGTTTGCATTATTTTTATCGTATATATAATGAATTAATACCCATAAACTGAAATCTCACAAAAACGTGGAAAAACGGCAAAATATTGCCTAATTCGATGATATTTTGTTTAAATCACGTAAAGGAAAAGGGGATGATAAACGTCAAAATATTGCTAAATTCGATGATTTTTCGTACGAAACAAAATGCACGAAAACTTGCTCAAAATGCAATATTATGCGAAATTCTGAGATTTGAAGGCCAAATCACATATCGTAATACTACATGAAATAGTATCGAAATATTGGTAAAAATGAATATATCAAACTACATTATAAACGTGAAAAATTCACTATTTTACCATATTTGAGGATTTTAACTTCAAATCATTCAGCGAGGTTTCGTTTTATTTAGTTCTAAGAACTGGAACATATGACAATGTTGTTTCCAATACAAATGATAAAAAACAATGTGTTTTCATTAGAATTAACTAAAATGTTCTTGATTTTCCGTTTATATTACCGATGGAAGATGTACACGAAAACCGCTCTATTCCGGCTGAAACGTCGATATATGCAATAAAAACAGAACTTCTCCCCTTTTCAATATCTTACTCAGTATTTTAACGAAAAACAAATAGTTGATTGAAAATGAAGTATTTAAGGTTATTATCTAATCAATTATGTGTTTGCATTATTTTTATCGTATATATAATGAATTAATACCCATTAACTGAAATCTCACAAAAACGTGGAAAAACGGCAAAATTTTGAATAATTCGATGATATTTTGTTTAAATCACATAAAGGAAAAGGGGATGATAAACGTCAAAATATTGCTAAATTCGATGATTTTTCGTACGAAACAAAATGCACGAAAACTTGCTTAAAATGCAATATTATGCGAAATTCTGAGATTTGAAGGCCAAATCACATATCGTGAAACTACATGAAATAGTTTCGAAATATTGGTAAAAATGAATATATTTGCGTTATACCAAACTACATAATTAACGTGAAAAAGTCACTATTTTACCATATTTGAGGATTTTACCTTCAAATCATAGAGCGAGGTTTCGTATTATTTCGATCCAAGAAAAGACATATGACAATGTTGTTTCCAATACAAATGATAAAAATCAATGTGTTTTCATTAGAATTATCTAAAATGTTCCTGATTATCCGTTTATATTACCGATGGAAGATGTACACGTAAAACCGCTCTAATCCGGCTGAAACGTCGATATATGCAATAAAAACAGAACTTCTTCCCTTTTCAATAACTTACTCAGTATTTTATCGAGAAACAAATAGTTGATTGAAAATGAAGTATTTAAAGTTATTATCTAATCAATTATGTGTATGCATCATTTTTATCGTATATATAATGAATTAATACCCATAGACTGAAAATTCACAAAAACGTGGAAAAACGGCATAATTCCTTGATATTTTGTTTAAATCACATAAAGGAAAAGGGGATGATAAACGTTAAAATATTGCTAAATTCGATCATTTTTCGTACGAAACAAAATGCAAGAAAACTTGCTTAAAATGTAATATTATGCGAAATTCTGAGATTTGAAGGCCAAATCGTAATACTACACGAAATAGTATCGTGTAGAAATAGAAATAGTATCGTAATACTACACGAAATAGTATCGAAATATTGGTAAAAATGAATACATTTACGTAATATCAAACTACATGATTAACGTGAAAAAGTCACTATTTTACTATATTTGAGGATTTTAACTTCAAATCATAGAGCGAGGTTTCGTATTATTTAGATCCAAGAAAAGACATATGACAATGTTATTTCCAATATAAATGATAAAAATCAATGTGTTTTCATTAGAATTAACTAAAATGTTCCTGATTTTCCGTTTATATTATCGATGGAAGATGTACACGAAAACCGCTCTATTCCGGCTGAAACGTCTATATATGCAATAAAAACAGAACTTCTCCCCTTTTCAATATCTTACTCAGTATTTTAACGAGAAACAAATAGTTGATTGAAAATAAAGTTTTTAAGGTTATTATCTAATCAATTATGTGCTTGCATCATTTTTATCGTATATATAATGAATTAATACCCATAAACTGAAATCTCACAAAAACGTGGAAAAACTGCAAAATATTGCCTAATTCGATGATATTTTGTTTAAATCACGTAAAGGAAAAGGGGATGATAAACGTCAAAATATTGCTAAATTCGATGATTTTTCGTACGAAATAAAATGCAAGAAAACTTGCTTAAAATGCAATATTATGCGAAATTCTGAGATTTGAAGGCCAAATCACATATCGTGATACTACATGAAATAGTGTCAAAATATTGATAAAGATGAATATATTTACGTAATATCAAACTACATGAAAAACGTGAAAAAAGTCACTATTTAACCATATTTGAGGATTTTAACTTCAAATCATAGAGCGAGGTTTCGTATTATTTCGATCCAAGAAAAGACATATGACAATGTTGTTTCCAATACAAATGATAAAAATCAATGTGTTTTCATTAGAATTATCTAAAATGTTCCTGATTATCCGTTTATATTACCGATGGAAGATGTACACGTAAAACCGCTCTAATCCGGCTGAAACGTCGATATATGCAATAAAAACAGAACTTCTCCCTTTTCAATAACTTACTCAGTATTTTAACGAGAAACAAATAGTTGATTGAAAATAAAGTTTTTAAGGTTATTATCTAATCAATTATGTGTTTGCATCATTTTTATCGTATATATAATGAATTAATACCCATAAACTGAAATCTCACAAAAACGTGGAAAAACTGCAAAATATTGCCTAATTCGATGATATTTTGTTTAAATCACGTAAAGGAAAAGGGGATGATAAACGTCAAAATATTGCTAAATTCGATGATTTTTCGTACGAAACAAAATGCAAGAAAACTTGCTTAAAATGCAATATTATGCGAAATTCTGAGATTTGAAGGCCAAATCACATATCGTGATACTACATGAAATAGTATCGAAATATTGATAAAAAAGAATATATTTACGTAATATCAAACTACATGAAAAACGTAAAAAAAAGTCATTATTTAACAATATTTGAGGATTTTAACTTCAAATCGTAGAGCGAGGTTTCGTATTATTTCGATCCAAGAAAAGACATATGACAATGTTGCTTCCAATACAAATCATAAAAATCAATGTGTTTTCATTAGAATTATCTAAAATGTTCCTGATTTTCCGTTTATATTACAGATGGAAGATGTACACGAAAACCGCTCTATTCCGGCTTAAACGTCGATAAATGCAATAAAAACAGAACTTCTCCCCTTTACAATATCTTACTCAGTATTTTAACGAGAAACAAATAGTTTATTGAAAATGAAGTATTTAAGGTTATTATCTAATCAATTATGTGTTTGCATTATTTTTATCGTATATATAATGAATTAATACCCATAAACTGAAATCTCACAAAAACGTGGAAAAACTTCAAATATTGTCTAATTCGATGATATTTTGTTTAAATCACGTAAAGGAAAAGGGGATGATGAATGTCAAAATATTTCTAAATTCGATGATTTTTCGTACGAAACATAATGCACGAAAACTTGCTTAAAATGCAATATTATGCGAAATTCTGAGATTTGAAGGCCAAATCACATATCGTGATACTACATGAAATAGTGTCAAAATATTGATAAAGATGAATATATTTACGTAATATCAAACTACATGAAAAACGTGAAAAAAGTCACTATTTAACCATATTTGGGATTTTAACTTTAAATCATAGAGCGAGGTTTCGTATTATTTCGATCCAAGAAAAGACATATGACAATGTTGTTTCCAATACAAATGATAAAAATCAATGTGTTTTCATTAGAATTATCTAAAATGTTCCTGATTATCCGTTTATATTACCGATGGAAGATGTACACGTAAAACCGCTCTAATCCGGCTGAAACGTCGATATATGCAATAAAAACAGAACTTCTTCCCTTTTCAATAACTTACTCAGTATTTTAACGAGAAACAAATAGTTGATTGAAAATGAAGTATTTAAAGTTATTATCTATTCAATTATGTGTATGCATCATTTTTATCGTATATATAATGAATAGACTGAAAATTCACAAAAACGTGGAAAAACGGCAAAATATTGCATAATTCCTTGATATTTTGTTTAAATCACATAAAGGAAAAGGGGATGATAAACGTTAAAATATTGCTAAATTCGATCATTTTTCGTACGAAACAAAATGCAAGAAAACTTGCTTAAAATGTAATATTATGCGAAATTCAGAGATTTGAAGGCCAAATCACATATCGTAATACTACACGAAATAGTATCGAAATATTGGTAAAAATGAATACATTTACGTAATATCAAACTACATGATTAACGTGAAAAAGTCACTATTTTACTATATTTGAGGATTTTAACTTCAAATCATTCAGCTAGGTTTCGTTTTATTTAGATCCAAGAAAAGACATATGACAATGTTGTTTTCAATACAAATGATAAAAAAAATGTGTTTTCATTAGAATTAACTAAAATGTTCTTGATTTTCCGTTTATATTACCGATGGAAGTTATACACGTAAAACCGCTCTAATCCGGCTGAAACGTCGATATATGCAATAAAAACCGAACTTCTCCCCTTTTCAATATCTTACTCAGTATTTTAACGAGAAACAAATAGATGATTGAAAATGAAGTATTTAAGGTTATTATCTAATCAATTATGTGTTTGCATCATTTTTATCGTATATATAATGAATTAATACCCATAACTGAAAATTCACAAAAACGTGGAAAAACGCAAAATATTGCCTAATTCGATGATATTTTGTTTAAATCACGTAAAGGAAAAGGGGATGATAAACGTCAAAATATTGCTAAATTCGATGATTTTTCGTACGAAACAAAATGCAAGAAAACTTGCTTAAAATGTAATATTATGCGAAATTCTGAGATTTGAAGGCCAAATCACATATCGTGATACTACATGAAATAGTATCGAAATATTGATAAAAATGAATATATTTACGTAATATCAAACTACATGTAAAAGTGAAAAAAGTCACTATTTAACCATATTTGAGGATTTTAACTTCAAATCATACAGCGAGGTTTCGTATTATTTAGATCCAAGAAAAGACATATGACAATGTTATTTCCAATACAAATGATAAAAATCAATATGTTTTCATTAGAATTAACTAAAATGTTCCTGATTTTCCGTTTATATTATCGATGGAAGATGTACACGAAAACCGCTCTATTCCGGCTGAAACGTCTATATATGCAATAAAAACAGAACTTCTCCCCTTTTCAATATCTTACTCAGTATTTTAACGAGAAACAAATAGTTGATTGAAAATAAAGTTTTTAAGGTTATTATCTAATCAATTATGTGTTGCATCATTTTTATCGTATATATAATGAATTAATACCCATAAACTGAAATCTCACAAAAACGTGGAAAAACTGCAAAATATTGCCTAATTCGATGATATTTTGTTTAAATCACGTAAAGGAAAAGGGGATGATGAACGTCAAAATATTGCTAAATTCGATGATTTTTCGTACGAAACAAAATGCAAGAAAACTTGCTTAAAATGCAATATTATGCGAAATTCTGAGATTTGAAGGCCAAATCACATATCGTGATACTATATGAAAAACGTAAAAAAGTCACTATTTAACCATATTTGAGGATTTTAACTTCAAATCATAGAGCGAGGTTTCGTATTATTTCGATCCAAGAAAAGACATATGACAATGTTGTTTCCAATACAAATCATAAAAATCAATGTGTTTTCATTAGAATTATCTAAAATGTTCCTGATTTTCCGTTTATATTACCGATGGAAGATGTACACGAAAACCGCTCTATTCCGGCTTAAACGTCGATAATGCAATAAAAACAGAACTTCTCCCTTTACAATATCTTACTCAGTATTTTAACGAGAAACAAATAGTTTATTGAAAATGAAGTATTTAAGGTTATTATCTAATCAATTATGTGTTTGCATTATTTTTATCGTATTATAATGAATTAATACCCATAAACTGAAATCTCACAAAAACGTGGAAAAACGGCAAAATATTGCCTAATTCGATGATATTTTGTTTAAATCACGTAAAGGAAAAGGGGATGATAAACGTCAAAATATTGCTAAATTCGATGATTTTTCGTACGAAACAAAATGCACGAAAACTTGCTCAAAATGCAATATTATGCGAAATTCTGAGATTTGAAGGCCAAATCACATATCGTATACTACATGAAATAGTATCGAAATATTGGTAAAAATGAATATATCAAACTACATTATAAACGTGAAAAATTCACTATTTACCATATTTGAGGATTTTAACTTCAAATCATTCAGCGAGGTTTCGTTTATTTAGTCTAAGAACTGGAACATATGACAATGTTGTTTCCAATACAAATGATAAAAAACAATGTGTTTTCATTAGAATTAACTAAAATGTTCTTGATTTTCCGTTTATATTACCGATGGAAGATGTACACGAAAACCGCTCTATTCCGGCTGAAACGTCGATATATGCAATAAAAACAGAACTTCTCCCCTTTTCAATATCTTACTCAGTATTTTAACGAAAAACAAATAGTTGATTGAAAATGAAGTATTTAAGGTTATTATCTAATCAATTATGTGTTTGCATTATTTTTATCGTATATATAATGAATTAATACCCATAAACTGAAATCTCACAAAAACGTGGAAAAACGGCAAAATTTTGAATAATTCGATGATATTTTGTTTAAATCATAAAGGAAAAGGGGATGATAAACGTCAAAATATTGCTAAATTCGATGATTTTTCGTACGAAACAAAATGCACGAAAACTTGCTTAAAATGCAATATTATGCGAAATTCTGAGATTTGAAGGCCAAATCACATATCGTGAAACTACATGAAATAGTTTCGAAATATTGGTAAAATGAATATATTTGCGTTATCCAAACTACATAATTAACGTGAAAAAGTCACTATTTTACCATATTTGAGATTTTACCTTCAAATCATAGAGCGAGGTTTCGTATTATTTCGATCCAAGAAAAGACATATGACAATGTTGTTTCCAATACAAATGATAAAAATCAATGTGTTTTCATTAGAATTATCTAAAATGTTCCTGATTATCCGTTTATATTACCGATGGAAGATGTACACGTAAAAAACGCTCTAATCCGGCTGAAACGTCGATATATGCAATAAAAACAGAACTTCTTCCCTTTTCAATAACTTACTCAGTATTTTATCGAGAAACAAATAGTTGATTGAAAATGAAGTATTTAAAGTTATTATCTAATCAATTATGTGTATGCATCATTTTTATCGTATATATAATGAATTAATACCCATAGACTGAAAATTCACAAAAACGTGGAAAAACGGCATAATTCCTTGATATTTTGTTTAAATCACATAAAGGAAAAGGGGATGATAAACGTTAAAATATTGCTAAATTCGATCATTTTTCGTACGAAACAAAATGCAAGAAAACTTGCTTAAAATGTAATATTATGCGAAATTCTGAGATTTGAAGGCCAAATCGTAATACTACACGAAATAGTATCGTGTAGAAATAGAAATAGTACGTAAGTAATACTACACGAAAGTATCGAAATATTGGTAAAAATGAATACATTTACGTAATATCAAACTACATGATTAACGTGAAAAAGTCACTATTTTACTATATTTGAGGATTTTAACTTCAAATCATAGAGCGAGGTTTCGTATTATTTAGATCCAAGAAAAGACATATGACAATGTTATTTCCAATATAAATGATAAAATCAATGTGTTTTCATTAGAATTAACTAAAATGTTCTGATTTTCCGTTTATATTATCGATGGAAGATGTACACGAAAACCGCTCTATTCCGGCTGAAACGTCTATATATGCAATAAAAACCGAACTTCTCCCCTTTTCAATATCTTACTCAGTATTTTAACGAGAAACAAATAGTGATTGAAAATAAAGTTTTAAGGTTATTATCTAATCAATTATGTGCTTGCATCATTTTTATCGTATATATAATGAATTAATACCCATAAACTGAAATCTCACAAAAACGTGGAAAAACTGCAAAATATTGCCTAATTCGATGATATTTTGTTTAAATCACGTAAAGGAAAAGGGGATGATAAACGTCAAAATATTGCTAAATTCGATGATTTTTCGTACGAAAAAAATGCAAGAAAACTTGCTTAAAATGCAATATTATGCGAAATTCTGAGATTTGAAGGCCAAATCACATATCGTGATACTACATGAAATAGTGTCAAATATTGATAAAGATGAATATATTTACGTAATATCAAACTACATGAAAAACGTGAAAAAAGTCACTATTTAACCATATTTGAGGATTTTAACTTCAAATCATAGAGCGAGGTTTCGTATTATTTAGATCCAAGAAAAGACATATGACAATGTTTTTCCAATACAAATGATAAAAATCAATGTGTTTTCATTAGAATTAACTAAAATGTTCCTGATTTCCGTTTATATTACCGATGGAAGATGTACACGAAAACCGCTCTAATCCGGCTGAAACGTCGATATATGCAATAAAAACAGAACTTCTTCCCTTTTCAATAACTTACTCAGTATTTTAACGAGAAACAAATAGTTGATTGAAAATAAAGTTTTTAAGGTTATTATCTAATCAATTATGGTGTTTGCATCATTTTTATCGTATATATAATGAATTAATACCCATAAACTGAAATCTCACAAAAACGTGGAAAAACTGCAAAATATTGCCTAATTCGATGATATTTTGTTTAAATCACGTAAAGGAAAAGGGGATGATAAACGTCAAAATATTGCTAAATTCGATGATTTTTCGTACGAAACAAAATGCAAGAAAAACTTGCTTAAAATGCAATATTATGCGAAATTCTGAGATTTGAAGGCCAAATCACATATCGTGATACTACATGAAATAGTATCGAAATATTGATAAAAAGAATATATTTACGTAATATCAAACTACATGAAAAACGTAAAAAAAGTCATTATTTAACAATATTTTGAGGATTTTAACTTCAAATCGTAGAGCGAGGTTTCGTATTATTTCGATCCAAGAAAAGACATATGACAATGTTGCTTCCAATACAAATCATAAAAATCAATGTGTTTTCATTAGAATTATCTAAAATGTTCCTGATTTTCCGTTTATATTACAGATGGAAGATGTACACGAAAACCGCTCTATTCCGGCTTAAACGTCGATAAATGCAATAAAAACAGAACTTCTCCCCTTTACAATATCTTACTCAGTATTTTAACGAGAAACAAATAGTTTATTGAAAATGAAGTATTTAAGGTTATTATCTAATCAATTATGTGTTTGCATTATTTTTATCGTATATATAATGAATTAATACCCATAAACTGAAATCTCACAAAAACGTGGAAAAACTTCAAAATATTGTCTAATTCGATGATATTTTGTTTAAATCACGTAAAGGAAAAGGGGATGATGAATGTCAAAATATTTCTAAATTCGATGATTTTTCGTACGAAACATAATGCACGAAAACTTGCTTAAAATGCAATATTATGCGAAATTCTGAGATTTGAAGGCCAAATCACATATCGTGATACTACATGAAATAGTGTCAAAATATTGATAAAGATGAATATATTTACGTAATATCAAACTACATGAAAAACGTGAAAAAAGTCACTATTTAACCATATTTGTGGATTTTAACTTTAAATCATAGAGCGAGGTTTCGTATTATTTCGATCCAAGAAAAGACATATGACAATGTTGTTTCCAATACAAATGATAAAAATCAATGTGTTTTCATTAGAATTATCTAAAATGTTCCTGATTATCCGTTTATATTACCGATGAAGATGTACACGTAAAACCGCTCTAATCCGGCTGAAACGTCGATATATGCAATAAAAACAGAACTTCTTCCCTTTTCAATAACTTACTCAGTATTTTAACGAGAAACAAATAGTTGATTGAAAATGAAGTATTTAAAGTTATTATCTATTCAATTATGTGTATGCATCATTTTTATCGTATATATAATGAATAGACTGAAAATTCACAAAAACGTGGAAAAACGGCAAAAATATTGCATAATTCCTTGATATTTTGTTTAAATCACATAAAGGAAAAGGGATGATAAACGTTAAAATATTGCTAAATTCGATCATTTTTTCGTACGAAACAAAATGCAAGAAAACTTGCTTAAAATGTAATATTATGCGAAATTCAGAGATTTGAAGGCCAAATCACATATCGTAATACTACACGAAATAGTATCGAAATATTGGTAAAATGAATACATTTACGTAATAATCAAACTACATGATTAACGTGAAAAAGTCACTATTTTACTATATTTGAGGATTTTAACTTCAAATCATTCAGCTAGGTTTCGTTTTATTTAGATCCAAGAAAAGACATATGACAATGTTGTTTTCAATACAAATGATTAAAAAAAATGTGTTTTCATTAGAATTAACTAAAATGTTCTTGATTTTCCGTTATATTACCGATGGAAGTTATACACGTAAAACCGCTCTAATCCGGCTGAAACGTCGATATATGCAATAAAAACCGAACTTCTCCCCTTTTCAATATCTTACTCAGTATTTTAACGAGAAACAAATAGATGATTGAAAATGAAGTATTTAAGGTTATTATCTAATCAATTATGTGTTTGCATCATTTTTATCGTATATATAATGAATTAATACCCATAGACTGAAAATTTACAAAAACGTGGAAAAACGGCAAAATATTGCCTAATTCGATGATATTTTGTTTAAATCACGTAAAGGAAAAGGGGATGATAAACGTCAAAATATTGCTAAATTCGATGATTTTTCGTACGCAACAAAATGCAAGAAAACTTGCTTAAAATGCAATATTATACGAATTCTGAGATTTGAAGGCCAAATCACATATCGTGATTCTACATGAAATAGTATCGAAATATTGATAAAAATGAATATATTTACGTAATATCAAACTACATGAAAAACGTAAAAAAAGTCACTATTTAACCGTATTTGAGGAATTTAAATTCAAATCATAGAGCGAGGTTTCGTATTATTTAGATCCAAGAAAAGACATAAGACAATGTTGTTTCCAATACAAATCATAAAAATCAATGTGTTTTCATTAGAATTATCTAAAATGTTTCTGATTTTCCGTTTATATTACAGATGGAAGATGTACACGAAACCGCTCTATTCCGGCTTAAACGTCGATAAATGCAATAAAAACAGAACTTCTCCCCTTTACAATATCTTACTCAGTATTTTAACGAGAAACAAATAGTTGATTGAAAATGAAGTATTCAAAGTTATTATCTAATCAATTATGTGTATGCATCATTTTTATCGTATATATAATGAATTAGTACCCATAAACTGAAATCTCACAAAAACGTGGAAAAACTGCAAAATATTGCCGAATTCGATGATATTTTGTTTAAATCACGTAAAGGAAAAGGGGATGATAAACGTCAAAATATTGCTAAATTCGATGATTTTTCGTACGAAATAAAATGCAAGAAAACTGGCTTAAAATGCAATATTATGCGAAATTCTGAGATTTGAAGGCCAAATCACATATCGTGATACTACATGAAATAGTGTCAAAATATTGTTAAAGATGAATATATTTACGTAATATCAAACTACATGAAAAACGTGAAAAAAGTCACTATTTAACCATATTTGAGGATTTTAACTTCAAATCATAGAGCGAGGTTTCGTATTATTTCGATCCAAGAAAAGACATATGACAATGTTGTTTCCAATACAAATGATAAAAATCAATGTGTTTTCATTAGAATTATCTAAAATGTTCCTGATTATCCGTTTATATCACCGATGGAAGATGTACACGTAAAACCGCTCTAATCCGGCTGAAACGTCGATATATGCAATAAAAACAGAACTTCTTCCCTTTTCAATAACTTACTCAGTATTTTAACGAGAAACAAATAGTTGATTGAAAATGAAGTATTTAAAGTTATTATCTAATCAATTATGTGTATGCATCATTTTTATCGTATATATAATGAATTAATACCCATAAACTGAAATCTCACAAAAACGTGGAAAAACTGCAAAATATTGCCTAATTCGATGATATTTTGTTTAAATCACGTAAAGGAAAAGGGGATGATAAACGTCAAAATATTGCTAAATTCGATGATTTTTCGTACGAAACAAAATGCAAGAAAACTTGCTTAAAATGCAATATTATGCGAAATTCTGAGATTTGAAGGCCAAATCACATATCGTGATACTACATGAAATAGTATCGAAATATTGATAAAAATGAATATATTTACGTAATATCAAACTACATGAAAAACGTAAAAAAAAGTCACTATTTAACAATATTTGAGGATTTTAACTTCAAATCGTAGAGCGAGGTTTCGTATTATTTCGATCCAAGAAAAGACATATGACAATGTTGTTTCCAATACAAATCATAAAAATCAATGTGTTTTCATTAGAATTATCTAAAATGTTCCTGATTTTCCGTTTATATTTCAGATGGAAGATGTACACGAAAACCGCTCTATTCCGGCTTAAACGTCGATAAATGCAATAAAAACAGAACCTCTCCCCTTTACAATATCTTACTCAGTATTTTAACGAGAAACAAATAGTTTATTGAAAATGAAGTATTTAAGGTTATTATCTAATCAATTATGTGTTTGCATTATTTTTATCGTATATATAATGAATTAATACCCATAAACTGAAATCTCACAAAAACGTGGAAAAACTTCAAAATATTGTCTAATTCGATGATATTTTGTTTAAATCACGTAAAGGAAAAGGGGATGATGAATGTCAAAATATTTCTAAATTCGATGATTTTTCGTACGAAACATAATGCACGAAAACTTGCTTAAAATGCAATATTATGTGAAATTCTGAGATTTGAAGGCCAAATCACATATCGTGATACTACATGAAATAGTGTCAAAATATTGATAAAGATGAATATATTTACGTAATATCAAACTACATGAAAAACGTGAAAAAAGTCACTATTTAACCATATTTGTGGATTTTAACTTTAAATCATAGAGCGAGGTTTCGTGTTATTTCGATCCAAGAAAAGACATATGACAATGTTGTTTCCAATACAAATGATAAAAATCAATGTGTTTTCATTAGAATTATCTAAAATGTTCCTGATTATCCGTTTATATTACCGATGGAAGATGTACACGTAAAACCGCTCTAATCCGGCTGAAACGTCGATATATGCAATAAAAACAGAACTTCTTCCCTTTTCAATAACTTACTCAGTATTTTAACGAGAAACAAATAGTTGATTGAAAATGAAGTATTTAAAGTTATTATCTTTTCAATTATGTGTATGCATCATTTTTATCGTATATATAATGAATTAATACCCATAGACTGAAAATTCACAAAAACGTGGAAAAACGGCAAAATATTGCATAATTCCTTGATATTTTGTTTAAATCACATAAAGGAAAAGGGGATGATAAACGTTAAAATATTGCTAAATTCGATCATTTTTCGTACGAAACAAAATGCAAGAAAACTTGCTTAAAATGTAATATTATGCGAAATTCAGAGATTTGAAGGCCAAATCACATATCGTAATACTACACGAAATAGTATCGAAATATTGGTAAAAATGAATACATTTACGTAATATCAAACTACATGATTAACGTGAAAAAGTCACTATTTTACTATATTTGAGGATTTTAACTTCAAATCATTCAGCTAGGTTTCGTTTTATTTAGATCCAAGAAAAGACATATGACAATGTTGTTTTCAATACAAATGATAAAAAAATGTGTTTTCATTAGAATTAACTAAAATGTTCTTGATTTTCCGTTTATATTACCGATGGAAGTTATACACGTAAAACCGCTCTAATCCGGCTGAAACGTCGATATATGCAATAAAAACCGAACTTCTCCCCTTTTCAATATCTTACTCAGTATTTTAACGAGAAACAAATAGATGATTGAAAATGAAGTATTTAAGGTTATTATCTAATCAATTATGTGTTTGCATCATTTTTATCGTATATATAATGAATTAATACCCATAGACTGAAAATTTACAAAAACGTGGAAAAACGGCAAAATATTGCCTAATTCGATGATATTTTGTTTAAATCACGTAAAGGAAAAGGGGATGATAAACGTCAAAATATTGCTAAATTCGATGATTTTTCGTACGCAACAAAATGCAAGAAAACTTGCTTAAAATGCAATATTATACGAAATTCTGAGATTTGAAGGCCAAATCACATATCGTGATTCTACATGAAATAGTATCGAAATATTGATAAAAATGAATATATTTACGTAATATCAAACTACATGAAAAACGTAAAAAAAGTCACTATTTAACCGTATTTGAGGATTTTAAATTCAAATCATAGAGCGAGGTTTCGTATTATTTAGATCCAAGAAAAGACATATGACAATGTTATTTCCAATACAAATGATAAAAATCAATGTGTTTTCATTAGAATTAACTAAAATGTTCCTGATTTTCCGTTTATATTATCGATGGAAGATGTACACGAAAACCGCTCTATTCCGGCTGAAACGTCTATATATGCAATAAAAACAGAACTTCTCCCCTTTTCAATATCTTACTCAGTATTTTAACGAGAAACAAATAGTTGATTGAAAATAAAGTTTTTAAGGTTATTATCTAATCAATTATGTGTTTGCATCATTTTTATCGTATATATAATGAATTAATACCCATAAACTGAAATCTCACAAAAACGTGGAAAAACTGCAAAATATTGCCTAATTCGATGATATTTTGTTTAAATCACGTAAAGGAAAAGGGGATGATGAACGTCAAAATATTGCTAAATTCGATGATTTTTCGTACGAAACAAAATGCAAGAAAACTTGCTTAAAATGCAGTATTATGCGAAATTCTGAGATTTGAAGGCCAAATCACATATCGTGATACTATATGAAAAACGTAAAAAAAAAGTCACTATTTAACCATATTTGAGGATTTTAACTTCAAATCATAGAGCGAGGTTTCGTATTATTTCGATCCAAGAAAAGACATATGACAATGTTGTTTCCAATACAAATGATAAAAATCAATGTGTTTTCATTAGAATTATCTAAAATGTTCCTGATTTTCCGTTTATATTACCGATGGAAGATGTACACGTAAAACCGCTCTAATCCGGCTGAAACGTCGATATATGCAATAAAAACAGAACTTCTTCCCTTTTCAATATCTTACTCAGTATTTTAACGAGAAACAAATAGTTGATTGAAAATGAAGTATTTAAAGTTATTATCTAATCAATTATGTGTATGCATCATTTTTATCGTATATAAAATGAATTAATACCCATAGACTGAAAATTCACAAAAACGTGGAAAAACGGCAAAATATTGCATAATTCCTTGTTATTTTGTTTAAATCACATAAAGGAAAAGGGGATGATAAACGTCAAAATATTGCTAAATTCGATGATTTTTCGTATGAAACAAAATGCAAGAAAACTTGCTTAAAATGCAATATTATGCGAAATTCTGAGATTTGAAGGCAAAATCACATATCGTGATACTACATGATATGGTATCGAAATATTGATAAAAATGAATATATATACGTAATATCAAACTACATGAAAAAGGTGAAAAAAGTCACTATTTAACCATATTTGAGGATTTTAACTTCAAATCATACAGCGAGGTTTCGTATTATTTAGATCCAAGAAAAGACATATGACAATGTTATTTCCAATACAAATGATAAAAATCAATGTGTTTTCATTAGAATTAACTAAAATGTTCCTGATTTTCCGTTTATATTATCGATGGAAGATGTACACGAAAACCGCTCTATTCCGGCTGAAACGTCTATATATGCAATAAAAACAGAACTTCTCCCCTTTTCAATATCTTACTCAGTATTTTAACGAGAAACAAATAGTTGATTGAAAATAAAGTTTTTAAGGTTATTATCTAATCAATTATGTGTTTGCATCATTTTTATCGTATATATAATGAATTAATACCCATAAACTGAAATCTCACAAAAACGTGGAAAAACTGCAAAATATTGCCTAATTCGATGATATTTTGTTTAAATCACGTAAAGGAAAAGGGGATGATAAACGTCAAAATATTGCTAAATTCGATGATTTTTCGTACGAAACAAAATGCACGAAAACTTGCTTAAAATGCAATATTATGCGAAATTCTGAGATTTGAAGGCCAAATCACATATCGTGATACTACATGAAATAGTATCAAAATATTGGTAAAAATGAATACATTTGCGTAATATCAAACTACATGATTAACGTGAAAAAGTCACTATTTTACTATATTTGAGGATTTTAACTTCAAATCATTCAGCGAGGTTTCGTTTTATTTAGAACCAAGAAAAGACATATGACAATGTTGTTTCCAATACAAATGATAAAAAAACAATGTGTTTTTATTAGAATTAACTAAAATGTTCTTGATTTTCCGTTTATATTACCGATGGAAGTTATATACGTAAAACCGCTCAAATCCGGCTGAAACGTCGATATATGCAATAAAAACCGAACTTCTCCCCTTTTCAATATCTTGCTCAGTATTTTAACGAGAAAAAAATAGATGATTGAAAATGAAGTATTTAAGGTTATTATCTAATCAATTATGTGTTTGCATCATTTTTATCGTATATATAATGGATTAATACCCATAGACTGAAAATTTACAAAAACGTGGAAAAACTGCAAAATATTGCCTAATTCGATGATATTTTGTTTAAATCACGTAAAGGAAAAGGGGATGATAAACGTCAAAATATTGCTAAATTCGATGATTTTTCGTACGAAACAAAATGCAAGAAAACTTGCTTAAAATGTAATATTATGCGAAATTCTGAGATTCGAAGGCCAAATCACATATCGTGATACTACATGAAATAGTATCGAAATATTGATAAAAATGAATATATTTACGTAATATCAAACTACATGTAAAAGGTGAAAAAAGTCACTATTTAACCATATTTGAGGATTTTAACTTCAAATCATACAGCGAGGTTTCGTATTATTTAGATCCAAGAAAAGACATATGACAATGTTATTTCCAATACAAATGATAAAAATCAATATGTTTTCATTAGAATTAACTAAAATGTTCCTGATTTTCCGTTTATATTATCGATGGAAGATGTACACGAAAACCGCTCTATTCCGGCTGAAACGTCTATATATGCAATAAAAACAGAACTTCTCCCCTTTTCAATATCTTACTCAGTATTTTAACGAGAAACAAATAGTTGATTGAAAATAAAGTTTTTAAGGTTATTATCTAATCAATTATGTGTTTGCATCATTTTTATCGTATATATAATGAATTAATACTAATAGACTGAAAATTTCCAAAAACGTGGAAAAACGGCAAAATATTGCCTAATTCGATGATATTTTGTTTAAATCACGTAAAGGAAAAGGGGATGATAAACGTCAAAATATTGCTAAATTCGATGATTTTTCGTACGAAATAAAATGCACGAAAACTTGCTCAAAATGCAATATTATGCGAAATTCTGAGATTTGAAGGCCAAATCACATATCGTAATACTACATGAAATAGTATCGAAATATTGGTAAAAATGAATATATTTACGTAATATCAAACTACATTATAAACGTGAAAAATTCACTATTTTACCATATTTGAGGATTTTAACTTCAAATCATTCAGCGAGGTTTCGTTTTATTTAGTTCCAAGAACTGGAAAATATGACAATGTTGTTTCCAATACAAATGATAAAAAAACAATGTGTTTTCATTAGAATTAACTAAAATGTTCTTGATTTTCCGTTTATATTACCGATGGAAGATGTACACGAAAACCGCTCTATTCCGGCTGAAACGTCGATATATGCAATAAAAACAGAACTTCTCCCCTTTTCAATATCTTACTCAGTATTTTAACGAAAAACAAATAGTTGATTGAAAATGAAGTATTTAAGGTTATTATCTAATCAATTGTGTTTGCATTATTTTTATCGTATATATAATGAATTAATACCCATTAAATGAAATCTCACAAAAACGTGGAAAAACGGCAAAATTTTGAATAATTCGATGATATTTTGTTTAAATCACATAAAGGAAAAGGGGATGATAAACGTCAAAATATTGCTAAATTCGATGATTTTTCGTACGAAACAAAATGCACGAAAACTTGCTTAAAATGCAATATTATGCGAAATTCTGAGATTTGAAGGCCAAATCACATATCGTGAAACTACATGAAATAGTTTCGAAATATTGGTAAAAATGAATATATTTGCGTTATACCAAACTACATAATTAACGTGAAAAAGTCACTATTTTACCATATTTGAGGATTTTACCTTCAAATCATAGAGCGAGGTTTCGTATTATTTCGATCGAAGAAAAGACATATGACAATGTTGTTTCCAATACAAATGATAAAAATCAATGTGTTTTCATTAGAATTATCTAAAATGTTCCTGATTATCCGTTTATATTACCGATGGAAGATGTACACGTAAAACCGCTCTAATCCGGCTGAAACGTCGATATATGCAATAAAAACAGAACTTCTTCCCTTTTCAATAACTTACTCAGTATTTTAACGAGAAACAAATAGTTGATTGAAAATGAAGTATTTAAAGTTATTATCTAATCAATTATGTGTATGCATCATTTTTATCGTATATATAATGAATTAATACCCATAGACTGAAAATTCACAAAAACGTGGAAAAACGGCAAAATATTGCATAATTCCTTGATATTTTGTTTAAATCACATAAAGGAAAAGGGGATGATAAACGTTAAAATATTGCTAAATTCGATCATTTTTCGTACGAAACAAAATGCAAGAAAACTTGCTTAAAATGTAATATTATGCGAAATTCTGAGATTTGAAGGCCAAATCGTAATACTACACGAAATAGTATCGTGTAGAAATAGAAATAGTATCGTAATACTACACGAAATAGTATCGAAATATTGGTAAAAATGAATACATTTACGTAATATCAAACTACATGATTAACGTGAAAAAGTCACTATTTTACTATATTTGAGGATTTTAACTTCAAATCATTCAGCGAGGTTTCGTTTTATTTAGATCCAAGAAAAGACATATGACAATGTTGTTTTCAATACAAATGATAAAAAAAAATGTGTTTTCATTAGAATTAACTAAAATGTTCTTGATTTTCCGTTTATATTATCGATGGAAGTTATAAACGTAAAACCGCTCTAATCCGGCTGAAACGTCGATATATGCAATAAAAACCGAACTTCTCCCCTTTTCAATATCTTACTCAGTATTTTAACGAGAAACAAATAGATGATTGAAAATGAAGTATTTAAGGTTATTATCTAATCAATTATGTGTTTGCATCATTTTTATCGTATATATAATGAATTAATACCCATAAACTGAAATCTCACAAAAACGTGGAAAAACTGCAAAATATTGCCTAATTCGATGATATTTTGTTTAAATCACGTAAAGGAAAAGGGGATGATAAACGTCAAAATATTGCTAAATTCGATGATTTTTCGTACGAAACAAAATGCAAGAAAACTTGCTTAAAATGTAATATTATGCGAAATTCTGAGATTTGAAGGCCAAATCACATATCGTGATACTACATGAAATAGTATCGAAATATTGATAAAAATGAATATATTTACGTAATATCAAACTACATGTAAAAGGTGAAAAAAGTCACTATTTAACCATATTTGAGGATTTTAACTTCAAATCATACAGCGAGGTTTCGTATTATTTAGATCCAAGAAAAGACATATGACAATGTTATTTCCAATACAAATGATAAAAATCAATATGTTTTCATTAGAATTAACTAAAATGTTCCTGATTTTCCGTTTATATTATCGATGGAAGATGTACACGAAAACCGCTCTATTCCGGCTGAAACGTCTATATATGCAATAAAAACAGAACTTCTCCCCTTTTCAATATCTTACTCAGTATTTTAACGAGAAACAAATAGTTGATTGAAAATAAAGTTTTTAAGGTTATTATCTAATCAATTATGTGTTTGCATCATTTTTATCGTATATATAATGAATTAATACCCATAAACTGAAATCTCACAAAAACGTGGAAAAACTGCAAAATATTGCCTAATTCGATGATATTTTGTTTAAATCACGTAAAGGAAAAGGGGATGATGAACGTCAAAATATTGCTAAATTCGATGATTTTTCGTACGAAACAAAATGCAAGAAAACTTGCTTAAAATGCAATATTATGCGAAATTCTGAGATTTGAAGGCCAAATCACATATCGTGATACTATATGAAAAACGTAAAAAAAGTCACTATTTAACCATATTTGAGGATTTTAACTTCAAATCATAGAGCGAGGTTTCGTATTATTTCGATCCAAGAAAAGACATATGACAATGTTGTTTCCAATACAAATCATAAAAATCAATGTGTTTTCATTAGAATTATCTAAAATGTTCCTGATTTTCCGTTTATATTACCGATGGAAGATGTACACGAAAACCGCTCTATTCCGGCTTAAACGTCGATAAATGCAATAAAAACAGAACTTCTCCCCTTTACAATATCTTACTCAGTATTTTAACGAGAAACAAATAGTTTATTGAAAATGAAGTATTTAAGGTTATTATCTAATCAATTATGTGTTTGCATTATTTTTATCGTATATATAATGAATTAATACCCATAAACTGAAATCTCACAAAAACGTGGAAAAACGGCAAAATATTGCCTAATTCGATGATATTTTGTTTAAATCACGTAAAGGAAAAGGGGATGATAAACGTCAAAATATTGCTAAATTCGATGATTTTTCGTACGAAACAAAATGCACGAAAACTTGCTCAAAATGCAATATTATGCGAAATTCTGAGATTTGAAGGCCAAATCACATATCGTAATACTACATGAAATAGTATCGAAATATTGGTAAAAATGAATATATCAAACTACATTATAAACGTGAAAAATTCACTATTTTACCATATTTGAGGATTTTAACTTCAAATCATTCAGCGAGGTTTCGTTTTATTTAGTTCTAAGAACTGGAACATATGACAATGTTGTTTCCAATACAAATGATAAAAAAACAATGTGTTTTCATTAGAATTAACTAAAATGTTCTTGATTTTCCGTTTATATTACCGATGGAAGATGTACACGAAAACCGCTCTATTCCGGCTGAAACGTCGATATATGCAATAAAAACAGAACTTCTCCCCTTTTCAATATCTTACTCAGTATTTTAACGAAAAACAAATAGTTGATTGAAAATGAAGTATTTAAGGTTATTATCTAATCAATTATGTGTTTGCATTATTTTTATCGTATATATAATGAATTAATACCCATTAACTGAAATCTCACAAAAACGTGGAAAAACGGCAAAATTTTGAATAATTCGATGATATTTTGTTTAAATCACATAAAGGAAAAGGGGATGATAAACGTCAAAATATTGCTAAATTCGATGATTTTTCGTACGAAACAAAATGCACGAAAACTTGCTTAAAATGCAATATTATGCGAAATTCTGAGATTTGAAGGCCAAATCACATATCGTGAAACTACATGAAATAGTTTCGAAATATTGGTAAAAATGAATATATTTGCGTTATACCAAACTACATAATTAACGTGAAAAAGTCACTATTTTACCATATTTGAGGATTTTACCTTCAAATCATAGAGCGAGGTTTCGTATTATTTCGATCCAAGAAAAGACATATGACAATGTTGTTTCCAATACAAATGATAAAAATCAATGTGTTTTCATTAGAATTATCTAAAATGTTCCTGATTATCCGTTTATATTACCGATGGAAGATGTACACGTAAAACCGCTCTAATCCGGCTGAAACGTCGATATATGCAATAAAAACAGAACTTCTTCCCTTTTCAATAACTTACTCAGTATTTTATCGAGAAACAAATAGTTGATTGAAAATGAAGTATTTAAAGTTATTATCTAATCAATTATGTGTATGCATCATTTTTATCGTATATATAATGAATTAATACCCATAGACTGAAAATTCACAAAAACGTGGAAAAACGGCATAATTCCTTGATATTTTGTTTAAATCACATAAAGGAAAAGGGGATGATAAACGTTAAAATATTGCTAAATTCGATCATTTTTCGTACGAAACAAAATGCAAGAAAACTTGCTTAAAATGTAATATTATGCGAAATTCTGAGATTTGAAGGCCAAATCGTAATACTACACGAAATAGTATCGTGTAGAAATAGAAATAGTATCGTAATACTACACGAAATAGTATCGAAATATTGGTAAAAATGAATACATTTACGTAATATCAAACTACATGATTAACGTGAAAAAGTCACTATTTTACTATATTTGAGGATTTTAACTTCAAATCATAGAGCGAGGTTTCGTATTATTTAGATCCAAGAAAAGACATATGACAATGTTATTTCCAATATAAATGATAAAAATCAATGTGTTTTCATTAGAATTAACTAAAATGTTCCTGATTTTCCGTTTATATTATCGATGGAAGATGTACACGAAAACCGCTCTATTCCGGCTGAAACGTCTATATATGCAATAAAAACAGAACTTCTCCCCTTTTCAATATCTTACTCAGTATTTTAACGAGAAACAAATAGTTGATTGAAAATAAAGTTTTTAAGGTTATTATCTAATCAATTATGTGCTTGCATCATTTTTATCGTATATATAATGAATTAATACCCATAAACTGAAATCTCACAAAAACGTGGAAAAACTGCAAAATATTGCCTAATTCGATGATATTTTGTTTAAATCACGTAAAGGAAAAGGGGATGATAAACGTCAAAATATTGCTAAATTCGATGATTTTTCGTACGAAATAAAATGCAAGAAAACTTGCTTAAAATGCAATATTATGCGAAATTCTGAGATTTGAAGGCCAAATCACATATCGTGATACTACATGAAATAGTGTCAAAATATTGATAAAGATGAATATATTTACGTAATATCAAACTACATGAAAAACGTGAAAAAAGTCACTATTTAACCATATTTGAGGATTTTAACTTCAAATCATAGAGCGAGGTTTCGTATTATTTCGATCCAAGAAAAGACATATGACAATGTTGTTTCCAATACAAATGATAAAAATCAATGTGTTTTCATTAGAATTATCTAAAATGTTCCTGATTATCCGTTTATATTACCGATGGAAGATGTACACGTAAAACCGCTCTAATCCGGCTGAAACGTCGATATATGCAATAAAAACAGAACTTCTTCCCTTTTCAATAACTTACTCAGTATTTTAACGAGAAACAAATAGTTGATTGAAAATAAAGTTTTTAAGGTTATTATCTAATCAATTATGTGTTTGCATCATTTTTATCGTATATATAATGAATTAATACCCATAAACTGAAATCTCACAAAAACGTGGAAAAACTGCAAAATATTGCCTAATTCGATGATATTTTGTTTAAATCACGTAAAGGAAAAGGGGATGATAAACGTCAAAATATTGCTAAATTCGATGATTTTTCGTACGAAACAAAATGCAAGAAAACTTGCTTAAAATGCAATATTATGCGAAATTCTGAGATTTGAAGGCCAAATCACATATCGTGATACTACATGAAATAGTATCGAAATATTGATAAAAAAGAATATATTTACGTAATATCAAACTACATGAAAAACGTAAAAAAAAGTCATTATTTAACAATATTTGAGGATTTTAACTTCAAATCGTAGAGCGAGGTTTCGTATTATTTCGATCCAAGAAAAGACATATGACAATGTTGCTTCCAATACAAATCATAAAAATCAATGTGTTTTCATTAGAATTATCTAAAATGTTCCTGATTTTCCGTTTATATTACAGATGGAAGATGTACACGAAAACCGCTCTATTCCGGCTTAAACGTCGATAAATGCAATAAAAACAGAACTTCTCCCCTTTACAATATCTTACTCAGTATTTTAACGAGAAACAAATAGTTTATTGAAAATGAAGTATTTAAGGTTATTATCTAATCAATTATGTGTTTGCATTATTTTTATCGTATATATAATGAATTAATACCCATAAACTGAAATCTCACAAAAACGTGGAAAAACTTCAAAATATTGTCTAATTCGATGATATTTTGTTTAAATCACGTAAAGGAAAAGGGGATGATGAATGTCAAAATATTTCTAAATTCGATGATTTTTCGTACGAAACATAATGCACGAAAACTTGCTTAAAATGCAATATTATGCGAAATTCTGAGATTTGAAGGCCAAATCACATATCGTGATACTACATGAAATAGTGTCAAAATATTGATAAAGATGAATATATTTACGTAATATCAAACTACATGAAAAACGTGAAAAAAGTCACTATTTAACCATATTTGTGGATTTTAACTTTAAATCATAGAGCGAGGTTTCGTATTATTTCGATCCAAGAAAAGACATATGACAATGTTGTTTCCAATACAAATGATAAAAATCAATGTGTTTTCATTAGAATTATCTAAAATGTTCCTGATTATCCGTTTATATTACCGATGGAAGATGTACACGTAAAACCGCTCTAATCCGGCTGAAACGTCGATATATGCAATAAAAACAGAACTTCTTCCCTTTTCAATAACTTACTCAGTATTTTAACGAGAAACAAATAGTTGATTGAAAATGAAGTATTTAAAGTTATTATCTATTCAATTATGTGTATGCATCATTTTTATCGTATATATAATGAATAGACTGAAAATTCACAAAAACGTGGAAAAACGGCAAAATATTGCATAATTCCTTGATATTTTGTTTAAATCACATAAAGGAAAAGGGGATGATAAACGTTAAAATATTGCTAAATTCGATCATTTTTCGTACGAAACAAAATGCAAGAAAACTTGCTTAAAATGTAATATTATGCGAAATTCAGAGATTTGAAGGCCAAATCACATATCGTAATACTACACGAAATAGTATCGAAATATTGGTAAAAATGAATACATTTACGTAATATCAAACTACATGATTAACGTGAAAAAGTCACTATTTTACTATATTTGAGGATTTTAACTTCAAATCATTCAGCTAGGTTTCGTTTTATTTAGATCCAAGAAAAGACATATGACAATGTTGTTTTCAATACAAATGATAAAAAAAATGTGTTTTCATTAGAATTAACTAAAATGTTCTTGATTTTCCGTTTATATTACCGATGGAAGTTATACACGTAAAACCGCTCTAATCCGGCTGAAACGTCGATATATGCAATAAAAACCGAACTTCTCCCCTTTTCAATATCTTACTCAGTATTTTAACGAGAAACAAATAGATGATTGAAAATGAAGTATTTAAGGTTATTATCTAATCAATTATGTGTTTGCATCATTTTTATCGTATATATAATGAATTAATACCCATAGACTGAAAATTTACAAAAACGTGGAAAAACGGCAAAATATTGCCTAATTCGATGATATTTTGTTTAAATCACGTAAAGGAAAAGGGGATGATAAACGTCAAAATATTGCTAAATTCGATGATTTTTCGTACGCAACAAAATGCAAGAAAACTTGCTTAAAATGCAATATTATACGAAATTCTGAGATTTGAAGGCCAAATCACATATCGTGATTCTACATGAAATAGTATCGAAATATTGATAAAAATGAATATATTTACGTAATATCAAACTACATGAAAAACGTAAAAAAAGTCACTATTTAACCGTATTTGAGGAATTTAAATTCAAATCATAGAGCGAGGTTTCGTATTATTTAGATCCAAGAAAAGACATAAGACAATGTTGTTTCCAATACAAATCATAAAAATCAATGTGTTTTCATTAGAATTATCTAAAATGTTTCTGATTTTCCGTTTATATTACAGATGGAAGATGTACACGAAAACCGCTCTATTCCGGCTTAAACGTCGATAAATGCAATAAAAACAGAACTTCTCCCCTTTACAATATCTTACTCAGTATTTTAACGAGAAACAAATAGTTGATTGAAAATGAAGTATTCAAAGTTATTATCTAATCAATTATGTGTATGCATCATTTTTATCGTATATATAATGAATTAGTACCCATAAACTGAAATCTCACAAAAACGTGGAAAAACTGCAAAATATTGCCGAATTCGATGATATTTTGTTTAAATCACGTAAAGGAAAAGGGGATGATAAACGTCAAAATATTGCTAAATTCGATGATTTTTCGTACGAAATAAAATGCAAGAAAACTGGCTTAAAATGCAATATTATGCGAAATTCTGAGATTTGAAGGCCAAATCACATATCGTGATACTACATGAAATAGTGTCAAAATATTGTTAAAGATGAATATATTTACGTAATATCAAACTACATGAAAAACGTGAAAAAAGTCACTATTTAACCATATTTGAGGATTTTAACTTCAAATCATAGAGCGAGGTTTCGTATTATTTCGATCCAAGAAAAGACATATGACAATGTTGTTTCCAATACAAATGATAAAAATCAATGTGTTTTCATTAGAATTATCTAAAATGTTCCTGATTATCCGTTTATATCACCGATGGAAGATGTACACGTAAAACCGCTCTAATCCGGCTGAAACGTCGATATATGCAATAAAAACAGAACTTCTTCCCTTTTCAATAACTTACTCAGTATTTTAACGAGAAACAAATAGTTGATTGAAAATGAAGTATTTAAAGTTATTATCTAATCAATTATGTGTATGCATCATTTTTATCGTATATATAATGAATTAATACCCATAAACTGAAATCTCACAAAAACGTGGAAAAACTGCAAAATATTGCCTAATTCGATGATATTTTGTTTAAATCACGTAAAGGAAAAGGGGATGATAAACGTCAAAATATTGCTAAATTCGATGATTTTTCGTACGAAACAAAATGCAAGAAAACTTGCTTAAAATGCAATATTATGCGAAATTCTGAGATTTGAAGGCCAAATCACATATCGTGATACTACATGAAATAGTATCGAAATATTGATAAAAATGAATATATTTACGTAATATCAAACTACATGAAAAACGTAAAAAAAAGTCACTATTTAACAATATTTGAGGATTTTAACTTCAAATCGTAGAGCGAGGTTTCGTATTATTTCGATCCAAGAAAAGACATATGACAATGTTGTTTCCAATACAAATCATAAAAATCAATGTGTTTTCATTAGAATTATCTAAAATGTTCCTGATTTTCCGTTTATATTACAGATGGAAGATGTACACGAAAACCGCTCTATTCCGGCTTAAACGTCGATAAATGCAATAAAAACAGAACCTCTCCCCTTTACAATATCTTACTCAGTATTTTAACGAGAAACAAATAGTTTATTGAAAATGAAGTATTTAAGGTTATTATCTAATCAATTATGTGTTTGCATTATTTTTATCGTATATATAATGAATTAATACCCATAAACTGAAATCTCACAAAAACGTGGAAAAACTTCAAAATATTGTCTAATTCGATGATATTTTGTTTAAATCACGTAAAGGAAAAGGGGATGATGAATGTCAAAATATTTCTAAATTCGATGATTTTTCGTACGAAACATAATGCACGAAAACTTGCTTAAAATGCAATATTATGTGAAATTCTGAGATTTGAAGGCCAAATCACATATCGTGATACTACATGAAATAGTGTCAAAATATTGATAAAGATGAATATATTTACGTAATATCAAACTACATGAAAAACGTGAAAAAAGTCACTATTTAACCATATTTGTGGATTTTAACTTTAAATCATAGAGCGAGGTTTCGTGTTATTTCGATCCAAGAAAAGACATATGACAATGTTGTTTCCAATACAAATGATAAAAATCAATGTGTTTTCATTAGAATTATCTAAAATGTTCCTGATTATCCGTTTATATTACCGATGGAAGATGTACACGTAAAACCGCTCTAATCCGGCTGAAACGTCGATATATGCAATAAAAACAGAACTTCTTCCCTTTTCAATAACTTACTCAGTATTTTAACGAGAAACAAATAGTTGATTGAAAATGAAGTATTTAAAGTTATTATCTTTTCAATTATGTGTATGCATCATTTTTATCGTATATATAATGAATTAATACCCATAGACTGAAAATTCACAAAAACGTGGAAAAACGGCAAAATATTGCATAATTCCTTGATATTTTGTTTAAATCACATAAAGGAAAAGGGGATGATAAACGTTAAAATATTGCTAAATTCGATCATTTTTCGTACGAAACAAAATGCAAGAAAACTTGCTTAAAATGTAATATTATGCGAAATTCAGAGATTTGAAGGCCAAATCACATATCGTAATACTACACGAAATAGTATCGAAATATTGGTAAAAATGAATACATTTACGTAATATCAAACTACATGATTAACGTGAAAAAGTCACTATTTTACTATATTTGAGGATTTTAACTTCAAATCATTCAGCTAGGTTTCGTTTTATTTAGATCCAAGAAAAGACATATGACAATGTTGTTTTCAATACAAATGATAAAAAAAATGTGTTTTCATTAGAATTAACTAAAATGTTCTTGATTTTCCGTTTATATTACCGATGGAAGTTATACACGTAAAACCGCTCTAATCCGGCTGAAACGTCGATATATGCAATAAAAACCGAACTTCTCCCCTTTTCAATATCTTACTCAGTATTTTAACGAGAAACAAATAGATGATTGAAAATGAAGTATTTAAGGTTATTATCTAATCAATTATGTGTTTGCATCATTTTTATCGTATATATAATGAATTAATACCCATAGACTGAAAATTTACAAAAACGTGGAAAAACGGCAAAATATTGCCTAATTCGATGATATTTTGTTTAAATCACGTAAAGGAAAAGGGGATGATAAACGTCAAAATATTGCTAAATTCGATGATTTTTCGTACGCAACAAAATGCAAGAAAACTTGCTTAAAATGCAATATTATACGAAATTCTGAGATTTGAAGGCCAAATCACATATCGTGATTCTACATGAAATAGTATCGAAATATTGATAAAAATGAATATATTTACGTAATATCAAACTACATGAAAAACGTAAAAAAAGTCACTATTTAACCGTATTTGAGGATTTTAAATTCAAATCATAGAGCGAGGTTTCGTATTATTTAGATCCAAGAAAAGACATATGACAATGTTATTTCCAATACAAATGATAAAAATCAATGTGTTTTCATTAGAATTAACTAAAATGTTCCTGATTTTCCGTTTATATTATCGATGGAAGATGTACACGAAAACCGCTCTATTCCGGCTGAAACGTCTATATATGCAATAAAAACAGAACTTCTCCCCTTTTCAATATCTTACTCAGTATTTTAACGAGAAACAAATAGTTGATTGAAAATAAAGTTTTTAAGGTTATTATCTAATCAATTATGTGCTTGCATCATTTTTATCGTATATATAATGAATTAATACCCATAAACTGAAATCTCACAAAAACGTGGAAAAACTGCAAAATATTGCCTAATTCGATGATATTTTGTTTAAATCACGTAAAGGAAAAGGGGATGATAAACGTCAAAATATTGCTAAATTCGATGATTTTTCGTACGAAATAAAATGCAAGAAAACTTGCTTAAAATGCAATATTATGCGAAATTCTGAGATTTGAAGGCCAAATCACATATCGTGATACTACATGAAATAGTGTCAAAATATTGATAAAGATGAATATATTTACGTAATATCAAACTACATGAAAAACGTGAAAAAAGTCACTATTTAACCATATATGAGGATTTTAACTTCAAATCATAGAGCGAGGTTTCGTATTATTTCGATCCAAGAAAAGACATATGACAATGTTGTTTCCAATACAAATGATAAAAATCAATGTGTTTTCATTAGAATTATCTAAAATGTTCCTGATTATCCGTTTATATTACCGATGGAAGATGTACACGTAAAACCGCTCTAATCCGGCTGAAACGTCGATAAATGCAATAAAAACAGAACTTCTCCCCTTTACAATATCTTACTCAGTATTTTAACGAGAAACAAATAGTTTATTGAAAATGAAGTATTTAAGGTTATTATCTAATCAATTATGTGTTTGCATTATTTTTATCGTATATATAATGAATTAATACCCATAAACTGAAATCTCACAAAAACGTGGAAAAACGGGAAAAATATTTTCTAATTCGATGATATTTTGTTTAAATCACGTAAAGGAAAAGGGGATGATAAACGTCAAAATATTTCTAAATTCGATGATTTTTCGTACGAAACATAATGCACGAAAACTTGCTTAAAAAGCAATATTATGCGAAATTCTGAGATTTGAAGGCCAAATCACATATCGTGATACTACATGAAATAGTGTCAAAATATTGATAAAGATGAATATATTTACGTAATATCAAACTACATGAAAAACGTGAAAAAAGTCACTATTTAACCATATTTGAGGATTTTAACTTCAAATCATAGAGCGAGAATTCGTATTATTTCGATCCAAGAAAAGACATATGACAATGTTGTTTCCAATACAAATGATAAAAATCAATGTGTTTTCATTAGAATTATCTAAAATGTTCCTGATTATCCGTTTATATTACCGATATAAGATGTACACGTAAAACCGCTCTAATCCGGCTGAAACGTCGATATATGCATTAAAAACAGAACTTCTTCCCTTTTCAATAACTTACTCAGTATTTTAACGAGAAACAAATAGTTGATTGAAAATGAAGTATTTAAAGTTATTATCTAATCAATTATGTGTATGCATCATTTTTATCGTATATATAATGAATTAATACCCATAGACTGAAAATTCACAAAAACGTGGAAAAACGGCAAAATATTGCATAATTCCTTGATATTTTGTTTAAATCACATAAAGGAAAAGGGGATGATAAACGTCAAAATATTGCTAAATTCGATGATTTTTCGTACGCAACAAAATGCAATAAAACTTGCTTAAAATGCAATATTATACGAAATTCTGAGATTTGAAGGCCAAATCACATATCGTGATTCTACATGAAATAGTATCGAAATATTGATAAAAATGAATATATTTACGTAATATCAAACTACATGAAAAAGGTGAAAAAAGTCACTATTTAACCATATTTGAGGATTTTAACTTCAAATCATAGAGCGAGGTTTCGTATTATTTAGATCCAAGAAAAGACATATGACAATGTTATTTCCAATACAAATGATAAAAATCAATGTGTTTTCATTAGAATTAACTAAAATGTTCCTGATTTTCCGTTTATATTACCGATGTAAGATGTACACGAAAACCGCTCTATTCCGGCTTAAACGTCGATAAATGCAATAAAAACAGAACTTCTCCCCTTTACAATATCTTACTCAGTATTTTAACGAGAAACAAATAGTTTAGTGAAAATGAAGTATTTAAGGTTATTATCTAATCAATTATGTGTTTGCATTATTTTTATCGTATATATAATGAATTAACACCCATAAACTGAAATCTCACAAAAACGTGGAAAAACGGCAAAATATTTCCTAATTCGATGATATTTTGTTTAAATCACGTAAAGGAAAAGGGGATGATAAACGTCAAAATATTGCTAAATTCGATGATTTTTCGTACGAAACAAAATGCACGAAAACTTGCTTAAAATGCAATATTATGCGAAATTCTGAGATTTGAAGGCCAAATCACATATCGTGATACTACATGAAATAGTATCAAAATATTGATAAAGATGAATATATTTACGTAATATCAAACTACATGAAAAACGTGAAAAAAGTCACTATTTAACCATATTTGAGGATTTTAACTTCAAATCATAGAGCGAGGTTTCGCATTATTTCGATCCAAGAAAAGACATATGACAATGTTGTTTCCAATACAAATGATAAAAATCAATGTGTTTTCATTAGAATTATCTAAAATGTTCCTGATTTTCCGTTTATATTACCGATGGAAGATGTACACGTAAAACCGCTCTAATCCGGCTGAAACGTCGATATATGCAATAAAAACAGAACTTCTTCCCTTTTCAATATCTTACTCAGTATTTTAACGAGAAACAAATAGTTGATTGAAAATAAAGTATTTAAGGTTATTATCTAATCAATTATGTGTTTGCATAATTTTTATCGTATATATAATGAATTAATACCCATAGACTGAAAATTTACAAAAACGTGGAAAAACGGCAAAATATTGCCTAATTCGATGATATTTTGTTTTAATCACGTAAAGGAAAAGGGGGATGATAAACGTCAAAATATTGCTAAATTCGATGATTTTTCGTACGAAACAAAATGCAAGAAAACTTGCTTAAAATGCAATATTATGCGAAATTCTGAGATTTGAAGGCCAAATCACATATCGTGACACTACATGAAATAGTATCGAAATATTGATAAAATGAATATATTTACGTAATATCAAACTACATGAAAAACGTAAAAAAAGTCACTATTTAACCATATTTGAGGATTTTAAATTCAAATCATAGAGCGAAGTTTCGTATTATTTCGATCCAAGAAAAGACATATGACAATGTTGTTTCCAATACAAATGATAAAACTCAATGTGTTTTCATTTGAATTATCTAAAATGTTCCTGATTTTCCGTTTATATTACCGATGGAAGATGTACACGTAAAACCGCTCTAATCCGGCTGAAACGTCGATATATGCAATAAAAACAGAATTTCTTCCCCTTTGAATATCTTACTCAGTATTTTAACGAGAAACAAATAGTTGATAGAAAATGAAGTACTTAAGGTTATTATCTAATCAATTATGTGTTTCCATCATTTTTATCGTATATATAATGAATTAATACTAATAGACTGAAAATTTCCAAAAACGTGGAAAAACGGCAAAATATTGCCTAATTCGATGATATTTTGTTTAAATCACGTAAAGGAAAAGGGGATGATAAACGTCAAAATATTGCTAAATTCGATGATTTTTCGTACGAAACAAAATGCACGAAAACTTGCTCAAAATGCAATATTATGCGAAATTCTGAGATTTGAAGGCCAAATCACATATCGTAATACTACATGAAATAGTATCGAAATATTGGTAAAAATGAATATATTTACGTAATATCAAACTACATTACAAACGTGAAAAAGTCACTATTTTACCATATTTGAGGATTTTAACTTCAAATCATTCAGCGAGGTTTCGTTTTATTTAGTTCCAAGAAAAGACATATGACAATGTTGTTTCCAATACAAATGATAAAAAAACAATGTGTTTTCATTAGAATTAACTAAAATGTTCTTGATTTTCCGTTTATATTACCGATGGAAGATGTACACGAAAACCGCTCTATTCCGGCTGAAACGTCGATATATGCAATAAAAACAGAACTTCTCCCCTTTTCAATATCTTACTCAGTATTTTAACGAAAAACAAATAGTTGATTGAAAATGAAGTATTTAAGGTTATTATCTAATCAATTATGTGTTTGCATTATTTTTATCGTATATATAATGAATTAATACCCATAAACTGAAATCTCACAAAAACGTGGAAAAACGGCAAAATTTTGAATAATTCGATGATATTTTGTTTTAATCACATAAAGGAAAAGGGGATGATAAACGTCAAAATATTGCTAAATTCGATGATTTTTCGTACGAAACAAAATGCACGAAAACTTGCTTAAAATGCAATATTATGCGAAACTCTGAGATTTGAAGGCCAAATCACATATCGTGAAACTACATGAAATAGTTTCGAAATATTGGTAAAAATGGTATTTGCGTTATACCAAACTACATAATTAACGTGAAAAAGTCACTATTTTACCATATTTGAGGATTTTACCTTCAAATCATAGAGCGAGGTTTCGTATTATTTAGATCCAAGAAAAGACATATGACAATGTTGTTTCCAATACAAATGATAAAAAAACAATGTGTTTTCATTAGAATTAACTAAAATGTTCTTGATTTTCCGTTTATATTACCGATGGAAGATGTACAAGTAAAACCGCTCTAATCCGGCTGAAACGTCGATATATGCAATAAAAACCGAACTTCTCCCCTTTTCAATATCTTACTCAGTATTTTAACGAGAAACAAATAGATGATTGAAAATGAGGTATTTAAGGTTATTATCTAATCAATTATGTGTTTGCATCATTTTTATCGTATATATAATGAATTAATACACATAGACTGAAAATTCACAAAAACGTGGAAAAACGGCAAAATATTGCATAATTCGATGATATTTTGTTTAAATCACATAAAGGAAAAGGGAATGATAAACGTCAAAATATTGCTAAATTCGATGATTTTTCGTACGAAACAAAATGCAAGAAAACTTGCTTAAAATGTAATATTATGCGAAATTCTGAGATATGAAGGCCAAATCACATATCGTGATACTACATGAAATAGTATCGAAATATTGATAAAAATGAATATATTTACGTAATATCAAACTACATGAAAAAGGTGAAAAAAGTCACTATTTAACCATATTTGAGGATTTTAACTTCAAATCATACAGCGAGGTTTCGTATTATTTAGATCCAAGAAAAGACATATGACAATGTTATTTCCAATACAAATCATAAAAATCAATGTGTTTTCATTAGAATTAACTAAAATGTTCCTGATTTTCCGTTTATATTATCGATGGAAGATGTACACGAAAACCGCTCTATTCCGGCTGAAACGTCTATATATGCAATAAAAACAGAACTTCTCCCCTTTTCAATATCTTACTCAGTATTTTAACGAGAAACAAATAGTTGATTGAAAATAAAGTTTTTAAGGTTATTATCTAATCAATTATGTGTTTGCATCATTTTTATCGTATATATAATGAATTAATACCCATAAACTGAAATCTCACAAAAACGTGGAAAAACGGCAAAATATTGTCTAATTCGATGATATTTTGTTTAAATCACGAAAAGGAAAAGGGGGATGATAAACGTCAAAATATTTCTAAATTCGATGATTATTCGTACGAAACATAATGCACGAAAACTTGCTTAAAATGCAATATTATGCGAAATTCTGAGATTTGAAGGCCAAATCACATATCGTGATACTACATGAAATAGTGTCAAAATATTGATAAAGATGAATATATTTACGTAATATCAAACTACATGAAAAACGTGATAAAAGTCACTATTTAACCATATTTGAGGATTTTAACTTCAAATCATAGAGCGAGGTTTCGTATTATTTCGATCCAACAAAAGACATATGACAATGTTGTTTCCAATACAAATGATAAAAATCAATGTGTTTTCATTAGAATTATCTAAAATGTTCCTGATTATCCGTTTATATTACCGATGGAAGATGTACACGTAAAACCGCTCTTATCCGGCTGAAACGTCGATATATGCAATAAAAACAGAACTTCTTCCCTTTTAAATAACTTACTCAGTATTTTAACGAGAAACAAATAGTTGATTGAAAATGAAGTATTTAAAGTTATTATCTAATCAATTATGTGTATGCATCATTTTTATCGTATATATAATGAATTAATACCCATAGACTGAAAATTCACAAAAACGTGGAAAAACGGCAAAATATTGCATAATTCCTTGATATTTTGTTTAAATCACATAAAGGAAAAGGGGATGATAAACGTCAAAATATTGCTAAATTCGATCATTTTTCGTACGAAACAAAATGCAAGAAAACTTGCTTAAAATGTAATATTATGCGAAATTCTGAGATTTGAAGGCCAAATCACATATCGTAATACTACACGAAATAGTATCGAAATACTGGTAAAAATGAATACATTTACGTAATATCAAACTACATGATTAACGTGAAAAAGTCACTATTTTACTATATTTGAGGATTTTAACTTCAAATCATTCAGCGAGGTTTCGTTTTATTTAGATCCAAGAAAAGACATATGACATTGTTGTTTTCAATACAAATGATAAAAAAAAATGTGTTTTCATTAGAATTAACTAAAATGTTCTTGATTTTCCGTTTATATTACCGATGGAAGTTATACACGTAAAACCGCTCTAATCCGGCTGAAACGTCGATATATGCAATAAAAACAGAACTTCTTGCCTTTTCATTATCTTACTCAGTATTTTACCGAGAAACAAATAGTTGATTGAAAATGAAGTATTTAAGGTTATTATCTAATCAATTATGTGTTTGCATTATTTTTATCGTATATATAATGAATTAATACCCATAAACTGAAATCTCACAAAAACGTGGAAAAACGGCAAAATATTGCCTAATTCGATGATATTTTGTTTAAATCACGTAAAGGAAAAGGGGATGATAAACGTCAAAATATTGCTAAATTCGATGATTTTTCGTACAAAACAAAATGCACGAAAACTTGCTTAAAATGCAATATTATGCGAAATTCTGAGATTTGAAGGCCAAATCACATATCGTGAAATAGTTTCGAAATATTGGTAAAAATGAATATATTTGCGTAATACCAAACTACATGATTAACGTGAAAAAGTCACTATTTTACCATATTTGAGGATTTTACCTTCAAATCATAGAGCGAGGTTTCGTATTATTTACTCCAAGAAAAGACATATGACAATGTTGTTTCCAATACAAATGATAAAAAAACAATGTGTTTTCATTAGAATTAACTAAAATGTTCTTGATTTTCCGCTTATATTACCGATGGAAGATGTACACGTAAAACCGCTCTAATCCGGCTGAAACGTCGATATATGCAATGAAAACCGAACTTCTCCCCTTTTCAATATCTTACTCAGAATTTTAACGAGAAACAAATAGATGATTGAAAATGAAGTATTTAAGGATATTATCTAATCAATTATGTGTATGCATCATTTTTATCGTATATATAATGAATTAATACCCATAGACTGAAAATTCACAAAAATGTGGAAAAACGGTAAATATTGCATAATTCGATGATATTTTGTTTAAATCACATAAAGGAAAAGGGGATGATAAACGTCAAAATATTGCTAAATTCGATGATTTTTCGTACGAAACAAAATGCAAGAAAACTTGCTTAAAATGTAATATTATGCGAAATTCTGAGATTTGAAGGCCAAATCACATATCGTAATACTACACGAAATAGTATCGAAATATTGGTAAAAATGAATACATTTACGTAATATCAAACTACATGATTAACGTGAAAAAGTCACTATTTTACTATATTTGAGGATTTTAACTTCAAATCATTCAGCGAGGTTTCGTTTTATTTAGAACCAAGAAAAGACATATGACAATGTTGTTTCCAATACAAATGATGAAAAAACAATGTGTTTTCATTAGAATTAACTAAAATGTTCTTGATTTTCTGTTTATATTACCGATGGAAGTTATACACGTAAAACCGCTCTAATCCGGCTGAAACGTCGATATATGCAATAAAAACCGAACTTCTCCCCTTTTCAATATCTTGCTCAGTATTTTAACGAGAAACAAATAGATGATTGAAAATGAAGTATTTAAGGTTATTATCTAATCAATTATGTGTTTGCATCATTTTTATCGTATATATAATGAATTAATACCCATAAACTGAAATCTCGCAAAAACGTGGAAAAACGGCAAAATATTGCATAATTCGATGATATTTTGTTTAAATCACGTAAAGGAAAAGGGGATGATAAACATCAAAATATTGCTAATTTCGATGATTTTTCGTACGAAACAAAATGCAAGAAAACTTGCTTAAAATGCAATATTATGCGAAATTCTGAGATTTGAAGGCCAAATCACATATCGTGAAATAGTTTCGAAATATTGGTAAAAATGAATATATTTGCGTAATACCAAACTACATGATTAACGTGATAAAGTCACTATTTTACCATATTTGAGGATTTTACCTTCAAATCATAGAGCGAGGTTTCGTATTATTTACTCCAAGAAAAGACATATGACAATGTTGTTTCCAATACAAATGATAAAAAAACAATGTGTTTTCATTAGAATTAACTAAAATGTTCTTGATTTTCCGCTTATATTACCGATGGAAGATGTACACGTAAAACCGCTCTAATCCGGCTGAAAAGTCGATATATGCAATGAAAACCGAACTTCTCCCCTTTTCAATATCTTACTCAGAATTTTAACGAGAAACAAATAGATGATTGAAAATGAAGTATTTAAGGATATTATCTAATCAATTATGTGTATGCATCATTTTTATCGTATATATAATGAATTAATACCCATAGACTGAAAATTCACAAAAATGTGGAAAAACGGTAAATATTGCATAATTCGATGATATTTTGTTTAAATCACATAAAGGAAAAGGGGATGATAAACGTCAAAATATTGCTAAATTCGATGATTTTTCGTACGAAACAAAATGCAAGAAAACTTGCTTAAAATGTAATATTATGCGAAATTCTGAGATTTGAAGGCCAAATCACATATCGTGATACTACATGAAATAGTATCGAAATATTGATAAAAATGAATATATTTACGTAATATCAAACTACATGAAAAAGGTGAAAAAAGTCACTATTTAACCATATTTGAGGATTTTAACTTCAAATCATACAGCGAGGTTTCGAATTATTTAGATCCAAGAAAAGACATATGACAATGTTATTTCCAATACAAATGATAAAAATCAATGTGTTTTCATTAGAATTAATTAAAATGTTCCTGATTTTCCGTTTATATTATCGATGGAAGATGTACACGAAAACCGCTCTATTCCGGCTGAAACGTCTATATATGCAATAAAAACAGAACTTCTCCCCTTTTCAATATCTTACTCAGTACTTTAACGAGAAACAAATAGTTGATTGAAAATAAAGTTTTTTAAGTTTATTATCTAATCAATTATGTGTTTGCATCATTTTTATCGTATATATAATGAATTAATACCCATAAACTGAAATCTCACAAAAACGTGGAAAAACTGCAAAATATTGCCTAATACGATGATATTTTGTTTAAATCACGTAAAGGAAAAGGGGATGATAAACGTCAAAATATTGCTAAATTCGATGATTTTTCGTACGAAACAAAATGCAAGAAAACTTGCTTAAAATGCAATATTATGCGAAATTCTGAGATTTGAAGGCCAAATCACATATCGTGATACTACATGAAATAGTATCGAAATATTGATAAAAATGAATATGTTTACGTAATATCAAACTACATGAAAAAACGTAAAAAAATGTCACTATTTAACCATATTTGAGGATTTTAACTTCAAATCATAGAGCGAGGTTTCGTATTATTTCGATCCAAGAAAAGACATATGACAATGTTGTTTCCAATACAAATCATAAAAATCAATGTGTTTTCATTTGAATTATCTAAAATGTTCTTGATTTTCCGTTTATATTACAGATGGAAGATGTACACGAAAACCGCTCTATTCCGGCTTAAACGTCGATAAATGCAATAAAAACAGAACCTCTCCCCTTTACAATATCTTACTCAGTATTTTAACGAGAAACAAATAATTTATTGAAAATGAAGTATTTAAGGTTATTATCTAATCAATTATGTGTTTGCATTATTTTTATCGTATATATAATGAATTAATACCCATAAACTGAAATCTCACAAAAACGTGGAAAAACGGCAAAATATTGTCTAATTCGATAATATTTTGTTTAAATCACGTAAAGGAAAAGGGGATGATAAACGTCAAAATATTTCTAAATTCGATGATTTTTCGTACGAAACATAATGCACGAAAACTTGCTTAAAATGCAATATTATGCGAAATTCTGAGATTTGAAGGCCAAATCACATATCGTGATACTACATGAAATAGTGTCAAAATATTGATAAAGATGAATATATTTACGTAATATCAAACTACATGAAAAACGTGAAAAAAGTCACTATTTAACCATATTTGAGGATTTTAACTTCAAATCATAGAGCGAGGTTTCGTATTATTTCGATCCAAGAAAAGACATATGACAATGTTGTTTCCAATACAAATGATAAAAATCAATGTGTTTTCATTAGAATTATCTAAAATGTTCCTGATTATCCGTTTATATTACCGATGGAAGATGTACACGTAAAACCGCTCTAATCCGGCTGAAACGTCGATATATGCAATAAAAACAGAACTTCTTCCCTTTTCAATATCTTACTCAGTATTTTAACGAGAAACAAATAGTTGATTGAAAATGAAGTATTTAAAGTTATTATCTAATCAATTATGTGTATGCATCATTTTTATCGTATATATAATGAATTAATACCCATAGACTGAAAATTCACAAAAACGTGGAAAAACGGCAAAATATTGCATAATTCCTTAATATTATGTTTAAATCACATAAAGGAAAAGGGGATGATAAACGTCAAAATATTGCTAAATTCGATCATTTTTCGTACGAAACAAAATGCAAGAAAACTTGCTTAAAATGTAATATTATGCGAAATTCTGAGATTTGAAGGCCAAATCACATATCGTAATACTACACGAAATAGTATCGAAATATTGGTAAAAATGAATACATTTACGTAATATCAAACTACATGATTAACGTGAAAAAGTCACTATTTTACTATATTTGAGGATTTTAACTTCAAATCATTCAGCGAGGTTTCGTTTTATTTAGATCCAAGAAAAGGCATATGACAATGTTGTTTTCAATACAAATGATAAAAAAAAATGTGTTTTCATTAGAATTAACTAAAATGTTCTTGATTTTCTGTTTATATTACCGATGGAAGTTATACACGTAAAACCGCTCTAATCCGGCTGAAACGTCGATATATGCAATAAAAACCGAACTTCTCCCCTTTTCAATATCTTACTCAGTATTTTAACGAGAAACAAATAGATGATTGAAAATGAAGTATTTAAGGTTATTATCTAATCAATTATGTGTTTGCATCATTTTTATCGTATATATAATGAATTAATACCCATAGACTGAAAATTTACAAAAACGTAGAAAAACGGCAAAATATTGCCTAATTCGATGATATTTTGTTTAAATCACGTAAAGGAAAAGGGGATGATAAACGTCAAAATATTGCTAAATTCGATGATTTTTCGTACGCAACAAAATGCAAGAAAACTTGCTTAAAATGCAATATTATACGAAATTCTGAGATTTGAAGGCCAAATCACATATCGTGATTCTACATGAAATAGTATCAAAATATTGATATAAATGAATATATTTACGTAATATCAAACTACATGAAAAACGTAAAAAAAGTCACTATTTAACCATATTTGAGGATTTTAAATTCAAATCATAGAGCGAGGTTTCGTATTATTTGAATACAAGAAAAGACATGACAATGTTGTTTCCAATACATATGATAAAAATCAATGTGTTTTCATTTAGAATTATCTAAAATGTTCCTGATTTTCCGTTTATATTACCGATGGAAGATGTACACGTAAAACCGCTCTAATCCGGCTGAAACGTCGATATATGCAATAAAAACAGAACTTCTTGCCTTTTCATTATCTTACTCAGTATTTTACCGAGAAACAAATAGTTGATTGAAAATGAAGTATTTAAGGTTATTATCTAATCAATTATGTGTTTGCATTATTTTTATCGTATATATAATGAATTAATACCCATAAACTGAAATCTCACAAAAATGTGGAAAAACGGCAAAATATTGCCTAATTCGATGATATTTTGTTTAAATCACGTAAAGGAAAAGGGGATGATAAACGTCAAAATATTGCTAAATTCGATGATTTTTCGTACAAAACAAAATGCACGAAAACTTGCTTAAAATGCAATATTATGCGAAATTCTGAGATTTGAAGGCCAAATCACATATCGTGAAATAGTTTCGAAATATTGGTAAAAATGAATATATTTGCGTAATACCAAACTACATGATTAACGTGAAAAAGTCACTATTTTACCATATTTGAGGATTTTACCTTCAAATCATAGAGCGAGGTTTCGTATTATTTACTCCAAGAAAAGACATATGACAATGTTGTTTCCAATACAAATGATAAAAAAACAATATGTTTTCATTAGAATTAACTAAAATGTTCTTGATTTTCCGCTCATATTACCGATGGAAGATGTACACGTAAAACCGCTCTAATCCGGCTGAAACGTCGATATATGCAATGAAAACCGAACTTCTCCCCTTTTCAATATCTTACTCAGAATTTTAACGAGAAACAAATAGTTGATTGAAAATGAAGTATTTAAGGATATTATCTAATCAATTATGTGTATGCATCATTTTTATCGTATATATAATGAATTAATACCCATAGACTGAAAATTCACAAAAATGTGGAAAAACGGTAAATATTGCATAATTCGATGATATTTTGTTTAAATCACATAAAGGAAAAGGGGATGATAAACGTCAAAATATTGCTAAATTCGATGATTTTTCGTACGAAACAAAATGCAAGAAAACTTGCTTAAAATGTAATATTATGCGAAATTCTGAGATTTGAAGGCCAAATCACATATCGTAATACTACACGAAATAGTATCGAAATATTGGTAAAAATGAATACATTTACGTAATATCAAACTACATGATTAACGTGAAAAAGTCACTATTTTACTATATTTGAGGATTTTAACTTCAAATCATTCAGCGAGGTTTCGTTTTATTTAGAACCAAGAAAAGACATATGACAATGTTGTTTCCAATACAAATGATAAAAAAACAATGTGTTTTCATTAGAATTAACTAAAATGTTCTTGATTTTCCGTTTATATTACCGATGGAAGTTATACACGTAAAACCGCTCTAATCCGGCTGAAACGTCGATATATGCAATAAAAACCGAACTTCTCCCCTTTTCAATATCTTGCTCAGTATTTTAACGAGAAACAAATAGATGATTGAAAATGAAGTATTTAAGGTTATTATCTAATCAATTATGTGTTTGCATCATTTTTATCGTATATATAATGAATTAATACCCATAAACTGAAATCTCGCAAAAACGTGGAAAAACGGCAAAATATTGCATAATTCGATGATATTTTGTTTAAATCACGTAAAGGAAAAGGGGATGATAAACATCAAAATATTGCTAATTTCGATGATTTTTCGTACGAAACAAAATGCAAGAAAACTTGCTTAAAATGCAATATTATGCGAAATTCTGAGATTTGAAGGCCAAATCACATATCGAAAAATAGTTTCGAAATATTGGTAAAAATGAATATATTTGCGTAATACCAAACTACATGATTAACGTGAAAAAGTCACTATTTTACCATATTTGAGGATTTTACCTTCAAATCATAGAGCGAGGTTTCGTATTATTTAGATCCAAGAAAAGACATATGACAATGTTGTTTCCAATACAAATGATAAAAAAACAATGTGTTTTCATTAGAATTAACTAAAATGTTCTTGATTTTCCGTTTATATTACCGATGGAAGATGTACACGAAAACCGCTCTATTCCGGCTGAAACGTCGATATATGCAATAAAAACAGAACTTCTCCCCTTTTCAATATCTTACTCAGTATTTTAACGAGAAACAAATAGTTGATTGAAAATGAAGTATTTAAGGTTATTATCTAATCAATTATGTGTTTGCATCATTTTTATCGTATATATAATGAATTAATACACATAGACTGAAAATTCACAAAAACGTGGAAAAACGGCAAAATATTGCATAATTCGATGATATTTTGTTTAAATCACATAAAGGAAAAGGGGATGATAAACGTCAAAATATTGCTAAATTCGATGATTTTTCGTACGAAACAAAATGCAAGAAAACTTGCTTAAAATGTAATATTATGCGAAATTCTGAGATTTGAAGGCCAAATCACATATCGTGATACTACATGAAATAGTATCGAAATATTGATAAAAATGAATATATTTACGTAATATCAAACTACATGAAAAAGGTGAAAAAAGTCACTATTTAACCATATTTGAGGATTTTAACTTCAAATCATACAGCGAGGTTTCGAATTATTTAGATCCAAGAAAAGACATATGACAATGTTATTTCCAATACAAATGATAAAAATCAATGTGTTTTCATTAGAATTAATTAAAATGTTCCTGATTTTCCGTTTATATTATCGATGGAAGATGTACACGAAAACCGCTCTATTCCGGCTGAAACGTCTATATATGCAATAAAAACAGAACTTCTCCCCTTTTCAATATCTTACTCAGTACTTTAACGAGAAACAAATAGTTGATTGAAAATAAAGTTTTTTAAGTTTATTATCTAATCAATTATGTGTTTGCATCATTTTTATCGTATATATAATGAATTAATACCCATAAACTGAAATCTCACAAAAACGTGGAAAAACTGCAAAATATTGCCTAATTCGATGATATTTTGTTTAAATCACGTAAAGGAAAAGGGGATGATAAACGTCAAAATATTGCTAAATTCGATGATTTTTCGTACGAAACAAAATGCAAGAAAACTTGCTTAAAATGCAATATTATGCGAAATTCTGAGATTTGAAGGCCAAATCACATATCGTGATACTACATGAAATAGTATCGAAATATTGATAAAAATGAATATATTTACGTAATATCAAACTACATGAAAAACCTAAAAAAATGTCACTATTTAACCATATTTGAGGATTTTAACTTCAAATCATAAAACGAGGTTTCGTATTATTTCGATCCAAGAAAAGACATATGACAATGTTGTTTCCAATACAAATCATAAAAATCAATGTGTTTTCATTAGAATTGTCTAAAATGTTCTTGATTTTCCGTTTATATTACAGATGGAAGATGTACACGAAAACCGCTCTATTCCGGCTTAAACGTCGATAAATGCAATGAAAACAGAACTTCTCCCCTTTACAATATCTTACTCAGTATTTTAACGAGAAACAAATAGTTTATTGAAAATGAAGTATTTAAGGTTATTATCTAATCGATTATGTGTTTGCATTATTTTTATCGTATATATAATGAATTAATACCCATAAACTGAAATCTCACAAAAACGTGGAAAAACGGCAAAATATTGTCTAATTCGATAATATTTTGTTTAAATCACGTAAAGGAAAAGGGGATGATAAACGTCAAAATATTTCTAAATTCGATGATTTTTCGTACGAAACATAATGCACGAAAACTTGCTTAAAATGCAATATTATGCGAAATTCTGAGATTTGAAGGCCAAATCACATATCGTGATACTACATGAAATAGTGTCAAAATATTGATAAAGATGAATATATTTACGTAATATCAAACTACATGAAAAACGTGAAAAAAGTCACTATTTAACCATATTTGAGGATTTTAACTTCAAATCATAGAGCGAGGTTTCGTATTATTTCGATCCAAGAAAAGACATATGACAATGTTGTTTCCACTACAAATGATAAAAATCAATGTGTTTTCATTAGAATTATCTAAAATGTTCCTGATTATCCGTTTATATTACCGATGGAAGATGTACACGTAAAACCGCTCTAATCCGGCTGAAACGTCGATATATGCAATAAAAACAGAACTTCTTCCCTTTTCAATATCTTATTCAGTATTTTAACGAGAAACAAATAGTTGATTGAAAATGAAGTATTTAAAGTTATTATCTAATCAATTATGTGTATGCATCATTTTTATCGTATATATAATGAATTAATACCCATAGACTGAAAATTCACAAAAACGTGGAAAAACGGCAAAATATTGCATAATTCCTTAATATTTTGTTTAAATCACATAAAGGAAAAGGGGATGATAAACGTCAAAATATTGCTAAATTCGATCATTTTTCGTACGAAACAAAATGCAAGAAAACTTGCTTAAAATGTAATATTATGCGAAATTCTGAGATTTGAAGGCCAAATCACATATCGTAATACTACACGAAATAGTATCGAAATATTGGTAAAAATGGATACATTTACGTAATATCAAACTACATGATTAACGTGAAAAAGTCACTATTTTACTATATTTGAGGATTTTAACTTCAAATCATTCAGCGAGGTTTCGTTTTATTTAGATCCAAGAAAAGACATATGACAATGTTGTTTTCAATACAAATGATAAAAAAAAATGTGTTTTCATTAGAATTAACTAAAATGTTCTTGATTTTCCGTTTATATTACCGATGGAAGTTATACACGTAAAACCGCTCTAATCCGGCTAAAACGTCGTTATATGCAATAAAAACCGAACTTCTCCCCTTTTCAATATCTTACTCAGTATTGTAACGAGAAACAAATAGATGATTGAAAATGAAGTATTTAAGGTTATTATCTAATCAATTATGTGTTTGCATCATTTTTATCGTATATATAATGAATTAATACCCATAGACTGAAAATTTACAAAAACGTGGAAAAACGGCAAAATATTGCCTAATTCGATGATATTTTGTTTAAATCACGTAAAGGAAAAGGGGATGATAAACGTCAAAATATTGCTAAATTCGATGATTTTTCGTACGCAACAAAATGCTAGAAAACTTGCTTAAAATGCAATATTATACGAAATTCTGAGATTTGAAGGCCAAATCACATATCGTGATTCTACATGAAATAGTATCGAAATATTGATAAAAATGAATATATTTACGTAATATCAAACTACATGAAAAACGTAAAAAAAGTCACTATTTAACCATATTTGAGGATTTTAAATTCAAATCATAGAGCGAGGTTTCGTATTATTTGAATACAAGAAAAGACATGACAATGTTGTTTCCAATACATATGATAAAAATCAATGTGTTTTCATTAGAATTATCTAAAATGTTCCTGATTTTCCGTTTATATTACCGATGGAAGATGTACACGTAAAACCGCTCTAATCCGGCTGAAACGTCGATATATGCAATGAAAACCGAACTTCTCCCCTTTTCAATATCTTACTCAGAATTTTAACGAGAAACAAATAGATGATTGAAAATGAAGTATTTAAGGATATTATCTAATCAATTATGTGTATGCATCATTTTTATCGTATATATAATGAATTAATACCCATAGACTAAAAATTCACAAAAATGTGGAAAAACGGTAAATATTGCATAATTCGATGATATTTTGTTTAAATCACATAAAGGAAAAGGGGATGATAAACGTCAAAATATTGCTAAATTCGAGGATTTTTCGTACGAAACAAAATGCAAGAAAACTTGCTTAAAATGTAATATTATGCGAAATTCTGAGATTTGAAGGCCAAATCACATATCGTAATACTACACGAAATAGTATCGAAATATTGGTAAAAATGAATACATTTACGTAATATCAAACTACATGATTAACGTGAAAAAGTCACTATTTTACTATATTTGAGGATTTTAACTTCAAATCATTCAGCGAGGTTTCGTTTTATTTAGAACCAAGAAAAGACATATGACAATGTTGTTTCCCAATACAAATGATGAAAAAACAATGTGTTTTCATTAGAATTAACTAAAATGTTCTTGATTTTCCGTTTATATTACCGATGGAAGTTATACACGTAAAACCGCTCTAATCCGGCTGAAACGTCGATATATGCAATAAAAACCGAACTTCTCCCCTTTTCAATATCTTGCTCAGTATTTTAACGAGAAACAAATAGATGATTGAAAATGAAGTATTTAAGGTTATTATCTAATCAATTATGTGTTTGCATCATTTTTATCGTATATATAATGAATTAATACCCATAAACTGAAATCTCGCAAAAACGTGGAAAAACGGCAAAATATTGCATAATTCGATGATATTTTGTTTAAATCACGTAAAGGAAAAGGGGATGATAAACATCAAAATATTGCTAATTTCGATGATTTTTCGTACGAAACAAAATGCAAGAAAACTTGCTTAAAATGCAATATTATGCGAAATTCTGAGATTTGAAGGCCAAATCACATATCGAAAAATAGTTTCGAAATATTGGTAAAAATGAATATATTTGCGTAATACCAAACTACATGATTAACGTGAAAAGTCACTATTTTACCATATTTGAGGATTTTACCTCCAAATCATAGAGCGAGGTTTCGTATTATTTAGATCCAAGAAAAGACATATGACAATGTTGTTTCCAATACAAATGATAAAAAAACAATGTGTTTTCATTAGAATTAACTAAAACGTTCTTAATTTTCCGTTTATATTACCGATGGAAGATGTACACGAAAACCGCTCTATTCCGGCTGAAACGTCGATATATGCAATAAAAACCGAACTTCTCCCCTTTTCAATATCTTGCTCAGAATTTTAACGAGAAACAAATAGATGATTGAAAATGAAGTATTTAAGGATATTATCTAATCAATTATGTGTATGCATCATTTTTATCGTATATATAATGAATTAATACACATAGACTGAAAATTCACAAAAACGTGGAAAAACGGCAAAATATTGCATAATTCGATGATATTTTGTTTAAATCACATAAAGGAAAAGGGGATGATAAACGTCAAAATATTGCTAAATTCGATGATTTTTCGTACGAAACAAAATGCAAGAAAACTTGCTTAAAATGTAATATTATGCGAAATTCTGAGATTTGAAGGCCAAATCACATATCGTGATACTACATGAAATAGTATCGAAATATTGATAAAAATGAATATATTTACGTAATATCAAACTACATGAAAAAGGTGAAAAAAGTCACTATTTAACCATATTTGAGGATTTTAACTTCAAATCATACAGCGAGGTTTCGAATTATTTAGATCCAAGAAAAGACATATGACAATGTTATTTCCAATACAAATGATAAAAATCAATGTGTTTTCATTAGAATTAATTAAAATGTTCCTGATTTTCCGTTTATATTATCGATGGAAGATGTACACGAAAACCGCTCTATTCCGGCTGAAACGTCTATATATGCAATAAAAACAGAACTTCTCCCCTTTTCAATATCTTACTCAGTACTTTAACGAGAAACAAATAGTTGATTGAAAATAAAGTTTTTTAAGTTTATTATCTAATCAATTATGTGTTTGCATCATTTTTATCGTATATATAATGAATTAATACCCATAAACTGAAATCTCACTAAAACGTGGAAAAACGGCAAAATATTGCCTAATTCGATGATATTTTGTTTAAATCACGTAAAGGAAAAGGGGATGATAAACGTCAAAATATTGCTAAATTCGATGATTTTTCGTACGAAACAAAATGCAAGAAAACTTGCTTAAAATGCAATATTATGCGAAATTCTGAGATTTGAAGGCCAAATCACATATCGTGATACTACATGAAATAGTATCGAAATATTGATAAAAATGAATATATTTACGTAATATCAAACTACATGAAAAAACGTAAAAAAATGTCACTATTTAACCATATTTGAGGATTTTAACTTCAAATCATAGAGCGAGGTTTCGTATTATTTCGATCCAAGAAAAGACATATGACAATGTTGTTTCCAATACAAATCATAAAAATCAATGTGTTTTCATTAGAATTATCTAAAATGTTCTTGATTTTCCGTTTATATTACAGATGGAAGATGTACACGAAAACCGCTCTATTCCGGCTTAAACGTCGATAAATGCAATGAAAACAGAACTTCTCCCCTTTACAATATCTTACTCAGTATTTTAACGAGAAACAAATAGTTTATTGAAAATGAAGTATTTAAGGTTATTATCTAATCGATTATGTGTTTGCATTATTTTTATCGTATATATAATGAATTAATACCCATAAACTGAAATCTCACAAAAACGTGGAAAAACGGCAAAATATTGTCTAATTCGATAATATTTTGTTTAAATCACGTAAAGGAAAAGGGGATGATAAACGTCAAAATATTTCTAAATTCGATGATTTTTCGTACGAAACATAATGCACGAAAACTTGCTTAAAATGCAATATTATGCGAAATTCTGAGATTTGAAGGCCAAATCACATATCGTGATACTACATGAAATAGTGTCAAAATATTGATAAAGATGAATATATTTACGTAATATCAAACTACATGAAAAACGTGAAAAAAGTCACTATTTAACCATATTTGAGGATTTTAACTTCAAATCATAGAGCGAGGTTTCGTATTATTTCGATCCAAGAAAAGACATATGACAATGTTGTTTCCACTACAAATGATAAAAATCAATGTGTTTTCATTAGAATTATCTAAAATGTTCCTGATTATCCGTTTATATTACCGATGGAAGATGTACACGTAAAACCGCTCTAATCCGGCTGAAACGTCGATATATGCAATAAAAACAGAACTTCTTCCCTTTTCAATATCTTATTCAGTATTTTAACGAGAAACAAATAGTTGATTGAAAATGAAGTATTTAAAGTTATTATCTAATCAATTATGTGTATGCATCATTTTTATCGTATATATAATGAATTAATACCCATAGACTGAAAATTCACAAAAACGTGGAAAAACGGCAAAATATTGCATAATTCCTTAATATTTTGTTTAAATCACATAAAGGAAAAGGGGATGATAAACGTCAAAATATTGCTAAATTCGATCATTTTTCGTACGAAACAAAATGCAAGAAAACTTGCTTAAAATGTAATATTATGCGAAATTCTGAGATTTGAAGGCCAAATCACATATCGTAATACTACACGAAATAGTATCGAAATATTGGTAAAAATGGATACATTTACGTAATATCAAACTACATGATTAACGTGAAAAAGTCACTATTTTACTATATTTGAGGATTTTAACTTCAAATCATTCAGCGAGGTTTCGTTTTATTTAGATCCAAGAAAAGACATATGACAATGTTGTTTTCAATACAAATGATAAAAAAAAATGTGTTTTCATTAGAATTAACTAAAATGTTCTTGATTTTCCGTTTATATTACCGATGGAAGTTATACACGTAAAACCGCTCTAATCCGGCTAAAACGTCGTTATATGCAATAAAAACCGAACTTCTCCCCTTTTCAATATCTTACTCAGTATTGTAACGAGAAACAAATAGATGATTGAAAATGAAGTATTTAAGGTTATTATCTAATCAATTATGTGTTTGCATCATTTTTATCGTATATATAATGAATTAATACCCATAGACAGAAAATTTACAAAAACGTGGAAAAACGGCAAAATATTGCCTAATTCGATGATATTTTGTTTAAATCACGTAAAGGAAAAGGGGATGATAAACGTCAAAATATTGCTAAATTCGATGATTTTTCGTACGCAACAAAATGCTAGAAAACTTGCTTAAAATGCAATATTATACGAAATTCTGAGATTTGAAGGCCAAATCACATATCGTGATTCTACATGAAATAGTATCGAAATATTGATAAAAATGAATATATTTACGTAATATCAAACTACATGAAAAACGTAAAAAAAGTCACTATTTAACCATATTTGAGGATTTTAAATTCAAATCATAGAGCGAGGTTTCGTATTATTTGAATACAAGAAAAGACATGACAATGTTGTTTCCAATACATATGATAAAAATCAATGTGTTTTCATTAGAATTATCTAAAATGTTCCTGATTTTCCGTTTATATTACCGATGGAAGATGTACACGTAAAACCGCTCTAATCCGGCTGAAACGTCGATATATGCAATGAAAACCGAACTTCTCCCCTTTTCAATATCTTACTCAGAATTTTAACGAGAAACAAATAGATGATTGAAAATGAAGTATTTAAGGATATTATCTAATCAATTATGTGTATGCATCATTTTTATCGTATATATAATGAATTAATACCCATAGACTAAAAATTCACAAAAATGTGGAAAAACGGTAAATATTGCATAATTCGATGATATTTTGTTTAAATCACATAAAGGAAAAGGGGATGATAAACGTCAAAATATTGCTAAATTCGATGATTTTTCGTACGAAACAAAATGCAAGAAAACTTGCTTAAAATGTAATATTATGCGAAATTCTGAGATTTGAAGGCCAAATCACATATCGTAATACTACACGAAATAGTATCGAAATATTGGTAAAAATGAATACATTTACGTAATATCAAACTACATGATTAACGTGAAAAAGTCACTATTTTACTATATTTGAGGATTTTAACTTCAAATCATTCAGCGAGGTTTCGTTTTATTTAGAACCAAGAAAAGACATATGACAATGTTGTTTCCCAATACAAATGATGAAAAAACAATGTGTTTTCATTAGAATTAACTAAAATGTTCTTGATTTTCCGTTTATATTACCGATGGAAGTTATACACGTAAAACCGCTCTAATCCGGCTGAAACGTCGATATATGCAATAAAAACCGAACTTCTCCCCTTTTCAATATCTTGCTCAGTATTTTAACGAGAAACAAATAGATGATTGAAAATGAAGTATTTAAGGTTATTATCTAATCAATTATGTGTTTGCATCATTTTTATCGTATATATAATGAATTAATACCCATAAACTGAAATCTCGCAAAAACGTGGAAAAACGGCAAAATATTGCATAATTCGATGATATTTTGTTTAAATCACGTAAAGGAAAAGGGGATGATAAACATCAAAATATTGCTAATTTCGATGATTTTTCGTACGAAACAAAATGCAAGAAAACTTGCTTAAAATGCAATATTATGCGAAATTCTGAGATTTGAAGGCCAAATCACATATCGAAAAATAGTTTCGAAATATTGGTAAAAATGAATATATTTGCGTAATACCAAACTACATGATTAACGTGAAAAGTCACTATTTTACCATATTTGAGGATTTTACCTTCAAATCATAGAGCGAGGTTTCGTATTATTTAGATCCAAGAAAAGACATATGACAATGTTGTTTCCAATACAAATGATAAAAAAACAATGTGTTTTCATTAGAATTAACTAAAATGTTCTTAATTTTCCGTTTATATTACCGATGGAAGATGTACACGAAAACCGCTCTATTCCGGCTGAAACGTCGATATATGCAATAAAAACCGAACTTCTCCCCTTTTCAATATCTTGCTCAGAATTTTAACGAGAAACAAATAGATGATTGAAAATGAAGTATTTAAGGATATTATCTAATCAATTATGTGTATGCATCATTTTTATCGTATATATAATGAATTAATACACATAGACTGAAAATTCACAAAAACGTGGAAAAACGGCAAAATATTGCATAATTCGATGATATTTTGTTTAAATCACATAAAGGAAAAGGGGATGATAAACGTCAAAATATTGCTAAATTCGATGATTTTTCGTACGAAACAAAATGCAAGAAAACTTGCTTAAAATGTAATATTATGCGAAATTCTGAGATTTGAAGGCCAAATCACATATCGTGATACTACATGAAATAGTATCGAAATATTGATAAAAATGAATATATTTACGTAATATCAAACTACATGAAAAAGGTGAAAAAAGTCACTATTTAACCATATTTGAGGATTTTAACTTCAAATCATACAGCGAGGTTTCGAATTATTTAGATCCAAGAAAAGACATATGACAATGTTATTTCCAATACAAATGATAAAAATCAATGTGTTTTCATTAGAATTAATTAAAATGTTCCTGATTTTCCGTTTATATTATCGATGGAAGATGTACACGAAAACCGCTCTATTCCGGCTGAAACGTCTATATATGCAATAAAAACAGAACTTCTCCCCTTTTCAATATCTTACTCAGTACTTTAACGAGAAACAAATAGTTGATTGAAAATAAAGTTTTTTAAGTTTATTATCTAATCAATTATGTGTTTGCATCATTTTTATCGTATATATAATGAATTAATACCCATAAACTGAAATCTCACTAAAACGTGGAAAAACGGCAAAATATTGCCTAATTCGATGATATTTTGTTTAAATCACGTAAAGGAAAAGGGGATGATAAACGTCAAAATATTGCTAAATTCGATGATTTTTCGTACGAAACAAAATGCAAGAAAACTTGCTTAAAATGCAATATTATGCGAAATTCTGAGATTTGAAGGCCAAATCACATATCGTGATACTACATGAAATAGTATCGAAATATTGATAAAAATGAATATATTTACGTAATATCAAACTACATGAAAAAACGTAAAAAAATGTCACTATTTAACCATATTTGAGGATTTTAACTTCAAATCATAGAGCGAGGTTTCGTATTATTTCGATCCAAGAAAAGACATATGACAATGTTGTTTCCAATACAAATCATAAAAATCAATGTGTTTTCATTAGAATTATCTAAAATGTTCTTGATTTTCCGTTTATATTACAGATGGAAGATGTACACGAAAACCGCTCTATTCCGGCTTAAACGTCGATAAATGCAATAAAAACAGAACTTCTCCCCTTTACAATATCTTACTCAGTATTTTAACGAGAAACAAATAATTTATTGAAAATGAAGTATTTAAGGTTATTATCTAATCAATTATGTGTTTGCATTATTTTTATCGTATATATAATGAATTAATACCCATAAACTGAAATCTCACAAAAACGTGGAAAAACTGCAAAATATTGTCTAATTCGATAATATTTTGTTTAAATCACGTAAAGGAAAAGGGGATGATAAACGTCAAAATATTTCTAAATTCGATGATTTTTCGTACGAAACATAATGCACGAAAACTTGCCTAAAATGCAATATTATGCGAAATTCTGAGATTTGAAGGCCAAATCACATATCGTGATACTACATGAAATAGTGTCAAAATATTGATAAAGATGAATATATTTACGTAATATCAAACTACATGAAAAACGTGAAAAAAGTCACTATTTAACCATATTTGAGGATTTTAACTTCAAATCATAGAGCGAGGTTTCGTATTATTTCGATCCAAGAAAAGACATATGACAATGTTGTTTCCAATACAAATGATAAAAATCAATGTGTTTTCATTAGAATTATCTAAAATGTTCCTGATTATCCGTTTATATTACCGATGGAAGATGTACACGTAAAACCGCTCTAATCCGGCTGAAACGTCGATATATGCAATAAAAACAGAACTTCTTCCCTTTTCAATATCTTACTCAGTATTTTAACGAGAAACAAATAGTTGATTGAAAATGAAGTATTTAAAGTTATTATCTAATCAATTATGTGTATGCATCATTTTTATCGTATATATAATGAATTAATACCCATAGACTGAAAATTCACAAAAACGTGGAAAAACGGCAAAATATTGCATAATTCCTTAATATTTTGTTTAAATCACATAAAGGAAAAGGGGATGATAAACGTCAAAATATTGCTAAATTCGATGATTTTTCGTACGAAACAAAATGCAAGAAAACTTGCTTAAAATGTAATATTATGCGAAATTCTGAGATTTGAAGGCCAAATCACATATCGTAATACTACACGAAATAGTATCGAAATATTGGTAAAAATGAATACATTTACGTAATATCAAACTACATGATTAACGTGAAAAAGTCACTATTTTACTATATTTGAGGATTTTAACTTCAAATCATTCAGCGAGGTTTTATTTAGATCCAAGAAAAGGCATATGACAATGTTGTTTTCAATACAAATGATAAAAAAAATGTGTTTTCATTAGAATTAACTAAAATGTTCTTGATTTTCCGTTTATATTACCGATGGAAGTTATACACGTAAAACCGCTCTAATCCGGCTGAAACGTCGATATATGCAATAAAAACCGAACTTCTCCCCTTTTCAATATCTTACTCAGTATTTTAACGAGAAACAAATAGATGATTGAAAATGAAGTATTTAAGGTTATTATCTAATCAATTATGTGTTTGCATCATTTTTATCGTATATATAATGAATTAATACCCATAGACTGAAAATTTACAAAAACGTGGAAAAACGGCAAAATATTGCCTAATTCGATGATATTTTGTTTAAATCACGTAAAGGAAAAGGGGATGATAAACGTCAAAATATTGCTAAATTCGATGATTTTTCGTACGCAACAAAATGCAAGAAAACTTGCTTAAAATGCAATATTATACGAAATTCTGAGATTTGAAGGCCAAATCACATATCGTGATTCTACATGAAATAGTATCGAAATATTGATATAAATGAATATATTTACGTAATATCAAACTACATGAAAAACGTAAAAAAAGTCACTATTTAACCATATTTGAGGATTTTAAATTCAAATCATAGAGCGAGGTTTCGTATTATTTGAATACAAGAAAAGACATGACAATGTTGTTTCCAATACATATGATAAAAATCAATGTGTTTTCATTAGAATTATCTAAAATGTTCCTGATTTTCCGTTTATATTACCGATGGAAGATGTACACGTAAAACCGCTCTAATCCGGCTGAAACGTCGATATATGCAATAAAAACAGAACTTCTTGCCTTTTCATTATCTTACTCAGTATTTTACCGAGAAACAAATAGTTGATTGAAAATGAAGTATTTAAGGTTATTATCTAATCAATTATGTGTTTGCATTATTTTTATCGTATATATAATGAATTAATACCCATAAACTGAAATCTCACAAAAACGTAGAAAAACGGCAAAATATTGCCTAATTCGATGATATTTTGTTTAAATCACGTAAAGGAAAAGGGGATGATAAACATCAAAATATTGCTAATTTCGATGATTTTTCGTACGAAACAAAATGCAAGAAAACTTGCTTAAAATGCAATATTATGCGAAATTCTGAGATTTGAAGGCCAAATCACATATCGAAAAATAGTTTCGAAATATTGGTAAAAATGAATATATTTGCGTAATACCAAACTACATGATTAACGTGAAAAAGTCACTATTTTACCATATTTGAGGATTTTACCTTCAAATCATAGAGCGAGGTTTCGTATTATTTAGATCCAAGAAAAGACATATGACAATGTTGTTTCCAATACAAATGATAAAAAAACAATGTGTTTTCATTAGAATTAACTAAAATGTTCTTGATTTTCCGTTTATATTACCGATGGAAGATGTACACGAAAACCGCTCTATTCCGGCTGAAACGTCGATATATGCAATAAAAACAGAACTTCTCCCCTTTTCAATATCTTACTCAGTATTTTAACGAGAAACAAATAGTTGATTGAAAATGAAGTATTTAAGGTTATTATCTAATCAATTATGTGTTTGCATCATTTTTATCGTATATATAATGAATTAATACACATAGACTGAAAATTCACAAAAACGTGGAAAAACGGCAAAATATTGCATAATTCGATGATATTTTGTTTAAATCACATAAAGGAAAAGGGGATGATAAACGTCAAAATATTGCTAAATTCGATGATTTTTCGTACGAAACAAAATGCAAGAAAACTTGCTTAAAATGTAATATTATGCGAAATTCTGAGATTTGAAGGCCAAATCACATATCGTGATACTACATGAAATAGTATCGAAATATTGATAAAAATGAATATATTTACGTAATATCAAACTACATGAAAAAGGTGAAAAAAGTCACTATTTAACCATATTTGAGGATTTTAACTTCAAATCATACAGCGAGGTTTCGAATTATTTAGATCCAAGAAAAGACATATGACAATGTTATTTCCAATACAAATGATAAAAATCAATGTGTTTTCATTAGAATTAATTAAAATGTTCCTGATTTTCCGTTTATATTATCGATGGAAGATGTACACGAAAACCGCTCTATTCCGGCTGAAACGTCTATATATGCAATAAAAACAGAACTTCTCCCCTTTTCAATATCTTACTCAGTACTTTAACGAGAAACAAATAGTTGATTGAAAATAAAGTTTTTTAAGTTTATTATCTAATCAATTATGTGTTTGCATCATTTTTATCGTATATATAATGAATTAATACCCATAAACTGAAATCTCACAAAAACGTGGAAAAACTGCAAAATATTGCCTAATTCGATGATATTTTGTTTAAATCACGTAAAGGAAAAGGGGATGATAAACGTCAAAATATTGCTAAATTCGATGATTTTTCGTACGAAACAAAATGCAAGAAAACTTGCTTAAAATGCAATATTATGCGAAATTCTGAGATTTGAAGGCCAAATCACATATCGTGATACTACATGAAATAGTATCGAAATATTGATAAAAATGAATATATTTACGTAATAACAAACTACATGAAAAAACGTAAAAAAATGTCACTATTTAACCATATTTGAGGATTTTAACTTCAAATCATAAAACGAGGTTTCGTATTATTTCGATTCAAGAAAAGACATATGACAATGTTGTTTCCAATACAAATGATAAAAATCAATGTGTTTTCATTAGAATTGTCTAAAATGTTCTTGATTTTCCGTTTATATTACAGATGGAAGATGTACACGAAAACCGCTCTATTCCGGCTTAAACGTCGGTAAATGCAATGAAAACAGAACTTCTCCCCTTTACAATATCTTACTCAGTATTTTAACGAGAAACAAATAGTTTATTGAAAATGAAGTATTTAAGGTTATTATCTAATCGATTATGTGTTTGCATTATTTTTATCGTATATATAATGAATTAATACCCATAAACTGAAATCTCACAAAAACGTGGAAAAACGGCAAAATATTGTCTAATTCGATAATATTTTGTTTAAATCACGTAAAGGAAAAGGGGATGATAAACGTCAAAATATTTCTAAATTCGATGATTTTTCGTACGAAACATAATGCACGAAAACTTGCTTAAAATGCAATATTATGCGAAATTCTGAGATTTGAAGGCCAAATCACATATCGTGATACTACATGAAATAGTGTCAAAATATTGATAAAGATGAATATATTTACGTAATATCAAACTACATGAAAAACGTGAAAAAAGTCACTATTTAACCATATTTGAGGATTTTAACTTCAAATCATAGAGCGAGGTTTCGTATTATTTCGATCCAAGAAAAGACATATGACAATGTTGTTTCCACTACAAATGATAAAAATCAATGTGTTTTCATTAGAATTATCTAAAATGTTCCTGATTATCCGTTTATATTACCGATGGAAGATGTACACGTAAAACCGCTCTAATCCGGCTGAAACGTCGATATATGCAATAAAAACAGAACTTCTTCCCTTTTCAATATCTTATTCAGTATTTTAACGAGAAACAAATAGTTGATTGAAAATGAAGTATTTAAAGTTATTATCTAATCAATTATGTGTATGCATCATTTTTATCGTATATATAATGAATTAATACCCATAGACTGAAAATTCACAAAAACGTGGAAAAACGGCAAAATATTGCATAATTCCTTAATATTTTGTTTAAATCACATAAAGGAAAAGGGGATGATAAACGTCAAAATATTGCTAAATTCGATCATTTTTCGTACGAAACAAAATGCAAGAAAACTTGCTTAAAATGTAATATTATGCGAAATTCTGAGATTTGAAGGCCAAATCACATATCGTAATACTACACGAAATAGTATCGAAATATTGGTAAAAATGAATACATTTACGTAATATCAAACTACATGATTAACGTGAAAAAGTCACTATTTTACTATATTTGAGGATTTTAACTTCAATTCTTTCAGCGAGGTTTCGTTTTATTTAGATCCAAGAAAAGACATATGACAATGTTGTTTTCAATACAAATGATAAAAAAAAATGTGTTTTCATTAGAATTAACTAAAATGTTCTTGATTTTCCGTTTATATTACCGATGGAAGTTATACACGTAAAACCGCTCTAATCCGGCTGAAACGTCGTTATATGCAATAAAAACCGAACTTCTCCCCTTTTCAATATCTTACTCAGTATTGTAACGAGAAACAAATAGATGATTGAAAATGAAGTATTTAAGGTTGTTATCTAATCAATTATGTGTTTGCATCATTTTTATCGTATATATAATGAATTAATACCCATAGACTGAAAATTTACAAAAACGTGGAAAAACGGCAAAATATTGCCTAATTCGATGATATTTTGTTTAAATCACGTAAAGGAAAAGGGGATGATAAACGTCAAAATATTGCTAAATTCGATGATTTTTCGTACGCAACAAAATGCTAGAAAACTTGCTTAAAATGCAATATTATACGAAATTCTGAGATTTGAAGGCCAAATCACATATCGTGATTCTACATGAAATAGTATCGAAATATTGATAAAAATGAATATATTTACGTAATATCAAACTACATGAAAAACGTAAAAAAAGTCACTATTTAACCATATTTGAGGATTTTAAATTCAAATCATAGAGCGAGGTTTCGTATTATTTGAATACAAGAAAAGACATGACAATGTTGTTTCCAATACATATGATAAAAATCAATGTGTTTTCATTAGAATTATCTAAAATGTTCCTGATTTTCCGTTTATATTACCGATGGAAGATGTACACGTAAAACCGCTCTAATCCGGCTGAAACGTCGATATATGCAATAAAAACAGAACTTCTTGCCTTTTCATTATCTTACTCAGTATTTTACCGAGAAACAAATAGTTGATTGAAAATGAAGTATTTAAAGTTATTATCTAATCAATTATGTGTATGCATCATTTTTATCGTATATATAATGAATTAATACCCATAGACTGAAAATTCACAAAAACGTGGAAAAACGGCAAAATATTGCATAATTCCTTAATATTTTGTTTAAATCACATAAAGGAAAAGGGGATGATAAACGTCAAAATATTGCTAAATTCGATGATTTTTCGTACGAAACAAAATGCAAGAAAACTTGCTTAAAATGTAATATTATGCGAAATTCTGAGATTTGAAGGCCAAATCACATATCGTAATACTACACGAAATAGTATCGAAATATTGGTAAAAATGAATACATTTACGTAATATCAAACTACATGATTAACGTGAAAAAGTCACTATTTTACTATATTTGAGGATTTTAACTTCAAATCATTCAGCGAGGTTTTATTTAGATCCAAGAAAAGGCATATGACAATGTTGTTTTCAATACAAATGATAAAAAAAATGTGTTTTCATTAGAATTAACTAAAATGTTCTTGATTTTCCGTTTATATTACCGATGGAAGTTATACACGTAAAACCGCTCTAATCCGGCTGAAACGTCGATATATGCAATAAAAACCGAACTTCTCCCCTTTTCAATATCTTACTCAGTATTTTAACGAGAAACAAATAGATGATTGAAAATGAAGTATTTAAGGTTATTATCTAATCAATTATGTGTTTGCATCATTTTTATCGTATATATAATGAATTAATACCCATAGACTGAAAATTTACAAAAACGTGGAAAAACGGCAAAATATTGCCTAATTCGATGATATTTTGTTTAAATCACGTAAAGGAAAAGGGGATGATAAACGTCAAAATATTGCTAAATTCGATGATTTTTCGTACGCAACAAAATGCAAGAAAACTTGCTTAAAATGCAATATTATACGAAATTCTGAGATTTGAAGGCCAAATCACATATCGTGATTCTACATGAAATAGTATCGAAATATTGATATAAATGAATATATTTACGTAATATCAAACTACATGAAAAACGTAAAAAAAGTCACTATTTAACCATATTTGAGGATTTTAAATTCAAATCATAGAGCGAGGTTTCGTATTATTTGAATACAAGAAAAGACATGACAATGTTGTTTCCAATACATATGATAAAAATCAATGTGTTTTCATTAGAATTATCTAAAATGTTCCTGATTTTCCGTTTATATTACCGATGGAAGATGTACACGTAAAACCGCTCTAATCCGGCTGAAACGTCGATATATGCAATAAAAACAGAACTTCTTGCCTTTTCATTATCTTACTCAGTATTTTACCGAGAAACAAATAGTTGATTGAAAATGAAGTATTTAAGGTTATTATCTAATCAATTATGTGTTTGCATTATTTTTATCGTATATATAATGAATTAATACCCATAAACTGAAATCTCACAAAAACGTAGAAAAACGGCAAAATATTGCCTAATTCGATGATATTTTGTTTAAATCACGTAAAGGAAAAGGGGATGATAAACATCAAAATATTGCTAATTTCGATGATTTTTCGTACGAAACAAAATGCAAGAAAACTTGCTTAAAATGCAATATTATGCGAAATTCTGAGATTTGAAGGCCAAATCACATATCGAAAAATAGTTTCGAAATATTGGTAAAAATGAATATATTTGCGTAATACCAAACTACATGATTAACGTGAAAAAGTCACTATTTTACCATATTTGAGGATTTTACCTTCAAATCATAGAGCGAGGTTTCGTATTATTTAGATCCAAGAAAAGACATATGACAATGTTGTTTCCAATACAAATGATAAAAAAACAATGTGTTTTCATTAGAATTAACTAAAATGTTCTTGATTTTCCGTTTATATTACCGATGGAAGATGTACACGAAAACCGCTCTATTCCGGCTGAAACGTCGATATATGCAATAAAAACAGAACTTCTCCCCTTTTCAATATCTTACTCAGTATTTTAACGAGAAACAAATAGTTGATTGAAAATGAAGTATTTAAGGTTATTATCTAATCAATTATGTGTTTGCATCATTTTTATCGTATATATAATGAATTAATACACATAGACTGAAAATTCACAAAAACGTGGAAAAACGGCAAAATATTGCATAATTCGATGATATTTTGTTTAAATCACATAAAGGAAAAGGGGATGATAAACGTCAAAATATTGCTAAATTCGATGATTTTTCGTACGAAACAAAATGCAAGAAAACTTGCTTAAAATGTAATATTATGCGAAATTCTGAGATTTGAAGGCCAAATCACATATCGTGATACTACATGAAATAGTATCGAAATATTGATAAAAATGAATATATTTACGTAATATCAAACTACATGAAAAAGGTGAAAAAAGTCACTATTTAACCATATTTGAGGATTTTAACTTCAAATCATACAGCGAGGTTTCGAATTATTTAGATCCAAGAAAAGACATATGACAATGTTATTTCCAATACAAATGATAAAAATCAATGTGTTTTCATTAGAATTAATTAAAATGTTCCTGATTTTCCGTTTATATTATCGATGGAAGATGTACACGAAAACCGCTCTATTCCGGCTGAAACGTCTATATATGCAATAAAAACAGAACTTCTCCCCTTTTCAATATCTTACTCAGTACTTTAACGAGAAACAAATAGTTGATTGAAAATAAAGTTTTTTAAGTTTATTATCTAATCAATTATGTGTTTGCATCATTTTTATCGTATATATAATGAATTAATACCCATAAACTGAAATCTCACAAAAACGTGGAAAAACTGCAAAATATTGCCTAATTCGATGATATTTTGTTTAAATCACGTAAAGGAAAAGGGGATGATAAACGTCAAAATATTGCTAAATTCGATGATTTTTCGTACGAAACAAAATGCAAGAAAACTTGCTTAAAATGCAATATTATGCGAAATTCTGAGATTTGAAGGCCAAATCACATATCGTGATACTACATGAAATAGTATCGAAATATTGATAAAAATGAATATATTTACGTAATAACAAACTACATGAAAAAACGTAAAAAAATGTCACTATTTAACCATATTTGAGGATTTTAACTTCAAATCATAAAACGAGGTTTCGTATTATTTCGATTCAAGAAAAGACATATGACAATGTTGTTTCCAATACAAATGATAAAAATCAATGTGTTTTCATTAGAATTGTCTAAAATGTTCTTGATTTTCCGTTTATATTACAGATGGAAGATGTACACGAAAACCGCTCTATTCCGGCTTAAACGTCGGTAAATGCAATGAAAACAGAACTTCTCCCCTTTACAATATCTTACTCAGTATTTTAACGAGAAACAAATAGTTTATTGAAAATGAAGTATTTAAGGTTATTATCTAATCGATTATGTGTTTGCATTATTTTTATCGTATATATAATGAATTAATACCCATAAACTGAAATCTCACAAAAACGTGGAAAAACGGCAAAATATTGTCTAATTCGATAATATTTTGTTTAAATCACGTAAAGGAAAAGGGGATGATAAACGTCAAAATATTTCTAAATTCGATGATTTTTCGTACGAAACATAATGCACGAAAACTTGCTTAAAATGCAATATTATGCGAAATTCTGAGATTTGAAGGCCAAATCACATATCGTGATACTACATGAAATAGTGTCAAAATATTGATAAAGATGAATATATTTACGTAATATCAAACTACATGAAAAACGTGAAAAAAGTCACTATTTAACCATATTTGAGGATTTTAACTTCAAATCATAGAGCGAGGTTTCGTATTATTTCGATCCAAGAAAAGACATATGACAATGTTGTTTCCACTACAAATGATAAAAATCAATGTGTTTTCATTAGAATTATCTAAAATGTTCCTGATTATCCGTTTATATTACCGATGGAAGATGTACACGTAAAACCGCTCTAATCCGGCTGAAACGTCGATATATGCAATAAAAACAGAACTTCTTCCCTTTTCAATATCTTATTCAGTATTTTAACGAGAAACAAATAGTTGATTGAAAATGAAGTATTTAAAGTTATTATCTAATCAATTATGTGTATGCATCATTTTTATCGTATATATAATGAATTAATACCCATAGACTGAAAATTCACAAAAACGTGGAAAAACGGCAAAATATTGCATAATTCCTTAATATTTTGTTTAAATCACATAAAGGAAAAGGGGATGATAAACGTCAAAATATTGCTAAATTCGATCATTTTTCGTACGAAACAAAATGCAAGAAAACTTGCTTAAAATGTAATATTATGCGAAATTCTGAGATTTGAAGGCCAAATCACATATCGTAATACTACACGAAATAGTATCGAAATATTGGTAAAAATGAATACATTTACGTAATATCAAACTACATGATTAACGTGAAAAAGTCACTATTTTACTATATTTGAGGATTTTAACTTCAATTCTTTCAGCGAGGTTTCGTTTTATTTAGATCCAAGAAAAGACATATGACAATGTTGTTTTCAATACAAATGATAAAAAAAAATGTGTTTTCATTAGAATTAACTAAAATGTTCTTGATTTTCCGTTTATATTACCGATGGAAGTTATACACGTAAAACCGCTCTAATCCGGCTGAAACGTCGTTATATGCAATAAAAACCGAACTTCTCCCCTTTTCAATATCTTACTCAGTATTGTAACGAGAAACAAATAGATGATTGAAAATGAAGTATTTAAGGTTGTTATCTAATCAATTATGTGTTTGCATCATTTTTATCGTATATATAATGAATTAATACCCATAGACTGAAAATTTACAAAAACGTGGAAAAACGGCAAAATATTGCCTAATTCGATGATATTTTGTTTAAATCACGTAAAGGAAAAGGGGATGATAAACGTCAAAATATTGCTAAATTCGATGATTTTTCGTACGCAACAAAATGCTAGAAAACTTGCTTAAAATGCAATATTATACGAAATTCTGAGATTTGAAGGCCAAATCACATATCGTGATTCTACATGAAATAGTATCGAAATATTGATAAAAATGAATATATTTACGTAATATCAAACTACATGAAAAACGTAAAAAAAGTCACTATTTAACCATATTTGAGGATTTTAAATTCAAATCATAGAGCGAGGTTTCGTATTATTTGAATACAAGAAAAGACATGACAATGTTGTTTCCAATACATATGATAAAAATCAATGTGTTTTCATTAGAATTATCTAAAATGTTCCTGATTTTCCGTTTATATTACCGATGGAAGATGTACACGTAAAACCGCTCTAATCCGGCTGAAACGTCGATATATGCAATAAAAACAGAACTTCTTGCCTTTTCATTATCTTACTCAGTATTTTACCGAGAAACAAATAGTTGATTGAAAATGAAGTATTTAAGGTTATTATCTAATCAATTATGTGTTTGCATTATTTTTATCGTATATATAATGAATTAATACCCATAAACTGAAATCTCACAAAAACGTGGAAAAACGGCAAAATATTGCCTAATTCGATGATATTTTGTTTAAATCACGTAAAGGAAAAGGGGATGATAAACGTCAAAATATTGCTAAATTCGATGATTTTTCGTACAAAACATAATGCACGAAAACTTGCTTAAAATGCAATATTATGCGAAATTCTGAGATTTGAAGGCCAAATCACATATCGTGAAATAGTTTCGAAATATTGGTAAAAATGAATATATTTGCGTAATACCAAACATGATTAACGTGAAAAAGTCACTATTTTACCATATATGAGGATTTTACCTTCAAATCATAGAGCGAGATTTCGTATTATTTACTCCAAGAAAAGACATATGACAATGTTGTTTCCAATACAAATGATAAAAAAACAATGTGTTTTCATTATAATTAACTAAAATGTTCTTGATTTTCCGCTTATATTACCGATGGAAGATGTACACGTAAAACCGTTCTAATCCGGCTGAAACGTCGATATATGCAATGAAAACCGAACTTCTCCACTTTTCAATATCTTACTCAGAATTTTAACGAGAAACAAATAGATGATTGAAAATGAAGTATTTAAGGATATTATCTAATCAGTTATGTGTATGCATCATTTTTATCGTATATATAATGAATTAATACCCATAGACTGAAAATTCACAAAAATGTGGAAAAACGGTAAATATTGCATAATTCGATGATATTTTGTTTAAATCACATAAAGGAAAAGGGGATGATAAACGTCAAAATATTGCTAAATTTGATGATTTTTCGTACGAAACAAAATGCAAGAAAACTTGCTTAAAATGTAATATTATGCGAAATTCTGAGATTTGAAGGCCAAATCACATATCGTAATACTACATGAAATAGTATCGAAATATTGGTAAAAATGAATACATTTACGTAATATCAAACTACATGATTAACGTGAAAATGGCACTATTTTACCATATTTGAGGATTTTAACTTCAAATCATTCAGCGAGGTTTCGTTTTATTTAGATCCAAGAAAAGACATATGACAATGTTGTTTCCAATACAAATTATAAAAAAAACAATGTGTTTTCATTAGAATTAACTAAAATGTTCTTGATTTTCCGTTTATATTACCGATGGCAGTTATACACGTAAAACCGCTCTAATCCGGCTGAAACGTCGATATATGCAATAAAAACCGAACTTCTCCCCTTTTCAATATCTTACTCAGTATTTTAACGAGAAACAAATAGATGATTGAAAATGAAGTATTTAAGGTTATTATCTAATCAATTATGTGTTTGCATCATTTTTATTGTATATATAATGAATTAATACCCATAAACTGAAATCTCGCAAAAACGTGGAAAAACGGCAAAATATGGCGTAATTCGATGATATTTTGTTTAAATCACATAAAGGAAAAGGGGATGATAAACGTCAAAATATTGCTAAATTCGATGATTTTTCGTACGAAACAAAATGCAAGAAAACTTGCTTAAAATGTAATATTATGCGAAATTCTGAGATTTGAAGGCCAAATCACATATCGTAATACTAAATGAAATAGTATCGAAATATTGGTAAAAATGAATATATTTACCTAATATCAAACTACATTATTAACGTGAAAGAGTCACTATTTTACCATATTTGAGGATTTTACCTTCAAATCATAGAGCGAGGTTTCGTTTTATTTAGATCCAAGAAAAGACATATTACAATGTTGTTTCCAATACAAATGATGAAAAAACAATGTGTTTTCATTAGAATTTACTAAAATGTTCTTGATTTTCCGTTTATATTACCGATGGAAGATGTACACGTAAAACCGCTCTAATCCGGCTGAAACGTCGATATATGCAATAAAAACCGAACTTCTCCCCTTTTCAATATCTTACTCAGAATTTTAACGAGAAGCAAATAGTTGAAGGAAAATTAAGTATTTAAGGTTATTATCTAATCAATTATGTGTTTGCATTATTTTTATCGTATATATAATGAATTAATACCCATAAACTGAAATCTCACAAAAACGTGGAAAAACGGCAAAATATTGCCTAATTCGATGATATTTTGTTTAAATCACGTAAAGAAAAAGGGGAAGATAAACGTCAAAATATTGCTAAATTCGATGATTTTTCGTACAAAACAAAATGCACGAAAATTTGCTTAAAATGCAATATTATGCGAAATTCTGAGATTTGAAGGCCAAATCACATATCGTGAAATAGTTTCGAAATATTGGTAAAAATGAATATATTTGCGTAATACCAAACTACATGATTAACGTGAAAAAGTCACTATTTTACCATATTTGAGGATTTTACCTTCAAATCATAGAGCGAGGTTTCGTATTATTTAGATCCAAGAAAAGACATATGACAATGTTGTTTCCAATACAAATGATAAAAAAACAATGTGTTTTCATTAGAATTTACTAAAATGTTCTTGATTTTCCGTTTATATTACCGATGGAAGATGTACACGTAAAACCGCTCTAATCCGGCTGAAACGTCGATATATGCAATAAAAACAGAACTTCTTCCCTTTTCAATATCTTACTCAGAATTTTAACGAGAAGCAAATAGTTGAAGGAAAATTAAGTATTTAAGGTTATTATCTAATCAATTTTGTGTTTGCATTATTTTTATCGTATATATAATGAATTAATACCCATAAACTGAAATCTCACAAAAACGTGGAAAAACGGCAAAATATTGCCTAATTCGATGATATTTTGTTTAAATCACGTAAAGGAAAAGGGGATGATAAACGTCAAAATATTGCTAAATTCGATGATTTTTCGTACGAAACAAAATGCACGAAAACTTGCTTAAAATGCAATATTATGCGAAATTCTGAGATTTGAAGGCCAAATCACATATCGTGAAATACTTTCGAAATATTGGTAAAAATGAATATATTTGCGTAATACCAAACTACATGATTAACGTGAAAAAGTCACTATTTTACCATATTTGAGGATTTTACCATCAAATCATAGAGCGAGGTTTCGTATTATTTAGATCCAAGAAAAGACATATGACAATGTTGTTTCCAATACAAATGATAAAAAAACAATGTGTTTTCATTAGAATTAACTAAAATGTTCTTGATTTTCCGTTTATATTACCGATGGAAGATGTACACGTAAAAACGCTCTAATCCGGCTGAAACGTCGATATATGCAATAAAAACCGAACTTCTCCCCTTTTCAATATCTTACTCAGTATTTTAACGAGAAACAAATAGTTGATTGAAAATGAAGTATTTAAGGTTATTATCTAATCAATTATGTTTTTGCATCATTTTTATCGTATATATAATGAATTAATACCCATAGACTGAAAATTCACAAAAACGTGGAAAAACGGCAAAATATTGCGTAATTCGATGATATTTTGTTTAAATCACATAAAGGAAAAGGGGATGATAAACGTGAAAATATTGCTAAATTCGATGATTTTTCGTACGAAACAAAATGCAAGAAAACTTGCTTAAAATATACTATTATGCGAAATTTTGAGATTTGAAGGCCAAATCACATATCGTGAAACTACATGAAATAGTTTCGAAATATTGGTAAAAATGAATATATTTGCGTTATACCAAACTACATGATTAACGTGAAAAAGTCACTATTTTACCATATTTGAGGATTTTACCTTCAAATCATAGAGCGAGGTTTCGTAATATTTAGATCCAAGAAAAGACATATGACAATATTGTTTCCAATACAAATGATAAAAAAACAATGTGTTTTCATTAGAATTTACTAAAATGTTCTTGATTTTCTGTTTATATTACCGATGGAAGATGTACACGTAAAACCGATCTAATCCGTCTGAAACGTCGATATATGCAATAAAAACCGAACTTCTCCCCTTTTCAATATCTTACTCAGTATTTTAACGAGAAACAAATAGTTTATTGAAAATGAAGTATTTAAGGTTATTATCTAATCAATTATGTGTTTGCATCATTCTTTTCGTATATATAATGAATTAATACCCATAGACTGAAAATTCACAAAAACGTGGAAAAACGGCAAAATATTGCGTAATTCGATGATATTTTGTTTAAATCACATAAAGGAAAAGGGGATGATAAACGTGAAAATATTACTGAATTCGATGATTTTTCGTACGAAACAAAATGCAAGAAAACTTGCTTAAAATATAATATTATGCGAAATTCTGAGATTTGAAGGCCAAATCACATATCGTGAAACTACATGAAATAGTTTCGAAATATTGGTAAAAATGAATATATTTGCGTTATACCAAACTATATGATTAACGTGATAAAGTCACTATTTTACCATATTTGAGGATTTTACCTTCAAATCATAGAGCGAGGTTTCGTATTATTTAGATCCAAGAAAAGACATGACAATGTTGTTTCCAATACAAATGATAAAAAAACAATGTGTTTTCATTAGAATTTACTAAAATGTTCTTGATTTTCCGTTTATATTACCGATGGAAGATATACATGTTTTGAGCGGATTTTCAGCCGCTCTAATCCGGCTGAAACGTCGATATATGCAATAAAAACCGAACTTCTCCCCTTTTCAATATCTTACTCAGTATTTTAACGAGAAACAAATAGTTGATTGAAAATGAAGTATTTAAGGTTATTATCTAATCAATTATGTGTTTGCATCATTTTTATCGTATATATAAGGAATATAGTGAATGATAATATATAATGAATATAATATATAATGAACCCATAGACTGAAAATTCACAAAAACGTGGAAAAACGGCAAAATATTGCGTAATTCCTTGATATTTTGTTTAAATCACATAAAGGAAAAGGGGATGATAAACGTGAAAATATTGCTAAATTCGATGATTTTTCGTACGAAACAAAATGCAAGAAAACTTCCTTAAAATGTAATATTATGCGAAATTCTGAGATTTGAAGGCCAAATCACATATCGTGATACTACATGAAATAGTATCGAAATATTGATAAAAATGAATATATTTACGTAATATCAAACTACATGAAAAACGTAAAAAAGTCACTATTTAACCATATTTGAGGATTTTAAATTCAAATCATAGAGCGAGGTTTCGTATTATTTCGATCCAAGAAAAGACATATGACAATGTTGTTTCCAATACAAATGTTAAAACTCAATGTGTTTTCATTTGAATTATCTAAAATGTTCCTGATTTTCCGTTTATATTACCGATGGAAGATGTTCACGTAAAACCGCTCTAATCCGGCTAAAACGTCGATATATGCAATAAAAACAGAATTTCTTCCCTTTTGAATATCTTACTCAGTATTTTAACGAGAAACAAATAGTTGATAGAAAATGAAGTACTTAAGGTTATTATCTAATCAATTATGTGTTTCCATCATTTTTATCGTATATATAATGAATTAATACTAATAGACTGAAAATTTCCAAAAACGCGGAAAAACGGCAAAATATTGCCTAATTCGATGATATTTTGTTTAAATCACGTAAAGGAAAAGGGGATGATAAACGTCAAAATATTGCTAAACTCGATGATTTTTCGTACGAAACAAAATACACGAAAACTTGCTCAAAATGCAATATTATGCGAAATTCTGAGATTTGAAGGCCAAAGCACATATCGTGAAACTACATGAAATAGTTTCGAAATATTGGTAAAAATGAATATATTTGCGTTATACCAAACTACATGATTAACGTGAAAAAGTCACTATTTTACTATATTTGAGGATTTTACCTTCAATTCATAGAGCGAGGTTTCGTATTATTTAGATCCAAGAAAAGACATATGACAATGTTGTTTCCAATACAAATGATAAAAAAACAATGTGTTTTCATTAGAATTTACTAAAATGTTCCTGATTTTCCGTTTATATTACCGATGGAAGATGTACACGTAAAACCGCTCTAATCCGGCTGATACGTCGATATATGCAATAAAAACAGAATTTCTTCCCTTTTGAATATCTTACTCAGTATTTTAACGAGAAACAAATAGTTGATAGAAAATGAAGTACTTAAGGTTATTATCTAATCAATTATGTGTTTCCATCATTTTTATCGTATATATAATGAATTAATACTAACAGACTGAAAATTTCCAAAAACGTGGAAAAACGGCAAAATATTGCCTAATTCGATGATATTATGTTTAAATCACGTAAAGGAAAAGGGGATGATAAACGTCAAAATATTGCTAAATTCGATGATTTTTCGTACGAAACAAAATGCACGAAAACTTGCTCAAAATGCAATATTATGCGAAATTCTGAGATTTGAAGGCCAAATCACATATCGTAATACTACATGAAATAGTATCGAAATATTGGTAAAAATGAATATATTTACGTAATATCAAACTACATTATAAACGTGAAAAAGTCACTATTTTACCATATTTGAGGATTTTAACTTCAAATCATTCAGCGAGGTTTCGTTTTATTTAGTTCCAAGAAAAGACATATATGACAATGTTGTTTCCAATACAAATGATAAAAAAACAATGTGTTTTCATTAGAATTAACTAAAATGTTCTTGATTTTCCGTTTATATTACCGATGGAAGATGTTCACGAAAACCGCTCTATTCCGGCTGAAACGTCGATATATGCAATAAAAACAGAACTTCTCCCCTTTTCAATATCTTACTCAGTATTTTAACGAAAAACAAATAGTTGATTGAAAATGAAGTATTTAAGGTTATTATCTAATCAATTATGTGTTTGCATTATTTTTATCGTATATAAAATGAATTAATACCCATAAACTGAAATCTCACAAAAACGTGGAAAAACGGCAAAATTTTGCCTAATTTGATGATATTTTGTTTAAATCACGTAAAGGAAAAGGGGATGATAAACGTCAAAATATTGCTAAATTCGATGATTTTTCGTACGAAACAAAATGCACGAAAACTTGCTTAAAATGCAATATTATGCGAAATTCTGAGATTTGAAGGCCAAATCACATACCGTGAAACTACATGAATTAGTTTCGAAATATTGGTAAAAATGAATATATTTGCGTTATACCAAACTACATAATTAACGTGAAAAAGTCACTATTTTACCATATTTGAGGATTTTACCTTCAAATCATAGAGCGAGGTTTCGTATTATTTAGATCCAAGAAAAGACATATGACAATGTTGTTTCCAATACAAATGATAAAAAAACAATGTGTTTTCATTAGAATTAACTAAAATGTTCTTGATTTTCCGTTTATATTACCGATGGAAGATGTACAAGTAAAACCGCTCTAATCCGGCTGAAACGTCGATATATGCAATAAAAACCGAACTTCTCCCCTTTTCAATATCTTACTCAGTATTTTAACGAGAAACAAATAGATGATTGAAAATGAAGTATTTAAGGTTATTATCTAATCAATTATGTGTTTGCATCATTTTTATCGTATATATAATGAATTAATACACATAGACTGAAAATTCACAAAAACGTGGAAAAACGGCAAAATATTGCATAATTCGATGATATTTTGTTTAAATCACATAAAGGAAAAGGGGATGATAAAAGTCAAAATATTGCTAAATTCGTTGATTTTTCGTACGAAACAAAATGCAAGAAAACTTGCCTAAAATGTAATATTATGCGAAATTCTGAGATTTGAAGGCCAAATCAAATATCGTGATACTACATGAAATAGTATCGAAATATTGATAAAAATGAATATATTTACGTAATATCAAACTACATGAAAAAGGTGAAAAAAGTCACTATTTAACCATATTTGAGGATTTTAACTTCAAATCATACAACGAGGTTTCGTATTATTTAGATCCAAGAAAAGACATATGACAATGTTATTTCCAATACAAATGATAAAAATCAATGTGTTTTCATTAGAATTAACTAAAATGTTCCTGATTTTCCGTTTATATTATCGATAGAAGATTATACACGAAAACCGCTCTATTCCGGCTGAAACGTCTATATATGCAATAAAAACAGAACTTCTCCCCTTTTCAATATAATACTCAGTATTTTAACGAGAAACAAATAGTTGATTGAAAATAAAGTATTTAAGGTTATTATCTAATCAATTATGTGTTTGCATCATTTTTATCGTATATATAATGAATTAATACCCATAAACTGAAATCTCACAAAAATGTGGAAAAACTGCAAAATATTGCCTAATTCGATGATATTTTGTTTAAATCACGTAAAGGAAAAGGGGATGATAAACGTCAAAATATTGCTAAATACGATGATTTTTCGTACGAAACAAAATGCAAGAAAACTTGCTTAAAATGCAATATTATGCGAAATTCTGAGATTTGAAGGCCAAATCACATATCGTGATACTACATGAAATAGTATCAAAATATTGATAAAGATGAATATATTTACGTAATATGAAACTACATGAAAAACGTGAAAAAAGTCACTATTTAACCATATTTGAGGATTTTAACTTCAAATCATAGAGCGAGGTTTCGTATTATTTCGATCCAAGAAAAGACATATGACAATGTTGTTTCCAATACAAATGATAAAAATCAATGTGTTTTCATTAGAATTATCTAAAATGTTCCTGATTTTCCGTTTATATTACCGATGGAAGATGTACACGTAAAACCGCTCTAATCCGGCTGAAACGTCGATATATGCAATAAAAACAGAACTTCTTCCCTTTTGCATATCTTACTCAGTATTTTAACGAGAAACAAATAGTTGATTGAAAATGAAGTATTTAAAGTTATTATCTAATCAATTATGTGTATGCATCATTTTTATCGTATATATCATGAATTAATACCCATAGACTGAAAATTCACAAAAAACGTGGAAAAACGGCAAAATATTGCGTAATTCGATGATATTTTGTTAAAATCACATAAAGGAAAAGGGGATGATAAACGTGAAAATATTGCTAAATTCGATGATTTTTCGAACGAAACAAATGCAAGAAAACTTGCTTAAAATGTAATATTATGCGAAATTCTGAGATTTGAAGGCCAAATCACATATTGTAATACTACATGAAATAGTATCGAAATATTGGTAAAAATGAATATATTTACGTAATATCAAACTACATTATAAACGTGAAAAAGTCACTATTTTACCATATTTGAGGATTTTAACTTCAAATCATTCAGCGAGGTTTCGTTTTATTTAGTTCCAAGAAAAGACATATGACAATGTTGTTTCCAATACAAATGATAAAAAAATAATGTGTTTTCATTAGAATTAACTAAAATGTTCTTGATTTTCCGTTTATATTACCGATGGAAGATGTACACGAAAACCGCTCTATTCCGGCTGAAACGTCGATATATGCAATAAAAACAGAACTTCTCCCCTTTTCAATATCTTACTCAGTATTTTAACGAGAAACAAATAGATGATTGAAAATGAAGTATTTAAGGTTATTATCTAATCAATTATGTGTTTGCATCATTTTTATCGTATATATAATGAATTAATACCCATAGACTGAAAATTTACAAAAACGTGGAAAAACGGCAAAATATTGCCTAATTCGATGATATTTTGTTTAAATCACGTAAAGGAAAAGGGGATGATAAACGTCAAAATATTGCTAAATTCGATGATTTTTCGTACGCAACAAAATGCAAGAAAACTTGCTTAAAATGCAATATTATACGAAATTCTGAGATTTGAAGGCCAAATCACATATCGTGATACTACATGAAATAGTATCGAAATATTGATAAAAATGAATATATTTACGTAATATCAAACTACATGAAAAACGTAAAAAAAGTCACTATTTAACCATATTTGAGGATTTGAAATTCAAATCATAGAGCGAGGTTTCGTATTATTTCAATCCAAGAAAAGACATGACAATGTTGTTTCCAATACATATGATAAAAATCAATGTGTTTTCATTAGAATTATCTAAAATGTTCCTGATTTTCCGTTTATATTACCGATGGAAGATGTACACGTAAAACCGCTCTAATCCGGCTGAAACGTCGATATATGCAATAAAAACAGAACTTCTTGCCTTTTCATTATCTTACTCAGTATTTTACCGAGAAACAAATAGTTGATTGAAAATGAAGTATTTAAGGTTATTATCTAATCAATTATGTGTTTGCATTATTTTTATCGTATATATAATGAATTAATACCCATAAACTGAAATCTCACAAAAACGTGGAAAAACGGCCAAATATTGCCTAATTCGATGATATTTTGTTTAAATCACGTAAAGGAAAAGGGGATGATAAACGTCAAAATATTGCTAAATTCGATGATTTTTCGTACAAAACAAAATGCACGAAAACTTGCTTAAAATGCAATATTATGCGAAATTCTGAGATTTGAAGGCCAAATCACATATCGTGAAATAGTTTCGAAATATTGGTAAAAATGAATATATTTGCGTAATACCAAACTACATGATTAACGTGAAAAAGTCACTATTTTACCATATTTGAGGATTTTACCTTCAAATCATAGAGCGAGGTTTTGTATTATTTACTCCAAGAAAAGACATATGACAATGTTGTTTCCAATACAAATTATAAAAAAACAATGTGTTTTCATTAGAATTAACTAAAATGTTCTTGATTTTCCGTTTATATTACCGATGGTAGTTATACACGTAAAACCGCTCTAATCCGGCTGAAACGTCGATATTTGCAATAAAAACCGAACTTCTCCCCTTTTCAATATCTTACTCAGTATTTTAACGAGAAACAAATAGATGATTGAAAATGAAGTATTTAAGGATATTATCTAATCAATTATGTGTATGCATCATTTTTATCGTATATATAATGAATTAATACCCATAGACTGAAAATTCACAAAAATGTGGAAAAACGGTAAATATTGCATAATTCGATGATATTTTGTTTAAATCACATAAAGGAAAAGGGGATGATAAACGTCAAAATATTGCTAATTTCGATGATTTTTCGTACGAAACAAAATGCAAGAAAACTTGCTTAAAATGCAATATTATGCGAAATTCTGAGATTTGAAGGCCAAATCACATGTCGTGAAACTTCATGAAATAGTTTCGAAATATTGGTAAAAATGAATATATTTGCGTAATACCAAACTACATGATTAACGTGAAAAAGTCACTATTTTACCACATTTGAGGATTTTACCTTCAAATCATAGAGCGAGGTTTTGTATTATTTACTCCAAGAAAAGACATATGACAATGTTGTTTCCAATACAAATGATAAAAAAACAATGTGTTTTCATTAGAATTAACTAAAATGTTCTTGATTTTCCGTTTATATTACCGATGGAAGTTATACACGTAAAACCGCTCTAATCCGGCTGAAACGTCGATATATGCAATAAAAACCGAACTTCTCCCCTTTTCAATATCTTGCTCAGTATTTTAACGAGAAACAAATAGATGATTGAAAATGAAGTATTTAAGGTTATTATCTAATCAATTATGTGTTTGCATCATTTTTATCGTATATATAATGAATTAATACCCATAAACTGAAATCTCGCAAAAACGTGGAAAAACGGCAAAATATTGCCTAATTCGATGATATTTTGTTTAAATCACGTAAAGGAAAAGGGGATGATAAACGTCAAAATATTGCTAATTTCAATGATTTTTCGTACGAAACAAAATGCAAGAAAACTTGCTTAAAATGCAATATTATGCGAAATTCTGCGATTTGAAGGCCAAATCACATATCGTGAAACTTCATGAAATAGTTTCGAAATATTGGTAAAAATGAATATATTTGCGTAATATCAAACAACATGATTAACGTGAAAAAGTCACTATTTTACCATATTTGAGGATTTTACCTTCAAATCATAGAGCGAGGTTTCGTATTATTTAGATCCAGGATATGACAATGTTTTTTCCAATACAAATGATACAAAAACAATGTGTTTTCATTACAATTAACTGAAATGTTCTTAATTTTCCATTTATATTACCGATGGAAGATGTACACGTAAAACCGCTATAATCCGGCTGAAACGTCGATAAATGCAATAAAAACAGAACTTCTTCCCTTTTCAATATCTTACTCAGTATTTTAACGAGAAACAAATAGTTGATTGAAAATGAAGTATTTAAGGTTATTATCTAATCAATTATGTGTATGCATCATTTTTATCGTATATATAATGAATTAATACCCATAGACTGAAAATTCACAAAAACGTGGAAAAACGGCAAAATATTGCATAATTCGTTGATATTTTGTTTAAATCACATAAAGGAAAAGGGGATGATAAACGTCAAAATATTGCTAAATTCGATGATTTTTCGTACGAAACAAAATGCAAGAAAACTTGCTTAAAATGCAATATTATGCGAAATTCTGAGATTTGAAGGCCAAATCACATATCGTAATACTACACGAAATAGTATCGAAATATTGGTAAAAATGAATACATTTACGTAATATCAAACTACATGATTAACGGGAAAAAGTCACTATTTTACTATATTTGAGGATTTTAACTTCAAATCATTCAGCGAGGTTTCGTATTATTTAGATCCAAGAAAAGACATATGACAATGTTGTTTCCAATACAAATGATAAAAAAACAATGTGTTTTCATTAGAATTAACTAAAATGTTCTTGATTTTCCGTTTATATTACCGATGGAAGTTATACACGTAAAACCGCTCTAATCCGGCTGAAACGTCGATATATGCAATAAAAACCGAACTTCTCCCCTTTTCAATATCTTGCTCAGTATTTTAACGAGAAACAAATAGATGATTGAAAATGAAGTATTTAAGGTTATTATCTAATCAATTATGTGTTTGCATCATTTTTATCGTATATATAATGAATTAATACCCATAGACTGAAAATTTACAAAAACGTGCAAAAACGGCAAAATATTGCCTAATTCGATGATATTTTGTTTAAATCACGTAAAGGAAAAGGGGGATGATGAACGTCAAAATATTGCTAAATTCGATGATTTTTCGTACGAAACAAAATGCAAGAAAACTTGCTTAATATGCAATATTATGCGAAATTCTGAGATTTGAAGGCCAAATCACATATCGTGATACTACATGAAATAGTATCGAAATATTGATAAAAATGAATATATTTACGTAATATCAAACTACATGAAAAACGTAAAAAAAGTCACTATTTAACCATATTTGAGGATTCTAAATTCAAATCATAGAGCGAGGTTTCGTATTATTTCGATCCAAGAAAAGACATATGACAATGTTGTTTCCAATACAAATTATAAAACTCAATGTGTTTTCATTTGAATTATCTAAAATGTTCCTGATTTTCCGTTTATATTACCGATGGAAGATGTACACGTAAAACCGCTCTAATCCGGCTGAAACGTCGATATATGCAATAAAAACAGAATTTCTTCCCTTTTGAATATCTTACTCAGTATTTTAACGAGAAACAAATAGTTGATAGAAAATGAACTACTTAAGGTTATTATCTAATCAATTATGTGTTTCCATCATTTTTATCGTATATATAATGAATTAATACTAATAGACTGAAAATTTCCAAAAACGTGGAAAAACGGCAAAATATTGCCTAATTTGATGATATTTTGTTTAAATCACGTAAAGGAAAAGGGGATGATAAACGTCAAAATATTGCTAAATTCGATGATTTTTCGTACGAAACAAAATGCACGAAAACTTGCTCAAAATGCAATATTATGCGAAATTCTGAGATTTGAAGGCCAAATCACATATCGTGAAACTACATGAAATAGTTTCGAAATATTGGTAAAAATGAATATATTTGCGTTATACCAAACTACAAGATTAACGTGAAAAAGTCACTATTTTACCATATTTGAGGATTTTACCTTCAAATCATAGAGCGAGGTTTCGTATTATTTAGATCCAAGAAAAGACATATGACAATGTTGTTTCCAATACAAATGATAAAAAAACAATGTGTTTTCATTAGAATTTACTAAAATGTTCTTGATTTTCCGTTTATATTACAGATGGAAGATGTACACGTAAAACCGCTGTAATCCGGCTGAAACGTCGATATATGCAATAAAAACCGAACTTCTCCCCTTTTCAATATCTTACTCAGTATTTTAACGAGAAACAAATAGTTGATTGAAAATGAAGTATTTAAGGTTATTATCTAATAAATTATGTGTTTGCATCATTTTTATCGTATATATAATGAATTAATACCCATAGACTGAAAATTCACAAAAACGTGGAAAAACGGCAAAATATTGCGTAATTCGATGATATTTTGTTTAAATCACATAAAGGAAAAGGGGATGATAAACGTGAAAATATTGCTAAATTCGATGATTTTTCGTACGAAACAAAATGCAAGAAAACTTGCTTAAAATGTAATATTATGCGAAATTCTGAGATTTGAAGGCCAAATCACATATCGTAATACTACATGAAATAGTATCGAAATATTGGTAAAAATGAATATATTTACGTAATATCAAACTACATTATAAACGTGAAAAAGTCACTATTTTACCATATTTGAGGATTTTAACTTCAAATCATTCAGCGAGGTTTCGTTTTATTTAGTTCCAAGAAAAGACATATGACAATGTTGTTTCCAATACAAATGATAAAAAAACAATGTGTTTTCATTAGAATTAACTAAAGTGTTCTTGATTTTCCGTTTATATTACCGATGGAAGATGTACACGAAAACCGCTCTATTCCGGCTTAAACGTCGATAAATGCAATAAAAACAGAACTTCTCCCCTTTACAATATCTTACTCAGTATTTTAACGAGAAACAAATAGTTCATTGAAAATGAAGTATTTAAGGTTATTATCTAATCAATTATGTGTTTGCATTATTTTTATCGTATATATAATGAATTAATACCCATAAACTGAAATCTCACAAAAACGTGGAAAAACGGCCAAATATTGTCTAATTCGATGATATTTTGTTTAAATCACGTAAAGGAAAAGGGGATGATAAACGTCAAAATATTGCTAAATTCGATGATTTTTCGTACGAAACAAAATGTACGAAAACTTGCTTAAAATGCAATATTATGCGAAATTCTGAGATTTGAAGGCCAAATCACATATCGTGATACTACATGAAATAGTATGAAAATATTGATAAAGATGAATATATTTACGTAATATCAAACTACATGAAAAACGTGAAAAAAGACATAATTTAACCATATTTAAGGATTTTAACTTCAGATCATAGAGCGAGGTTTCGTATTATTTCGATCCAAGAAAAGACATATGACAATGTTGTTTCCAATACAAATCATAAAAATCAATGTGTTTTCATTAGAATTATCTAAAATGTTCCTGATTTTCCGTTTATATTACCGATGGAAGATGTACACGTAAAACCGCTCTAATCCGGCTGAAACGTCGATATATGCAATAAAAACAGAACTTCTTCCCTTTTCAATATCTTACTCAGTATTTTAACGAGAAACAAATAGTTGATTGAAAATGAAGTATTTAAAGTTATTATCTAATCAATTATGTGTATGCATCATTTTTATCGTATATATAATGAATTAATACCCATAGACTGAAAATTCACAAAAACGTGGAAAAACGGCAAAATATTGCATAATTCCTTGATATTTTGTTTAAATCACATAAAGGAAAAGGGGATGATAAACGTCAAAATATTGCTAAATTCGAACATTTTTCGTACGAAACAAAATGCAAGAAAACTTGCTTAAAATGTAATATTATGCGAAATTCTGAGATATGAAGGCCAAATCACATATCGTAATACTACACGAAATAGTATCGAAATATTGGTAAAAATGAATACATTTACGTAATATCAAACTACATGATTAACGTGAAAAAGTCACTATTTTACTATATATGAGGATTTTAACTTCAAATCATTCAGCGAGGTTTCGTTTTATTTAGATCCAAGAAAAGACATATGACAATGTTGTTTTCAATACAAATGATAAAAAAAATGTGTTTTCATTAGAATTAACTAAAATGTTCTTGATTTTCCGTTTATATTACCGATGGAAGTTATACACGTAAAACCGCTCTAATCCGGCTGAAACGTCGATATATGCAATAAAAACCGAACTTCTCCCCTTTTCAATATCTTACTCAGTATTTTAACGAGAAACAAATAGATGATTGAAAATGAAGTATTTAAGGTTATTATCTAATCAATTATGTGTTTGCATCATTTTTATCGTATATATAATGAATTAATACCCATAGACTGAAAAATTACAAAAACGTGGAAAAACGGCAAAATATTGCCTAATTCGATGATATTTTGTTTAAATCACGTAAAGGAAAAGGGGATGATAAACGTCAAAATATTGCTAAATTCGATGATTTTTCGTACGCAACAAAATGCAAGAAAACTTGCTTAAAATGCAATATTATACGAAATTCTGAGATTTGAAGGCCAAATCACATATCGTGATACTACATGAAATAGTATCGAAATATTGATAAAAATGAATATATTTACGTAATATCAAACTACATGAAAAACGTGAAAAAGTCACTATTTAACCATATTTGAGGATTTTAACTTCAAATCATAGAGCGAGGTTTCGTATTATTTCGATCCAAGAAAAGACATATGACAATGTTGTTTCCAATACAAATGATAAAAATCAATGTGTTTTCATTAGAATTATCTAAAATGTTCCTGATTTTCCGTTTATATTACCGATGGAAGATGTACACGTAAAACCGCTCTAATCCGGCTGAAACGTCGATATATGCAATAAAAACAGAACTTCTTCCCTTTTCAATATCTTACTCAGTATTTTAACGAGAAACAAATAGTTGATTGAAAATGAAGTATTTAAAGTTATTATCTAATCAATTATGTGTGTGCATCATTTTTATCGTATATATAATGAATTAATACCCATAGACTGAAAATTCACAAAAACGTGGAAAAACGGCAAAATATTGCATAATTCCTTGATATTTTGTTTAAATCACATAAAGGAAAAGGGGATGATAAACGTCAAAATATTGCTAAATTCGATCATTTTTCGTACGAAACAAAATGCAAGAAAACTTGCTTAAAATGTAATATTATGCGAAATTCTGAGATTTGCAGGCCAAATCACATATCGTAATACTACACGAAATAGTATCGAAATATTGGTAAAAATGAATACATTTACGTAATATCAAACTACGTGATTAACGTGAAAAAGCCACTATTTTACTATATTTGAGGATTTTAACTTCAAATCATTCAGCGAGGTTTCGTTTTATTTAGATCCAAGAAAAGACATGACAATGTTGTTTTCAATACAAATGATAAAAAAAAATGTGTTTTCATTAGAATTAACTAAAATGTTCTTGATTTTCCGTGTTTATTACCGATGGAAGTTATACACATAAAACCGCTCTAATCCGGCTGAAACGTCGATATATGATATAAAAACCGAACTTCTCCCCTTTTCAATATCTTGCTCAGTATTTTAACGAGAAACAAATAGTTGATTGAAAATAAAGTATTTAAGGTTATTATCTAATCAATTATGTGTTTGCATCATTTATATCGTATATATAATGAATTAATACCCATAAACTGAAATCTCACAAAAACGTGGAAAAACTGCAAAATATTGCCTAATTCGATGATATTTTGTTTAAATCACGTAAAGGAAAAGGGGATGATAAACGTCAAAATATTGCTAAATTCGATGATTTTTCGTACGAAACAAAATGCAAGAAAACTTGCTTAAAATGCAATATTATGCGAAATTCTGAGATTTGAAGGCCAAATCACATATCGTGATACTACATGAAATAGTATCGAAATATTGATAAAAATGAATATATTTACGTAATATCAAACTACATGAAAAACGTAAAAAAAAGTCACTATTTAACCATATTTGAGGATTTTAACTTCAAATCATAGAGCGAGGTTTCGTATTATTTCGATCCAAGAAAAGACATATGACAATGTTGTTTCCAATACAAATCATAAAAATCAACGTGTTTTCATTAGAATTATCTAAAATGTTCCTGATTTTCCGTTTATATTACCGATGGAAGATGGACACGAAAACCGCTCTATTCCGGCTGAAACGTCGATATATGCAATAAAAACAAAACTTCTCCCCTTTTCAATATCTTACTCAGTATTTTAACGAGAAACAAATAGATGATTGAAAATTAAGTATTTAAGGTTATTATCTAATCAATTATGTGTTTGCATCATTTTTATCGTATATATATTGAATTAATACCCATAGACTGAAAATTTACAAAAACGTGGAAAAACGGCAAAATATTGCCTAATTCGATGATATTTTGTTTAAATCACGTAAATGAAAAGGGGATGATAAACGTCAAAATATTGCTAAATTCGATGATTTTTCGTACGCAACAAAATGCAAGAAAACTTGCTTAAAATGCAATATTATACGAAATTCTGAGATTTGAAGGCCAAATCACATATCGTGATACTACATGAAATAGTATCGAAATATTGATAAAAATGAATATATTTACGTAATATCAAACTACATGAAAAACGTAAAAAAAGTCACTATTTAACCATATTTGAGGATTTTAAATTCAAATCATAGAGCGAGGTTTCGTATTATTTCGATCCAAGAAAAGACATGACAATGTTGTTTCCAATACATATGATAAAAATCAATGTGTTTTCATTAGAATTATCTAAAATGTTCCTGATTTTCCGTTTATATTACCGATGGAAGATGTACACGTAAAACCGCTCTAATCCGGCTGAAACGTCGATATATGCAATAAAAACAGAACTTCTTGCCTTTTCATTATCTTACTCAGTATTTTACCGAGAAACAAATAGTTGATTGAAAATGAAGTATTTAAGGTTATTATCTAATCAATTATGTGTTTGCATCATTTATATCGTATATATAATGAATTAATACCCATAAACTGAAATCTCACAAAAACGTGGAAAAACGGCCAAATATTGCCTAATTCGATGATATTTTGTTTAAATCACGTAAAGGAAAAGGGGATGATAAACGTCAAAATATTGCTAAATTCGATGATTTTTCGTACAAAACAAAATGCACGAAAACTTGCTTAAAATGCAATATTATGCGAAATTCTGAGATTTGAAGGCCAAATCACATATCGTGAAATAGTTTCGAAATATTGGTAAAAATGAATATATTTGCGTAATACCAAACTACATGATTAACGTGAAAAAGTCACTATTTTACCATATATGAGGATTTTACCTTCAAATCATAGAGCGAGGTTTCGTATTATTTACTCCAAGAAAAGACATATGACAATGTTGTTTCCAATACAAATGATAAAAAAACAATGTGTTTTCATTAGAATTAACTAAAATGTTCTTGATTTTCCGCTTATATTACCGATGGAAGATGTACACGTAAAATCGCTCTAATCCGGCTGAAACGTCGATATATGCAATAAAAACCGAACTTCTCCCCTTTTTAATATCTTACTCAGAATTTTAACGAGAAACAAATATATGATTGAAAATGAAGTATTTAAGGATATTATCTAATCAATTATGTGTATGCATCATTTTTATCGTATATATAATGAATTAATACCCATAGACTGAAAATTCACAAAAATGTGGAAAAACGGTAAATATTGCATAATTCGATGATATTTTGTTTAAATCACGTAAATGAAAAGGGGATGATAAATCACATAAAGGAAAAGGGGATCCTAACGTGAAAATATTGCTAAATTCGATGATTTTTCGTACGAAACAAAATGCAAGAAAACTTGCTTAAAATGTAATATTATGCGAAATTCTGAGATCTGAAGGCCAAATCACATATCGTAATACTACATGAAATAGTATCGAAATATTGGTAAAAATGAATACATTTACGTAATATCAAACTACATGATTAACGTGAAAAAGGCACTATTTTACCATATTTGAGGATTTTAACTTCAAATCATTCAGCGAGGTTTCGTTTTATTTAGATCCAAGAAAAGACATATGACAATGTTGTTTCCAATACAAATGATAAAAAAAACAATGTGTTTTCATTAGAATTAACTAAAATGTTCTTGATTTTCCGTTTATATTACCGATGGTAGTTATACACGTAAAACCGCTCTAATCCGGCTGAAACGTCGATATTTGCAATAAAAACCGAACTTCTCCCCTTTTCAATATCTTACTCAGTATTTTAACGAGAAACAAATAGATGATTGAAAATGAAGTATTTAAGGTTATTATCTAATCAATTATGTGTTTGCATCATTTTTATCGTATATATAATGAATTAATACCCTTAAACTGAAATCTCGCAAAAACGTGGAAAAACGGCAAAATATTGCCTAATTCGATGATATTTTGTTTAAATCACGTAAAGGAAAAGGGGATGATAAACGTCAAAATATTGCTAATTTCGATGATTTTTCGTACGAAACAAAATGCAAGAAAACTTGCTTAAAATGCAATATTATGCGAAATTCTGAGATTTGAAGGCCAAATCACATATTATATACTACATGAAATAGTATCGAAATATTGATAAAAATGAATATATTTACGTAATATCAAACTACATGAAAAACGTAAAAAAAGTCACTATTTAACCATATTTGAGGATTTTAAATTCAAATCATAGAGCGAGGTTTCGTATTATTTCGATCCAAGAAAAGACATGACAATGTTGTTTCCAATACATATGATAAAAATCAATGTGTTTTCATTAGAATTATCTAAAATGTTCCTGATTTTCCGTTTATATTACCGATGGAAGATGTACACGTAAAACCGCTCTAATCCGGCTGAAACGTCGATATATGCAATAAAAACAGAACTTCTTGCCTTTTCATTATCTTACTCAGTATTTTACCGAGAAACAAATAGTTGATTGAAAATGAAGTATTTAAGGTTATTATCTAATCAATTATGTGTTTGCATTATTTTTATCGTATATATAATGAATTAATACCCATAAACTGAAATCTCACAAAAACGTGGAAAAACGGCCAAATATTGCCTAATTCGATGATATTTTGTTTAAATCACGTAAAGGAAAAGGGGATGATAAACGTCAAAATATTGCTAAATTCGATGATTTTTCGTACAAAACAAAATGCACGAAAACTTGCTTAAAATGCAATATTATGCGAAATTCTGAGATTTGAAGGCCAAATCACATATCGTGAAATAGTTTCGAAATATTGGTAAAAATGAATATATTTGCGTAATACCAAACTACATGATTAACGTGAAAAAGTCACTATTTTACCATATATGAGGATTTTACCTTCAAATCATAGAGCGAGGTTTCGTATTATTTACTCCAAGAAAAGACATATGACAATGTTGTTTCCAATACAAATGATAAAAAAACAATGTGTTTTCATTAAAATTAACTAAAATGTTCTTGATTTTCCGCTTATATTACCGATGGAAGATGTACACGTAAAATCGCTCTAATCCGGCTGAAACGTCGATATATGCAATAAAAACCGAACTTCTCCCCTTTTTAATATCTTACTCAGAATTTTAACGAGAAACAAATATATGATTGAAAATGAAGTATTTAAGGATATTATCTAATCAATTATGTGTATGCATCATTTTTATCGTATATATAATGAATTAATACCCATAGACTGAAAATTCACAAAAATGTGGAAAAACGGTAAATATTGCATAATTCGATGATATTTTGTTTAAATCACATAAAGGAAAAGGGGATGATAAACGTGAAAATATTGCTAAATTCGATGATTTTTCGTACGAAAAAAATGCAAGAAAACTTGCTTAAAATGTAATATTATGCGAAATTCTGAGATTTGAAGGCCAAATCACATATCGTAATATTACATGAAATAGTATCGAAATATTGGTAAAAATGAATACATTTACGTAATATCAAACTACATGATTAACGTGAAAAAGGCACTATTTTACCATATTTGAGGATTTTAACTTCAAATCATTCAGCGAGGTTTCGTTTTATTTAGATCCAAGAAAAGACATATGACAATGTTGTTTCCAATACAAATGATAAAAAAAACAATGTGTTTTCATTAGAATTAACTAAAATGTTCTTGATTTTCCGTTTATATTACCGATGGTAGTTATACACGTAAAACCGCTCTAATCCGGCTGAAACGTCGATATTTGCAATAAAAACCGAACTTCTCCCCTTTTCAATATCTTACTCAGTATTTTAACGAGAAACAAATAGATGATTGAAAATGAAGTATTTAAGGTTATTATCTAATCAATTATGTGTTTGCATCATTTTTATCGTATATATAATGAATTAATACCCTTAAACTGAAATCTCGCAAAAACGTGTCAAAACGGCAAAATATTGCCTAATTCGATGATATTTTGTTTAAATCACGTAAAGGAAAAGGGGATGATAAACGTCAAAATATTGCTAATTTCGATGATTTTTCGTACGAAACGAAATGCAAGAAAACTTGCTTAAAATGCAATATTATGCGAAATTCTGAGATTTGAAGGCCAAATCACATATCGTGAAACTTCATGAAATAGTTTCGAAATATTGGTAAAAATGAATATATTTGCGTAATATCAAACTACATGATTAACGTGAAAAAGTCACTATTTTACCATATTTGAGGATTTTACCTTCAAATCATAGAGCGAGGTTTCGTATTATTTAGATCCAAGATTTGACAATGTTGTTTCCAATACAAATGATACAAAAACAATGTGTTTTCATTACAATTAACTGAAATGTTCTTAATTTTCCATTTATATTACCGATGGAAGATGTACACGTAAAACCGCTATAATCCGGCTGAAACGTCGATAAATGCAATAAAAACAGAACTTCTCCCCTTTTCAATCTCTTACTCAGTATTTTAACGAGAAACAAATAGTTGATTGAAAATGAAGTATTTAAGGTTATTATCTAATCAATTATGTGTATGCATCATTTTTATCGTATATATAATGAATTAATACCCATAGACTGAAAATTCACCAAAATGTGGAAAAACGGTAAATATTGCATAATTCGATGATATTTTGTTTAAATCACATAAAGGAAAAGGGGATGATAAACGTCAAAATATTGCTAAATTCGATGATTTTTCGTACGAAACAAAATGCAAGAAAACTTGCTTAAAATGTAATATTATGCGAAATTCTGAGATTTGAAGGCCAAATCACATATCGTAATACTACATGAAATAGTATCGAAATATTGGTAAAAATGAATACATTTACGTAATATCAAACTACATGATTAACGTGAAAAAGGCACTATTTTACCATATTTGAGGATTTAAACTTCAAATCATTCAGCGAGGTTTCGTTTTATTTAGATCCAAGAAAAGACATATGACAATGTTGTTTCCAATACAAATGATAAAAAAAACAATGTGTTTTCATTAGAATTAACTAAAATGTTCTTGATTTTCCGTTTATATTACCGATGGAAGTTATACACGTAAAACCGCTCTAATCCGGCTGAAACGTCGATATGTGCAATAAAAACCGAACTTCTCCCCTTTTCAATATCTTACTCAGTATTTTAACGAGAAACAAATAGATGATTGAAAATGAAGTATTTAAGGTTATTATCTAATCAATTATGTGTTTGCATCATTTTTATCGTATATATAATGAATACACCCATCAACTGAAATCTCGCAAAAACGTGGAAAAACGGCAAAATATTGCCTAATTCGATGATATTTTGTTTAAATCACGTAAAGGAAAAGGGGATGATAAACGTCAAAATATTCCTAATTTCGATGATTTTTCGTACGAAACAAAATGCAAGAAAACTTGCTTAAAATGCAAAATTATGCGAAATTCTGAGATTTGAAGGCCAAATCACATATCGTGAAACTTCATGAAATAGTTTCGAAATATTGGTAAAAATGAATATATTTGTGTAATATCAAACTACATGATTAACGTGAAAAAGTCACTATTTTACCATATTTGAGGATTTTACCTTCAAATCATAGAGCGAGGTTTCGTATTATTTAGATCCAAGAAAAGACATATGACAATGTTGTTTCCAATACAAATGATAAAAAAACAATGTGTTTTAATTAGAATTTACTAAAATGTTCTTGATTTTCCGTTTATATTACCGATGGAAGATGTACACGTAAAACCGCTCTAATCCGGCTGAAACGTAGATATATGCAATAAAAACCGAACTTCTCCCCTTTTCAATATCTTACTCAGTATTTTAACGAGAAACAAATAGTTGATTGAAAATGAAGTATTTATGGTTATTATCTAATCAATTATGTGTTTGCATTATTTTTATCGTATATATAATGAATTAATACCCATAGACTGAAAATTCACAAAAACGTGGAAAAACGGCAAAATATTGCGTAATTCGATGATATTTTGTTTAAATCACATAAAGGAAAAGGGGATGATAAACGTGAAAATATTGCTAAATTCGACGATTTTTCGTACGAAACAAAATGCAAGAAAACTTGCTTAAAATGTAATATTATGCGAAATTCAGAGATTTGAAGGCCAAATCACATATCGTAATACTACATGAAATAGTATCGAAATATTGGTAAAAATGAATATATTTACGTAATATCAAACTACATGATTAACGTGAAAAAGTCACTATTTTACCATATATGAGGATTTTAACTTCAAATCATTCAGAGAGGTTTCGTTTTATTTAGATCCAAGAAAAGACATATGACAATGTTGTTTCCAATACAAATAATAAAAATCTATGTGTTTTCATTAGAATTAGCTAAACTGTTCTTGATTTTTCGTTTATATTACCGATGGAAGTTATACACGTAAAACTGCTCTAATCCGGCTGAAACGTCGATATATGCAATAAAAACCGAACTTCTCCCCTTTTCAATATCTTACTCAGTATTTTAACGAGAAACAAATAGATGATTGAAAATGAAGTATTTAAGGTTATTATCTAATAAATTATGTGTTTGCATCATTTTTATCGTATATATAATGAATTAATACCCATAGACTGAAAATTTACAAAAACGTGGAAAAACGGCAAAATATTGCCTAATTCGATGATACTTTGTTTAAATCACATAAAGGAAAAGGGGATGATAAACGTCAAAATATTGCTAAATTCGATGATTTTTCGAACGAAACAAAATGCAAGAAAACTTGCTTAAAATGTAATATTATGCGAAATTCTGAGATTTGAAGGCCAAATCACATATCGTGATACTACATGAAATAGTATCGAAATATTGATAAAAATGAATATATTTACGTAATATTAAACTACATGAAAAACGTGAAAAAGTCACTATTTAACCATATTTGAGGATTTTAACTTCAAATCATAGAGCGAGGTTTCGTATTATTTCGATCCAAGAAAAGACATATGACAATGTTATTTCCAATACAAATGATAAAAATCAATGTGTTTTCATTAGAATTAACTAAAATGTTCCTGATTTTCCGTTAATATTACCGATGGAAGATGTACACGAAAACCGCTCTATTCCGGCTGAAACGTCGATATATGCAATAAAAACTGAACTTCTCCCCTTTTCAATATCTTAGTATTTTAACGAGAAACAAATAGTTGATTGAAAATGAAGTATTTAAGGTTATTATCTAATCAATTATGTGTTTGCATCATTTTTATCGTATATATATTGAATTAATACCCATCAACTGAAATCTCACAAAAACGTGGAGAAACGGCAAAATATTGCCTAATTCGATGATATTTTGTTTAAATCAAATAAAGGAAAAGGGGATGATAAACGTGAAAATATTGCTAAATTCGATGATTTTTCGTACGAAACAAAATGCAAGAAAACTTGCTTAAAATGTAATATTATTCGAAATTCTGAGATTTGAAGGCCAAATCACATATCGTAATACTACATGAAATAGTATCGAAATATTGGTAAAAATGAATATATTTACGTAATATCAAACTACATGATTAACGTGAAAAAGTCACTATTTTACCATATATGAGGATTTTAACTTCAAATCATTCAGAGAGGTTTCGTTTTATTTAGATCCAAGAAAAGACATATGACAATGTTGTTTCCAATACAAATAATAAAAATCAATGTGTTTTCATTAGAATTAGCTAAACTGTTCTTGATTTTTCGTTTATATTACCGATGGAAGTTATACACGTAAAACCGCTCTAATCCGGCTGAAACGTCGATATATGCAATAAAACCCGAACTTCTCCCCTTTTCAATATCTTACTCAGTATTTTAACGAGAAACAAATAGATGATTGAAAATGAAGTATTTACGGTTATTATCTAATAAATTATGTGTTTGCATCATTTTTATCGTATATATAATGAATTAATACCCATAGACTGAAAATTTACAAAAACGTGGAAAAACGGCAAAATATAGCCTAATTCGATGATACTTTGTTTAAATCACATAAAGGAAAAGGGGATGATAAACGTCAAAATATTGCTAAATTCGATGATTTTTCGAACGAAACAAAATGCAAGAAAACTTGCTTAAAATGTAATATTATGCGAAATTCTGAGATTTGAAGGCCAAATCACATATCGTGATACTACATGAAATAGTATCGAAATATTGATAAAAATGAATATATTTACGTAATATCAAACTACATGAAAAAGGTGAAAAAAGTCACTATTTAACCATATTTGAGGATTTTAACTTCAAATCATAGAGCGAGGTTTCGTATTATTTCGATCCAAGAAAAGACATATGACAATGTTATTTCCAATACAAATGATAAAAATCAATGTGTTTTCATTAGAATTAACTAAAATGTTTCTGATTTTCCGTTTAAATTACCAATGGAAGATATACACGAAAACCGCTCTATTCCGGCTGAAACGTCGATATATGCAATAAAAACAGAACTTTTCCCCTTTTCAATATCTTAGTATTTTAACGAGAAACCAATAGTTGATTGAAAATGAAGTATTTAAGGTTATTATCTAATCAATTATGTGTTTGCATCATTTTTATCGTATATATATTGAATTAATACCCATCAACTGAAATCTCACAAAAACGTGGAGAAACGGCAAAATATTGCCTAATTCGATGATATTTTGTTTGAATCACATAAAGGAAAAGGGGATGATAAACGTGAAAATATTCTAAATTCGATGATTTTTCGTACGAAACAAAATGCAAGAAAATTTGCTTAAAATGTAATATTATGCGAAATTCTGAGATTTGAAGGCCAAATCACATATCGTAATACTACATGAAATAGTATCGAAATATTGGTAAAAATGAATATATTTACGTAATATCAAACTACATGATTAACGTGAAAAAGTCACTATTTTACCATATATGAGGATTTTAACTTCAAATCATTCAGAGAGGTTTCGTTTTATTTAGATCCAAGAAAAGACATATGACAATGTTGTTTCCAATACAAATAATAAAAATCAATGTGTTTTCATTAGAATTAGCTAAACTGTTCTTGATTTTTCGTTTATATTACCGATGGAAGTTATACACGTAAAACCGCTCTAATCCGGCTGAAACGTCGATATATGCAATAAAAACCGAACTTCTCCCCTTTTCAATATCTTACTCAGTATTTTAACGAGAAACAAATAGATGATTGAAAATGAAGTATTTAAGGTTATTATCTAATCAATTATGTGTTTGCATTATTTTTATCGTATATATAATGAATTGTCAATAAACTGAAATCTCGCAAAAACGTGGAAAAACGGCAAAATATTGCCTAATTCGATGATATTTTGTTTAAATCACGTAAAGGAAAAGGGGATGATAAACGTCAAAATATTGCTAATTTCGATGATTTTTCGTACGAAACAAAATGCAAGAAAACTTGCTTAAAATGCAATATTATGCGAAATTCTGAGATTTGAAGGCCAAATCACATATCGTGAAACTTCATGAAATAGTTTCGAAATATTGGTAAAAATGAATATATTTGCGTAATATCAAACTACATGATTAACGTGAAAAAGTCACTATTTTACCATATTTGAGGATTTTACCTTCAAATCATAGAGCGAGGTTTCGTATTATTTAGATCCAAGAAAAGACATATGACAATGTTGTTTCCAATACAAATGATAAAAAAACAATGTGTTTTAATTAGAATTTACTAAAATGTTCTTGATTTTCCGTTTATATTACCGATGGAAGATGTACACGTAAAACCGCTCTAATCCGGCTGAAACGTAGATATATGCAATAAAAACCGAACTTCTCCCCTTTTCAATATCTTAGTATTTTAACGAGAAACAAATAGTTGATTGAAAATGAAGTATTTATGGTTATTATCTAATCAATTATGTGTTTGCATTATTTTTATTGTATATATAATGAATTAATACCCATTGACTGAAAATTCACAAAAACGTGGAAAAACGGCAAAATATTGCGTAATTCGATGATATTTTGTTTAAATCACATAAAGGAAAAGGGGATGATAAACGTCAAAATATTTGTAAATTCGATGATTTTTCGTACGAAACAAAATGCAAGAAAACTTGCTTAAAATGCAATATTATGCGAAATTCTGAGATTTGAAGGCCAAATCACATATCGTGATACTACATGAAATAGTATCGAAATATTGGTAAAAATGAATATATTTACAATATATTTATATTGAATAAATATATGAATATTATTTATTTTGCAATATATGATATTATTTATATATGAATATATTTACATTTAAATGAATATATTTGTTTATTTCATAAACCTCGCTCTATGATTTGAAGGTAAAATCCTCAAATATGGAAAATAGTGACTTTTTCACGTTAATCATGTAGTTTGATATTACGCAAATATATTCATTTTTACCAATATTTCGAAACTATTTCATGAAGTTTCACGATATGTGATTTGGCCTTCAAATCTCAGAATTTCGCATAATATTGCATTTTAAGCAAGTTTTCGTGCATTTTGTTTCGTACGAAAAATCATCGAAATTAGCAATATTTTCACGTTTATTATCCCCTTTTCCTTTATGTGATTTAAACAAAATATCATCGAATTAGGCAATATTTTGCCGTTTTTCCACGTTTTTGTGAATTTTCAGTTTATTGGTATTAATTCATTATATATACGATAAAAATGATGCAAACACATAATTGATTAGATAATAACCTTAAATACTTCATTTTCCTTCAACTATTTGCTTCTCGTTAAAATACTGAGTAAGATATTGAAAAGGGAAGAAGTTCTGTTTTTATTGCATATCAACGTTTCAGCCGGATTAGAGCGGTTTTACGTGTACATCTTCCATCGGTAATATAAACGGAAAATCAAGAACATTTTAGTTAATTCTAATGAAAACACATTGTTTTTTTATCATTTGTGTTGGAAACAACATTGTCATATGTCTTTTCTTGGATCTAAATAAAACGAAACCTCGCTGAATGATTTGAAGTTAAAATCCTCAAATATGGTAAAATAGTGACTTTTTCACGTTATTAATGTAGTTTGATATTACGTAAATATATTCATTTTTACCAATATTTCGATACTATTTCATGTAGTATTACGATATGTGATTTGGCCTTCAAATCTCAGAATTTCGCATAATATTACATTTTAAGCAAGTTTTCTTGCATTTTGTTTCGTACGAAAAATCATCGAATTGAGCAATATTTTGACGTTTATCATCCCCTTTTCCTTTACGTGATTTAAACAAAATATCATCGAATTAGGCAATATTTTGCCGTTTTTCCACGTTTTTGTGAATTTTCAGTTTATTGGTATTAATTCATTATATATACGATAAAAATGATGCAAACACATAATTGATTAGATAATAACCTTAAATACTTCATTTTCCTTCAACTATTTGCTTCTCGTTAAAATACTGAGTAAGATATTAAAAAGGGAAGAAGTTCTGTTTTTATTGCATATCAACGTTTCAGCCGGATTAGAGCGGTTTTACGTGTACATCTTCCATCGGTAATATAAACGGAAAATCAAGAACATTTTAGTTAATTCTAATGAAAACACATTGTTTTTTTATCATTTGTGTTGGAAACAACATTGTCATATGTCTTTTCTTGGATCTAAATAAAACGAAACCTCGCTCTATGATTTGAAGGTAAAATCCTCAAATATGGTAAAATAGTGACTTTTTCACGTTAATAATGTAGTTTGATATTACGTAAATATATTCATTTTTACCAATATTTCGATACTATTTCATGTAAATTCACGATATGTGATTTGGCCTTCAAATCTCAGAATTTCGCATAATATTGCAATTTAAGCAAGTTTTCGTGCATTTTGTTTCGTACAAAAAATCATCGAATTTAGCAATATTTTGACGTTTATCATCCCCTTTTCCTTTATGTGATTTAAACAAAATATCATCGAATTAGGCAATATTTTGCCGTTTTTCCACGTTTTTGTGAATTTTCAGTTTATTGGTATTAATTCATTATATATACGATAAAAATGATGCAAACACATAATTGATTAGATAATAACCTTAAATACTTCATTTTCCTTCAACTATTTGCTTCTCGTTAAAATACTGAGTAAGATATTGAAAAGGGAAGAAGTTCTGTTTTTATTGCATATATCGACGTTTCAGCCGGATTAGAGCGGTTTTACGTGTACATCTTCCATCGGTAATGTAAACGGAAAATCAAGAACATTTTAGTTAATTCTAATGAAACACATTGTGTTTTTATCATTTGTATTGGAAACAACATTGTCATATGTCTTTTCTTGGATCTAAATAATACGAAACCTCGCTCTATAATTTGAAGGTAAAATCCTCAAATATGGTAAAATAGTGACTTTTTCACGTTAATCATGTAGTTTGATATTACGCCAATATATTCATTTTTACCAATATTCCGAAACTATTTCATGTAGTATCACGATATGTGATTTGGCCTTCAAATCTCAGAATTTCGCATAATATTGCATTTTAAGCAAGTTTTCGTGCATTTTGTTTCGTACGAAAAATCATCGAATTTAGCAATATTTTGACGTTTATCATCCCCTTTTCCTTTACGTGATTTAAACAAAATATCATCGAATTAGGCAATATTTTGCCGTTTTTCCACGTTTTTGTGAATTTTCAGTTTATTGGTATTAATTCATTATATATACGATAAAAATGATGCAAACATATAATTGATTAGATAATAACCTTAAATACTTCATTTTTAATCAACTATTTGTTTCTCGTTAAAATACTGAGTAAGATATTGAAAAGGGGAGAAGTTCTGTTTTTTATTGCATATATCGACTTTTCAGCCGGAATAGAGCGGTTTTCGTGTACATCTTCCATCGGTAATATAAACGGAAAATCAGGAACATTTTAGATAATTCTAATGAAAACACATTGATTTTTATCATTTGTATTGGAAACAACATTGTCATATGTCTTTTCTTGGATCGAAATAATACGAAACCTCGCTCTATGATTTGAAGGTAAAATCCTCAAATATGGTAAAATAGTGACTTTTTCACGTTAATCATGTAGTTTGGTATAACGCAAATATATTCATTTTTACCAATATTTCGAAACTATTTCATGTAGTTTGACGATATGTGATTTGGCCTTCAAATCTCAGAATTTCGCATAATATTGCATTTTAAGCAAGTTTTCTTGCATTTTGTTTCGTACGAAAAATCATCGAATTTAGCAATATTTTCACGTTTATCATCCCCTTTTCCTTTATGTGATTTAAACAAAATATCATCGAATTACGCAATATTTTGCCGTTTTTCCACGTTTTTGTGAATTTTCAGTCTATCGGTATTAATTCATTATATATACGATAAAAATGATGCAAACACATAATTGATTAGATAATAACCTTAAATACTTCATTTTCAATAAACTATTTGTTTCTCGTTAAAATACTGAGTAAGATATTGAAAAGGGGAGAAGTTCGGGTTTTTTTGCATATATCGACGTTTCAGACGGATTAGAGCGGTTTTACGTGTACATCTTCCATCGGTAATATAAACAGAAAATCAAGAACATTTTAGTAAATTCTAATGAAAACACATTGTTTTTTTATCATTTGCATTGGAAACAACATTGTCATATGTCTTTTCTTGGATCTAAATAATACGAAACCTCGCTCTATGATTTGAAGGTAAAATCCTCAAATATGGTAAAATAGTGACTTTTTCACGTTAATCATGTAGTTTGGTATAACGCAAATATATTCATTTTTACCAATATTTCGAAACTATTTCATGTAGTTTCACGATATGTGATTTGGCCTTCAAATCTCAGAATTTCGCATAATATTGCATTTTAAGCAAGTTTTCTTGCATTTTGTTTCGTACGAAAAATCATCGAAATTAGCAATATTTTGACGTTTATCATCCCCTTTTCCTTTACGTGATTTAAACAAAATATCATCGAATTAGGCAATATTTTGCCGTTTTTCCACGTTTTTGTAAATTTTCAGTCTATGAGTATCATTTGTATTGGAAACAACATTGTCATGTCTTTTCTTAGATCGAAATAATACGAAACCTTGCTCTATGATTTGAAGTTAAAATCCTCAAATATGGTTAAATAGTGACTTTTTTCACGTTTTTCATGTAGTTTGATATTACGTAAATATATTCATTTTTATCAATATTTCGATACTATTTCATGTAGTATCACGATATGTGATTTGGCCTTCAAATCTCAGAATTTCGCATTTTAAGCAAGTTTTCGTGCATTTTGTTTCGTACGAAAAATCATCGAATTTAGCAATATTTTGACGTTTATCATCCCCTTTTCCTTTACGTGATTTAAACAAAATATCATCGAATTAGGCAATATTTTGCCGTTTTTCCATGTTTTTGTGAGATTTCAGTTCATGGGTATTAATTCATTATATATGCGATAAAAATAATGCAAACACATAATTGATTAGATAATAACCTTAAATACTTCATTTTCAATCAACTATTTGTTTCTCGTTAAAATACTGAGTAAGATATTGAAAAGGGGATAAGTTCTTTTTTTTATTGCATATATCGACGTTTCAGCCGGATTAGAGCGGTTTTCGTTTACATCTTCCATCGGTGTTATAAACGGAAAATCAGGAACATTTTAGATAATTCTAATGAAAACACATTGATTTTTATCATTTGTATTGGAAACAACATTGTCATATATCTTTTCTTGGATCGAAATAATACGAAACCTCGCTCTATGATTTGAAGTTAAAATCCTCAAATATGGTTAAATAGTGACTTTTTTCACGTTTTTCATGTAGTTTGATATTACGTAAATATATTCATTTTTATCAATATTTCGATACTATTTCATGTAGTATCACGATATGTGATTTGGCCTTCAAATCTCAGAATTTCGCATAATATTGCATTTTAAGCAAGTTTTTGTGCATTTTGTTTCGTACGAAAAATCATCGAATTTAGCAATATTTTGACGTTTATCATCCCCTTTTCCTTTACGTGATTTAAACAAAATATCATCGAATTAGGCAATATTTTGCCGTTATTCCAGGTTTTTGTGAGATTTCAGTTTATGGGTATTAATTCATTATATATACGATAAAAAAAATGCAAACACATAATTGATTAGATAATAACCTTAAATACTTCATTTCCAATAAACTATTTGTTTCTCGTTAAAATACTGAGTAAGATATTGAAAAGGGGAGAAGTTCTGTTTTTATTGCATATATCGACGTTTCAGCCGGAATAGAGCGGTTTTCGTGTACATCTTCCATCGGTAATATAAACGGAAAATCAGGAACATTTTAGATAATTCTATTGAAAACACATTGATTTTTATCATTTGCATTGGAAACAACATTGTCATATGTCTTTTCTTGGATCGAAATAATACGAAACCTCGCTCTATGATTTGAAGTTAAAATCCTCAAATATGGTTATATAGTGACTTTTTTCTCGTTTTTCATGTAGTTTGATATTACGTAAATATATTCATTTTTATCAATATTTCGATACTATTTCATGTAGTATCACGATATGTGATTTGGCCTTCAAATCTCAGAATTTCGCATAATATTGCATTTTAAGCAAGTTTTCGTGCATTTTGTTTCGTACGAAAAATCATCGAATTTAGCAATATTTTGACGTTTATCATCCCCTTTTCCTTTACGTGATTTAAACAAAATATCATCGAATTAGGCAATATTTTGCCGTTTTTCCACGTTTTTGTGAGATTTCAGTTTATGGGTATTAATTCATTACATATACGATAAAAATAATGCAAACACATAATTGATTAGATAATAACCTTAAATACTTCATTTCCAATAAACTATTTGTTTCTCGTTAAAATACTGAGTAAGATATTGAAAAGGGGAGAAGTTCTGCTTTTATTGCATATATCGACGTTTCAGCCGGAATAGAGCGGTTTTCGTGTACATCTTCCATCGGTAATATAAACGGAAAATCAGGAACATTTTAGATAATTCTAATGAAAACACATTGATTTTTATGATTTGTATTGGAAACAACATTGTCATATGTCTTTTCTTGGATCGAAATAATACGAAACCTCGCTCTATGATTTGAAGTTAAAATCCTCAAATATGGTTAAATAGTGACTTTTTCACGTTTTTCATGTAGTTTGATATTACGTAAATATATTCATTTTTATCAATATTTCGATACTATTTCATGTAGTATCACGATATGTGATTTGGCCTTCAAATCTCAGAATTTCGCATAATATTGCATTTTGAGCAAGTTTTCGTGCATTTTGTTTCGTACGAAAAATCATCGAATTTAGCAATATTTTGACGTTTATCATCCCCTTTTCCTTTACGTGATTTAAACAAAATATCATCGAATTAGGCAATATTTTGCCGTTTTTCCACGTTTTTGGAAATTTTCAGTCTATTAGTATTAATTCATTATATAAACGATAAAAATGATGGAAACACATAATTGATTAGATAATAACCTTAAGTTTTAAGTTTAAGTAACCATTTTCTATCAACTATTTGTTTCTCGTTAAAATACTGAGTAAGATATTCATAAGGGAAGAAATTCTGTTTTTATTGCATATATCGACGTTTCCGCCGGATTAGAGCGGTTTTACGTGTACATCTTCCATCGGTGTTATAAACGGAAAATCAGGAACATTTTAGATAATTCTAATGAAAACACATTGATTTTTATCATTTGTATTGGAAACAACATTGTCATATATCTTTTCTTGGATCGAAATAATACGAAACCTCGCTCTATGATTTGAAGTTAAAATCCTCAAATATGGTTAAATAGTGACTTTTTTCACGTTTTTCATGTAGTTTGATATTACGTAAATATATTCATTTTTATCAATATTTCGATACTATTTCATGTAGTATCACGATATGTGATTTGGCCTTCAAATCTCAGAATTTCCCATAATATTGCATTTTTAGCAAGTTTTCTTGCATTTTGTTTCGTACGAAAAATCATCGAATTTAGCAATATTTTGACGTTCATCATCCCCTTTTCCTTTACGTGATTTAAACAAAATATCATCGAATTAGGCAATATTTTGCCGTTTTTCCACGTTTTTGTGAGATTTCAGTTCATGGGTATTAATTCATTATATATGCGATAAAAATAATGCAAACACATAATTGATTAGATAATAACCTTAAATACTTCATTTTCAATCAACTATTTGTTTCTCGTTAAAATACTGAGTAAGATATTGAAAAGGGGATAAGTTCTTTTTTTTATTGCATATATCGACGTTTCAGCCGGAATAGAGCGGTTTTCGTGTACATCTTCCATCGGTAATATAAACGGAAAATCAGGAACATTTTAGATAATTCTAATGAAAACACATTGATTTTTATCATTTGTATTGGAAACAACATTGTCATATGTCTTTTCTTGGATCGAAATAATACGAAACCTCGCTCTATGATTTGAAGTTAAAATCCTCAAATATGGTTAAATAGTGACTTTTTTTTTTACGTTTTTCATGTAGTTTGATATTACGTAAATATATTCATTTTTATCAATATTTCGATACTATTTCATGTAGAATCACGATATGTGATTTGGCCTTCAAATCTCAGAATTTCGCATAATATTGCATTTTAAGCAAGTTTTCTTGCATTTTGTTTCGTACGAAAAATCATCGAATTTAGCAATATTTTCACGTTTATCATCCCCTATTCCTTTATGTGATTTAAACAAAATATCATCGAATTACGCAATATTTTGCCGTTTTTCCACGTTTTTGTGAATTTTCAGTCTATGGGTATTAATTCATTATATATACGATAAAAATGATGCAAACACATAATTGATTAGATAATAACCTTAAATACTTCATTTTCAATAAACTATTTGTTTCTCGTTAAAATACTGAGTAAGATATTGAAAAGGGGAGAAGTTCGGGTTTTTTTGCATATATCGACGTTTCAGACGGATTAGAGTGGTTTTACGTGTACATCTTCCATCGGTAATATAAACAGAAAATCAAGAACATTTTAGTAAATTCTAATGAAAACACATTGTTTTTTTATCATTTGCATTGGAAACAACATTGTCATATGTCTTTTCTTGGATCTAAATAATACGAAACCTCGCTCTATGATTTGAAGGTAAAATCCTCAAATATGGTAAAATAGTGACTTTTTCACGTTAATCATGTAGTTTGGTATAACGCAAATATATTCATTTTTACCAATATTTCGAAACTATTTCATGTAGTTTCACGATATGTGATTTGGCCTTCAAATCTCAAAATTTCGCATAATATTATATTTTAAGCAAGTTTTCTTGCATTTTGTTTCGTACGAAAAATCATCGAATTTAACAATATTTTGACGTTTATCATCCCCTTTTCCTTTATGTGATTTAAACAAAATATCATCGAATTACGCAATATTTTGCCGTTTTTCCACGTTTTTGTGAATTTTCAGTCTATGGGTATTAATTCATTATATATACGATAAAAATGATGCAAACACATAATTGATTAGATAATAACCTTAAATACTTCATTTTCAATCAACTATTTGTTTCTCGTTAAAATACTGAGTAAGATATTGAAAAGGGGAGAAGTTCGGTTTTTATTGCATATATCGACGTTTCAGCCGGATTAGAGCGTTTTTACGTGTACATCTTCCATCGGTAATATAAACGGAAAATCAAGAACATTTTAGTAAATTCTAATGAAAACACATTGTTTTTTTATCATTTGTATTGTAAAAACATTGTCATATGTCTTTTCTTGGATCTAAATAATACGAAACCTCGCTCTATGATTTGATGGTAAAATCCTCAAATATGGTAAAATAGTGACTTTTTCACGTTAATCATGTAGTTTGGTATTACGCAAATATATTCATTTTTACCAATATTTCGAAACTATTTCACGATATGTGATTTGGCCTTCAAATCTCAGAATTTCGCATAATATTGCATTTTAAGCAAGTTTTCTTGCATTTTGTTTCGTACGAAAAATCATCGAAATTAGCAATATTTTGACGTTTATCATCCCCTTTTCCTTTACGTGATTTAAACAAAATATCATCGAATTAGGCAATATTTTGCCGTTTTTCCACGTTTTTGTAAATTTTCAGTCTATGAGTATCATTTGTATTGGAAACAACATTGTCATGTCTTTTCTTAGATCGAAATAATACGAAACCTCGCTCTATGATTTGAAGTTAAAATCCTCAAATATGGTTAAATAGTGACTTTTTTCACGTTTTTCATGTAGTTTGATATTACGTAAATATATTCATTTTTATCAATATTTCGATACTATTTCATGTAGTATCACGATATGTGATTTGGCCTTCAAATCTCAGAATTTCGCATTTTAAGCAAGTTTTCGTGCATTTTGTTTCGTACGAAAAATCATCGAATTTAGCAATATTTTGACGTTTATCATCCCCTTTTCCTTTACGTGATTTAAACAAAATATCATCGAATTAGGCAATATTTTGCCGTTTTTCCATGTTTTTGTGAGATTTCAGTTCATGGGTATTAATTCATTATATATGCGATAAAAATAATGCAAACACATAATTGATTAGATAATAACCTTAAATACTTCATTTTCAATCAACTATTTGTTTCTCGTTAAAATACTGAGTAAGATATTGAAAAGGGGATAAGTTCTTTTTTTTATTGCATATATCGACGTTTCAGCCGGATTAGAGCGGTTTTCGTTTACATCTTCCATCGGTGTTATAAACGGAAAATCAGGAACATTTTAGATAATTCTAATGAAAACACATTGATTTTTATCATTTGTATTGGAAACAACATTGTCATATATCTTTTCTTGGATCGAAATAATACGAAACCTCGCTCTATGATTTGAAGTTAAAATCCTCAAATATGGTTAAATAGTGACTTTTTTCACCTTTTTCATGTAGTTTGATATTACGTAAATATATTCATTTTTATCAATATTTCGATACTATTTCATGTAGTATCACGATATGTGATTTGGCCTTCAAATCTCAGAATTTCGCATAATATTGCATTTTAAGCAAGTTTTCGTGCATTTTGTTTCGTACGAAAATTCATTGAATTTAGCAATATTTTGACGTTTATCATCCCCTTTTCCTTTACGTGATTTAAACAAAATATCATCGAATTAGGCAATATTTTGCCGTTATTCCAGGTTTTTGTGAGATTTCAGTTTATGGGTTTTAATTCATTATATATACCTTATATAAAACCTTAAGTTTTAAGTTTAAGTAACCATTTTCTATCAACTATTTGTTTCTCGTTAAAATACTGAGTAAGATATTCATAAGGGAAGAAATTCTGTTTTTATTGCATATATCGACGTTTCCGCCGGATTAGAGCGGTTTTACGTGTACATCTTCCATCGGTAATATAAACGGAAAATCAAGAACATTTTAGTAAATTCTAATGAAAACACATTGTTTTTTTATCATTTGTATTGGAAACAACATTGTCATATGTCTTTTCTTGGATCTAAATAATACGAAACCTCGCTCTGTGATTTGAAGGTAAAATCCTCAAATATGGTAAAATAGTGACTTTTTCACGTTAATCATGTAGTTTGGTATAACGCAAATATATTCATTTTTACCAATATTTCGAAACTGTTTCATGTAGTTTCACGATATGTGATTTGGCCTTCAAATCTCAGAATTTCGCATAATATTGCATTTTGAGCAAGTTTTCGTGCATTTTGTTTCGTACGAAAAATCATCGAATTTAGCAATATTTTGACGTTTATCATCCCCTTTTCCTTTACGTGATTTAAACAAAATATCATCGAATTAGGCAATATTTTGCCGTTTTTCCACGTTTTTGGAAATTTTCAGTCTATTAGTATTAATTCATTATATATACGATAAAAATGATGGAAACACATAATTGATTAGATAATAACCTTAAGTACTTCATTTTCTATCAACTATTTGTTTCTCGTTAAAATACTGAGTAAGATATTCAAAAGGGAAGAAATTCTGTTTTTATTGCATATATCGACGTTTCAGCCGGATTAGAGCGGTTTTACGTGTACATCTTCCATCGGTAATATAAACGGAAACTAAGGAACATTTTAGATAATTCAAATGAAAACACATTGAGTTTTATCATTTGTATTGGAAACAACATTGTCATATGTCTTTTCTTGGATCGAAATAATACGAAACCTCGCTCTATGATTTGAATTTAAAATCCTCAAATATGGTTAAATAGTGACTTTTTTTACGTTTTTCATGTAGTTTGATATTACGTAAATATATTCATTTTTATCAATATTTCGATACTATTTCATGTAGTATCACGATATGTGATTTGGCCTTCAAATCTCAGAATTTCCCATAATATTGCATTTTTAGCAAGTTTTCTTGCATTTTGTTTCGTACGAAAAATCATCGAATTTAGCAATATTTTGACGTTCATCATCCCCTTTTCCTTTACGTGATTTAAACAAAATATCATCGAATTAGGCAATATTTTGCCGTTTTTCCACGTTTTTGTGAGATTTCAGTTCATGGGTATTAATTCATTATATATGCGATAAAAATAATGCAAACACATAATTGATTAGATAATAACCTTAAATACTTCATTTTCAATCAACTATTTGTTTCTCGTTAAAATACTGAGTAAGATATTGAAAAGGGGATAAGTTCTGTTTTTTATTGCATATATCGACGTTTCAGCCGGAATAGAGCGGTTTTCGTGTACATCTTCCATCGGTAATATAAACGGAAAATCAGGAACATTTTAGATAATTCTAATGAAATCACATTGATTTTTATCATTTGTATTGGAAACAACATTGTCATGTCTTTTCTTAGATCGAAATAATACGAAACCTCGCTCTATGATTTGAAGTTAAAATCCTCAAATATGGTTAAATAGTGACTTTTTCACGTTTTTCATGTAGTTTGATATTACGTAAATATATTCATTTTTATCAATATTTCGATACTATTTCATGTAGTATCACGATATGTGATTTGGCCTTCAAATCTCAGAATTTCGCATTTTAAGCAAGTTTTCGTGCATTTTGTTTCGTACGAAAAATCATCGAATTTAGCAATATTTTGACGTTTATCATCCCCTTTTCCTTTACGTGATTTAAACAAAATATCATCGAATTAGGCAATATTTTGCCGTTTTTCCACGTTTTTGTGAGATTTCAGTTCATGGGTATTAATTCATTATATATGCGATAAAAATAATGCAAACACATAATTGATTAGATAATAACCTTAAATACTTCATTTTCAATCAACTATTTGTTTCTCGTTAAAATACTGAGTAAGATATTGAAAAGGGGATAAGTTCTTTTTTTTATTGCATATATCGACGTTTCAGCCGGATTAGAGCGGTTTTCGTTTACATCTTCCATCGGTGTTATAAACGGAAAATCAGGAACATTTTAGATAATTCTAATGAAAACACATTGATTTTTATCATTTGTATTGGAAACAACATTGTCATATATCTTTTCTTGGATCGAAATAATACGAAACCTCGCTCTATGATTTGAAGTTAAAATCCTCAAATATGGTTAAATAGTGACTTTTTTCACCTTTTTCATGTAGTTTGATATTACGTAAATATATTCATTTTTATCAATATTTCGATACTATTTCATGTAGTATCACGATATGTGATTTGGCCTTCAAATCTCAGAATTTCGCATAATATTGCATTTTAAGCAAGTTTTCGTGCATTTTGTTTCGTACGAAAATTCATTGAATTTAGCAATATTTTGACGTTTATCATCCCCTTTTCCTTTACGTGATTTAAACAAAATATCATCGAATTAGGCAATATTTTGCCGTTATTCCAGGTTTTTGTGAGATTTCAGTTTATGGGTATTAATTCATTATATATACCTTATATAAAACCTTAAGTTTTAAGTTTAAGTAACCATTTTCTATCAACTATTTGTTTCTCGTTAAAATACTGAGTAAGATATTCATAAGGGAAGAAATTCTGTTTTTATTGCATATATCGACGTTTCCGCCGGATTAGAGCGGTTTTACGTGTACATCTTCCATCGGTAATATAAACGGAAAATCAAGAACATTTTAGTAAATTCTAATGAAAACACATTGTTTTTTTATCATTTGTATTGGAAACAACATTGTCATATGTCTTTTCTTGGATCTAAATAATACGAAACCTCGCTCTGTGATTTGAAGGTAAAATCCTCAAATATGGTAAAATAGTGACTTTTTCACGTTAATCATGTAGTTTGGTATAACGCAAATATATTCATTTTTACCAATATTTCGAAACTGTTTCATGTAGTTTCACGATATGTGATTTGGCCTTCAAATCTCAGAATTTCGCATAATATTGCATTTTGAGCAAGTTTTCGTGCATTTTGTTTCGTACGAAAAATCATCGAATTTAGCAATATTTTGACGTTTATCATCCCCTTTTCCTTTACGTGATTTAAACAAAATATCATCGAATTAGGCAATATTTTGCCGTTTTTCCACGTTTTTGGAAATTTTCAGTCTATTAGTATTAATTCATTATATATACGATAAAAATGATGGAAACACATAATTGATTAGATAATAACCTTAAGTACTTCATTTTCTATCAACTATTTGTTTCTCGTTAAAATACTGAGTAAGATATTCAAAAGGGAAGAAATTCTGTTTTTATTGCATATATCGACGTTTCAGCCGGATTAGAGCGGTTTTACGTGTACATCTTCCATCGGTAATATAAACGGAAACTAAGGAACATTTTAGATAATTCAAATGAAAACACATTGAGTTTTATCATTTGTATTGGAAACAACATTGTCATATGTCTTTTCTTGGATCGAAATAATACGAAACCTCGCTCTATGATTTGAATTTAAAATCCTCAAATATGGTTAAATAGTGACTTTTTTTACGTTTTTCATGTAGTTTGATATTACGTAAATATATTCATTTTTATCAATATTTCGATACTATTTCATGTAGTATCACGATATGTGATTTGGCCTTCAAATCTCAGAATTTCCCATAATATTGCATTTTTAGCAAGTTTTCTTGCATTTTGTTTCGTACGAAAAATCATCGAATTTAGCAATATTTTGACGTTCATCATCCCCTTTTCCTTTACGTGATTTAAACAAAATATCATCGAATTAGGCAATATTTTGCCGTTTTTCCACGTTTTTGTGAGATTTCAGTTCATGGGTATTAATTCATTATATATGCGATAAAAATAATGCAAACACATAATTGATTAGATAATAACCTTAAATACTTCATTTTCAATCAACTATTTGTTTCTCGTTAAAATACTGAGTAAGATATTGAAAAGGGGATAAGTTCTGTTTTTTATTGCATATATCGACGTTTCAGCCGGAATAGAGCGGTTTTCGTGTACATCTTCCATCGGTAATATAAACGGAAAATCAGGAACATTTTAGATAATTCTAATGAAAACACATTGATTTTTATCATTTGTATTGGAAACAACATTGTCATGTCTTTTCTTAGATCGAAATAATACGAAACCTCGCTCTATGATTTGAAGTTAAAATCCTCAAATATGGTTAAATAGTGACTTTTTCACGTTTTTCATGTAGTTTGATATTACGTAAATATATTCATTTTTATCAATATTTCGATACTATTTCATGTAGTATCACGATATGTGATTTGGCCTTCAAATCTCAGAATTTCGCATTTTAAGCAAGTTTTCGTGCATTTTGTTTCGTACGAAAAATCATCGAATTTAGCAATATTTTGACGTTTATCATCCCCTTTTCCTTTACGTGATTTAAACAAAATATCATCGAATTAGGCAATATTTTGCCGTTTTTCCACGTTTTTGTGAGATTTCAGTTCATGGGTATTAATTCATTATATATGCGATAAAAATAATGCAAACACATAATTGATTAGATAATAACCTTAAATACTTCATTTTCAATCAACTATTTGTTTCTCGTTAAAATACTGAGTAAGATATTGAAAAGGGGATAAGTTCTTTTTTTTATTGCATATATCGACGTTTCAGCCGGATTAGAGCGGTTTTCGTGTACATCTTTCATCGGTGTTATAAACGGAAAATCAGGAACATTTTAGATAATTCTAATGAAAACACATTGATTTTTATCATTTGTATTGGAAACAACATTGTCATATGTCTTTTCTTGGATCGAAATAATACGAAACCTCGCTCTATGATTTGAAGTTAAAATCCTCAAATATGGTTAAATAGTGACTTTTTCACGTTTTTCATGTTGTTTGATATTACGTAAATATATTCATTTTTATCAATATTTCGATACTATTTCATGTAGTATCGTGATATGTGATTTGGCCTTCAAATCTCAGAATTTCGAATAATATTGCATTTTAAACAAGTTTTCTTCCATTTTGTTTCGTTCGAAAAATCATCGTATTTAGCAATATTTTGACGTTTATCATCCCCTTTTCCTTTATGTGATTTAAACAAAATATCATCGAATTAGGCAATATTTTGCCGTTTTCCACGTTTTAGTGAGATTTCATTTCATGGGTATTAATTCATTATATATGCGATAAAAATGATGCAAACACATAATTGATTAGATAATAACCTTAAATACTTCATTTTCAATCAACTATTTGTTTCTCGTTAAAATACTGAGTAAGATATTGAAAAGGGGATAAGTTCTTTTTTTTATTGCATATATCGACGTTTCAGCCGGAATAGAGCGGTTTTCGTGTACATCTTCCATCGGTATTATAAACGGAAAATCAGGAACATTTTAGATAATTCTAATGAAAACACATTGATTTTTATCATTTGTATTGGAAACAACATTGTCATATGTCTTTTCTTGGATCGAAATAATACGAAACCTCGCTCTATGATTTGAAGTTAAAATCCTCAAACATGGTTAAATAGTGACTTTTTTCACGTTTTTCATGTAGTTTGATATTACGTAAATATATTCATTTTTATCAATATTTCGATACTATTTCATGTAGTATCACGATATGTGATTTGGCCTTCAAATCTCAGAATTTCGCATTCTAAGCAAGTTTTTGTGCATTTTGTTTCGTACGAAAAATCATCGAATTTAGCAATATTTTGACGTTTATCATCCCCTTTTCCTTTACGTGATTTAAACAAAATATCATCGAATTAGGCAATATTTTGCCGTTTTTCCACGTTAAAACTAAAACTAATCAACTATTTGTTTCTCGTTAAAATACTGAGTAAGATATTGAAAAGGGAATAAGTTCTTTTTTTTATTGCATATATCGACGTTTCAGCCGGATTAGAGCGGTTTTCGTGTACATCTTCCATCGGTGTTATAAACGGAAAATCAGGAACATTTTAGATAATTCTAATGAAAACACATTGATTTTTATCATTTGTATTGGAAACAACATTGTCATATATCTTTTCTTGGATCGAAATAATACGAAACCTCGCTCTATGATTTGAAGTTAAAATCCTCAAATATGGTTAAATAGTGACTTTTTTCACGTTTTTCATGTAGTTTGATATTACGTAAATATATTCATTTTTATCAATATTTCGATACTATTTCATGTAGTATCACGATATGTGATTTGGCCTTCAAATCTCAGAATTTCGCATAATATTGCATTTTAAGCAAGTTTTCGTGCATTTTGTTTCGTACGAAAAATCATCGAATTTAGCAATATTTTGACGTTTATCATCCCCTTTTCCTTTACGTGATTTAAACAAAATATCATCGAATTAGGCAATATTTTGCCGTTTTTCCACGTTTTTGTGAGATTTCAGTTTATGGGTATTAATTCATTATATATACGATAAAAATAATGCAAACACATAATTGATTAGATAATAACCTTAAATTCTTCATTTCCAATAAACTGTTTGTTTCTCGTTAAAATACTGAGTAAGATATTGAAAAGGGGAGAAGTTCTGTTTTTATTGCATATATCGACGTTTCAGCCGGAATAGAGCGGTTTTCGTGTACATCTTCCATCGGTAATATAAACGGAAAATCAGGAACATTTCAGATAATTCTAATGAAAACACATTGATTTTTATCATTTGTATTGGAAACAACATTGTCATATGTCTTTTCTTGGATCGAAATAATACGAAATCTCGCTCTATGATTTGAAGTTAAAATCCTCAAATATGGTTAAATAGTGACTTTTTCACGTTTTTCATGTAGTTTGATATTACGTAAATATATTCATTTTTATCAATATTTCGATACTATTTCATGTAGTATCATGATATGTGATTTGGCCTTCAAATCTCAGAATTTCCCATAATATTGCATTTTAAGCAAGTTTTCTTGCATTTTGTTTCGTACGAAAAATCATCGAATTTAGCAATATTTTGACGTTTATCATCCCCTTTTCCTTTACGTGATTTAAACAAAATATCATCGAATTAGGCAATATTTTGCCGTTTTTCCACGTTTTTGTGAGATTTCAGTTCATGGGTATTAATTCATTATATATGCGATAAAAATAATGCAAACACATAATTGATTAGATAATAACCTTAAATACTTCATTTTCAATAAACTATTTGTTTCTCGTTAAAATACTGAGTAAGATATTGAAAAGGGGATAAGTTCTTTTTTTTATTGCATATATCGACGTTTCAGCCGGATTAGAGCGGTTTTCGTGTACATCTTCCATCGGTGTTATAAACGGAAAATCAGGAACATTTTAGATAATTCTAATGAAAACACATTGTTTTTTATCATTTGTATTGGAAACAACATTGTCATATATCTTTTCTTGGATCGAAATAATACGAAACCTCGCTCTATGATTTGAAGTTAAAATCCTCAAATATGGTTAAATAGTGACTTTTTCACGTTTTTCATGTAGTTTGATATTACGTAAATATATTCATTTTTATCAATATTTCGATACTATTTCATGTAGTATCACGATATGTGATTTGGCCTTCAAATCTCAGAATTTCCCATAATATTGCATTTTAAGCAAGTTTTCGTGCATTTTGTTTCGTACGAAAAATCATCGAATTTAGCAATATTTTGACGTTTATCATCCCCTTTTCCTTTACGTGATTTAAACAAAATATCATCGAATTAGGCAATATTTTGCCGTTTTTCCACGTTTTTGTGAGATTTCAGTTCATGGGTATTAATTCATTATATATACGATAAAAATAATGCAAACACATAATTGATTAGATAATAACCTTAAATACTTCATTTTCAATCAACTATTTGTTTCTCGTTAAAATACTGAGTAAGATATTGAAAAGGGGATAAGTTCTTTTTTTTATTGCATATATCGACGTTTCAGCCGGAATAGAGCGGTTTTCGTGTACATCTTCCATCGGTAATATAAACGGAAAATCAGGAACATTTTAGATAATTCTAATGAAAACACATTGATTTTTATCATTTGTATTGGAAACAACATTGTCATATGTCTTTTCTTGGATCGAAATAATACGAAACCTCGCTCTATGATTTGAAGTTAAAATCCTCAAATATGGTTAAATAGTGACTTTTTCACGTTTTTCATGTTGTTTGATATTACGTAAATATATTCATTTTTATCAATATTTCGATACTATTTCATGTAGTATGTGATTTGGCCTTCAAATCTCAGAATTTCGCATAATATTGCATTTTAAGCAAGTTTTCGTGCATTTTGTTTCGTACGAAAAATCATCGAATTTAGCAATATTTTGACGTTTATCATCCCCTTTTCCTTTACGTGATTTAAACAAAATATCATCGAATTAGGCAATATTTTGCCGTTTTTCCACGTTAAAACTAAAACTAATCAACTATTTGTTTCTCGTTAAAATACTGAGTAAGATATTGAAAAGGGAATAAGTTCTTTTTTTTATTGCATATATCGACGTTTCAGCCGGATTAGAGCGGTTTTCGTGTACATCTTCCATCGGTGTTATAAACGGAAAATCAGGAACATTTTAGATAATTCTAATGAAAACACATTGATTTTTATCATTTGTATTGGAAACAACATTGTCATATATCTTTTCTTGGATCGAAATAATACGAAACCTCGCTCTATGATTTGAAGTTAAAATCCTCAAATATGGTTATATAGTGACTTTTTTCACGTTTTTCATGAAGTTTGATATTACGTAAATATATTCATTTTTATCAATATTTCGATACTATTTCATGTAGTATCACGATATGTGATTTGGCCTTCAAATCTCAGAATTTCGCATAATATTGCATTTTAAGCAAGTTTTCGTGCATTTTGTTTCGTACGAAAAATCATCGAATTTAGCAATATTTTGACGTTTATCATCCCCTTTTCCTTTACGTGATTTAAACAAAATATCATCGAATTAGGCAATATTTTGCCGTTTTTCCACGTTTTTGTGAGATTTCAGTTTATGGGTATTAATTCATTATATATACGATAAAAATAATGCAAACACATAATTGATTAGAAAATAACCTTAAATACTTCATTTCCAATAAACTATTTGTTTCTCGTTAAAATACTGAGTAAGATATTGAAAAGGGGAGAAGTTCTGTTTTTATTGCATATATCGACGTTTCAGCCGGAATAGAGCGGTTTTCGTGTACATCTTCCATCGGTAATATAAACGGAAAATCAGGAACATTTTAGATAATTCTAATGAAAACACATTGATTTTTATCATTTGTATTGGAAACAACATTGTCATATGTCTTTTCTTGGATCGAAATAATACGAAACCTCGCTCTATGATTTGAAGTTAAAATCCTCAAATATGGTTAAATAGTGACTTTTTTTTCGTTTTTCATGTAGTTTGATATTACGTAAATATATTCATTTTTATCAATATTTCGATACTATTTCATGTAGTATGTGATTTGGCCTTCAAATCTCAGAATTTCGCATAATATTGCATTTTAAGCAAGTTTTCGTGCATTTTGTTTCGTACGAAAAATCATCGAATTTAGCAATATTTTGACGTTTATCATCCCCTTTTCCTTTACGTGATTTAAACAAAATATCATCGAATTAGGCAATATTTTGCCGTTTTTCCACGTTTTTGTGAGATTTCAGTTTATGGGTATTAATTCATTATATATACGATAAAAATAATGCAAACACATAATTGATTAGATAATAACCTTAAATACTTCATTTCCAATAAACTATTTGTTTCTCGTTAAAATACTGAGGAAGATATTGAAAAGGGGAGAAGTTCTGTTTTTATTGCATATATCGACGTTTCAGCCGGAATAGAGCGGTTTTCGTGTACATCTTCCATCGGTAATATAAACGGAAAATCAGGAACATTTTAGATAATTCTAATGAAAACACATTGATTTTTATGATTTGTATTGGAAACAACATTGTCATATGTCTTTTCTTGGATCGAAATAATACGAAACCTCGCTCTATGATTTGAAGTTAAAATCCTCAAATATGGTTAAATAGTGACTTTTTCACGTTTTTCATGTAGTTTGATATTACGTAAATATATTCATTTTTATCAATATTTCGATACTATTTCATGTAGTATCACGATATGTGATTTGGCCTTCAAATCTCAGAATTTCCCATAATATTGCATTTTAAGCAAGTTTTCTTGCATTTTGTTTCGTACGAAAAATCATCGAATTTAGCAATATTTTGACGTTCATCATCCCCTTTTCCTTTACGTGATTTAAACAAAATATCATCGAATTAGGCAATATTTTGCCGTTTTTCCACGTTTTTGTGAGATTTCAGTTCATGGGTATTAATTCATTATATATGCGATAAAAATAATGCAAACACATAATTGATTAGATAATAACCTTAAATACTTCATTTTCAATCAACTATTTGTTTCTCGTTAAAATACTGAGTAAGATACTGAAAAGGGGATAAGTTCTTTTTTTTATTGCATATATCGACGTTTCAGCCGGAATAGAGCGGTTTTCGTGTACATCTTCCATCGGTAATATAAACGGAAAATCAGGAACATTTTAGATAATTTTAATGAAAACACATTGATTTTTATCATTTGTATTGGAAACAACATTGTCATGTCTTTTCTTAGATCGAAATAATACGAAACCTCGCTCTATGATTTGAAGTTAAAATCCTCAAATATGGTTAAATAGTGACTTTTTTCACGTTTTTCATGTAGTTTGATATTACGTAAATATATTCATTTTTATCAATATTTCGATACTATTTCATGTAGTATCACGATATGTGATTTGGCCTTCAAATCTCAGAATTTCGCATTTTAAGCAAGTTTTCGTGCATTTTGTTTCGTACGAAAAATCATCGAATTTAGCAATATTTTGACGTTTATCATCCCCTTTTCCTTTACGTGATTTAAACAAAATATCATCGAATTAGGCAATATTTTGCCGTTTTTCCACGTTTTTGTGAGATTTCAGTTCATGGGTATTAATTCATTATATATGCGATAAAAATAATGCAAACACATAATTGATTAGATAATAACCTTAAATACTTCATTTTCAATAAACTATTTGTTTCTCGTTAAAATACTGAGTAAGATAATGAAAAGGGGATAAGTTCTTTTTTTTATTGCATATATCGACGTTTCAGCCGGATTAGAGCGGTTTTCGTGTACATCTTCCATCGGTGTTATAAACGGAAAATCAGGAACATTTTAGATAATTCTAATGAAAACACATTGATTTTTATCATTTGTATTGGAAACAACATTGTCATATATCTTTTCTTGGATCGAAATAATACGAAACCTCGCTCTATGATTTGAAGTTAAAATCCTCAAATATGGTTAAATAGTGACTTTTTCACGTTTTTCATGTAGTTTGATATTACGTAAATATATTCATTTTTATCAATATTTCGATACTATTTCATGTAGTATCACGATATGTGATTTGGCCTTCAAATCTCAGAATTTCCCATAATATTGCATTTTAAGCAAGTTTTCGTGCATTTTGTTTCGTACGAAAAATCATCGAATTTAGCAATATTTTGACGTTTATCATCCCCTTTTCCTTTACGTGATTTAAACAAAATATCATCGAATTAGGCAATATTTTGCCGTTTTTCCACGTTTTTGTGAGATTTTAGTTCATGGGTATTAATTCATTATATATACGATAAAAATAATGCAAACACATAATTGATTAGATAATAACCTTAAATACTTCATTTTCAATCAACTATTTGTTTCTCGTTAAAATACTGAGTAAGATATTGAAAAGGGGATAAGTTCTTTTTTTTATTGCATATATCGACGTTTCAGCCGGAATAGAGCGGTTTTCGTGTACATCTTCCATCGGTAATATAAACGGAAAATCAGGAACATTTTAGATAATTCTAATGAAAACACATTGATTTTTATCATTTGTATTGGAAACAACATTGTCATGTCTTTTCTTAGATCGAAATAATACGAAACCTCGCTCTATGATTTGAAGTTAAAATCCTCAAATATGGTTAAATAGTGACTTTTTTCACGTTTTTCATGTAGTTTGATATTACGTAAATATATTCATTTTTATCAATATTTCGATACTATTTCATGTAGTATCACGATATGTGATTTGGCCTTCAAATCTCAGAATTTCGCATTTTAAGCAAGTTTTCGTGCATTTTGTTTCGTACGAAAAATCATCGAATTTAGCAATATTTTGACGTTTATCATCCCCTTTTCCTTTACGTGATTTAAACAAAATATCATCGAATTAGGCAATATTTTGCCGTTTTTCCACGTTAAAACTAAAACTAATCAACTATTTGTTTCTCGTTAAAATACTGAGTAAGATATTGAAAAGGGAATAAGTTCTTTTTTTTATTGCATATATCGACGTTTCAGCCGGATTAGAGCGGTTTTCGTGTACATCTTCCATCGGTGTTGTAAACGGAAAATCAGGAACATTTTAGATAATTCTAATGAAAACACATTGATTTTTATCATTTGTATTGGAAACAACATTGTCATATATCTTTTCTTGGATCGAAATAATACGAAACCTCGCTCTATGATTTGAAGTTAAAATCCTCAAATATGGTTAAATAGTGACTTTTTTCACGTTTTTCATGTAGTTTGATATTACGTAAATATATTCATTTTTATCAATATTTCGATACTATTTCATGTAGTATCACGATATGTGATTTGGCCATCAAATCTCAGAATTTCGCATAATATTGCATTTTAAGCAAGTTTTCGTGCATTTTGTTTCGTACGAAAAATCATCGAATTTAGCAATATTTTGACGTTTATCATCCCCTTTTCCTTTACGTGATTTAAACAAAATATCATCGAATTAGGCAATATTTTGCCGTTTTTCCACGTTTTTGTGAGATTTCAGTTTATGGGTATTAATTCATTATATATACGATAAAAATAATGCAAACACATAATTGATTAGAAAATAACCTTAAATACTTCATTTCCAATAAACTATTTGTTTCTCGTTAAAATACTGAGTAAGATATTGAAAAGGGGAGAAGTTCTGTTTTTATTGCATATATCGACGTTTCAGCCGGAATAGAGCGGTTTTCGTGTACATCTTCCATCGGTAATATAAACGGAAAATCAGGAACATTTTAGATAATTCTAATGAAAACACATTGATTTTTATCATTTGTATTGGAAACAACATTGTCATATGTCTTTTCTTGGATCGAAATAATACGAAACCTCGCTCTATGATTTGAAGTTAAAATCCTCAAATATGGTTAAATAGTGACTTTTTTTCGTTTTTCATGTAGTTTGATATTACGTAAATATATTCATTTTTATCAATATTTCGATACTATTTCATGTAGTATGTGATTTGGCCTTCAAATCTCAGAATTTCGCATAATATTGCATTTTAAGCAAGTTTTCGTGCATTTTGTTTCGTACGAAAAATCATCGAATTTAGCAATATTTTGACGTTTATCATCCCCTTTTCCTTTACGTGATTTAAACAAAATATCATCGAATTAGGCAATATTTTGCCGTTTTTCCACGTTTTTGTGAGATTTCATTTTATGGGTATTAATTCATTATATATACGATAAAAATAATGCAAACACATAATTGATTAGATAATAACCTTAAATACTTCATTTCCAATAAACTATTTGTTTCTCGTTAAAATACTGAGTAAGATATTGAAAAGGGGAGAAGTTCTGTTTTTATTGCATATATCGACGTTTCAGCCGGAATAGAGCGGTTTTCGTGTACATCTTCCATCGGTAATATAAACGGAAAATCAGGAACATTTTAGATAATTCTAATGAAAACACATTGATTTTTATGATTTGTATTGGAAACAACATTGTCATATGTCTTTTCTTGGATCGAAATAATACGAAACCTCGCTCTATGATTTGAAGTTAAAATCCTCAAATATGGTTAAATAGTGACTTTTTCACGTTTTTCATGTAGTTTGATATTACGTAAATATATTCATTTTTATCAATATTTCGATACTATTTCATGTAGTATCACGATATGTGATTTGGCCTTCAAATCTCAGAATTTCCCATAATATTGCATTTTAAGCAAGTTTTCTTGCATTTTGTTTCGTACGAAAAATCATCGAATTTAGCAATATTTTGACGTTCATCATCCCCTTTTCCTTTCCGTGATTTAAACAAAATATCATCGAATTAGGCAATATTTTGCCGTTTTTCCACGTTTTTGTGAGATTTCAGTTCATGGGTATTAATTCATTATATATGCGATAAAAATAATGCAAACACATAATTGATTAGATAATAACCTTAAATACTTCATTTTCAATCAACTATTTGTTTCTCGTTAAAATACTGAGTAAGATACTGAAAAGGGGATAAGTTCTTTTTTTTATTGCATATATCGACGTTTCAGCCGGAATAGAGCGGTTTTCGTGTACATCTTCCATCGGTAATATAAACGGAAAATCAGGAACATTTTAGATAATTCTAATGAAAACACATTGATTTTTATCATTTGTATTGGAAACAACATTGTCATGTCTTTTCTTAGATCGAAATAATACGAAACCTCGCTCTATGATTTGAAGTTAAAATCCTCAAATATGGTTAAATAGTGACTTTTTTCACGTTTTTCATGTAGTTTGATATTACGTAAATATATTCATTTTTATCAATATTTCGATACTATTTCATGTAGTATCACGATATGTGATTTGGCCTTCAAATCTCAGAATTTCGCATTTTAAGCAAGTTTTCGTGCATTTTGTTTCGTACGAAAAATCATCGAATTTAGCAATATTTTGACGTTTATCATCCCCTTTTCCTTTACGTGATTTAAACAAAATATCATCGAATTAGGCAATATTTTGCCGTTTTTCCATGTTTTTGTGAGATTTCAGTTCATGGGTATTAATTCATTATATATGCGATAAAAATAATGCAAACACATAATTGATTAGATAATAACCTTAAATACTTCATTTTCAATCAACTATTTGTTTCTCGTTAAAATACTGAGTAAGATATTGAAAAGGGGATAAGTTCTTTTTTTTATTGCATATATCGACGTTTCAGCCGGATTAGAGCGGTTTTCGTTTACATCTTCCATCGGTGTTATAAACGGAAAATCAGGAACATTTTAGATAATTCTAATGAAAACACATTGATTTTTATCATTTGTATTGGAAACAACATTGTCATATATCTTTTCTTGGATCGAAATAATACGAAACCTCGCTCTATGATTTGAAGTTAAAATCCTCAAATATGGTTAAATAGTGACTTTTTTCACCTTTTTCATGTAGTTTGATATTACGTAAATATATTCATTTTTATCAATATTTCGATACTATTTCATGTAGTATCACGATATGTGATTTGGCCTTCAAATCTCAGAATTTCGCATAATATTGCATTTTAAGCAAGTTTTCGTGCATTTTGTTTCGTACGAAAATTCATTGAATTTAGCAATATTTTGACGTTTATCATCCCCTTTTCCTTTACGTGATTTAAACAAAATATCATCGAATTAGGCAATATTTTGCCGTTATTCCAGGTTTTTGTGAGATTTCAGTTTATGGGTATTAATTCATTATATATACCTTATATAAAACCTTAAGTTTTAAGTTTAAGTAACCATTTTCTATCAACTATTTGTTTCTCGTTAAAATACTGAGTAAGATATTCATAAGGGAAGAAATTCTGTTTTTATTGCATATATCGACGTTTCCGCCGGATTAGAGCGGTTTTACGTGTACATCTTCCATCGGTAATATAAACGGAAAATCAAGAACATTTTAGTAAATTCTAATGAAAACACATTGTTTTTTTATCATTTGTATTGGAAACAACATTGTCATATGTCTTTTCTTGGATCTAAATAATACGAAACCTCGCTCTGTGATTTGAAGGTAAAATCCTCAAATATGGTAAAATAGTGACTTTTTCACGTTAATCATGTAGTTTGGTATAACGCAAATATATTCATTTTTACCAATATTTCGAAACTGTTTCATGTAGTTTCACGATATGTGATTTGGCCTTCAAATCTCAGAATTTCGCATAATATTGCATTTTGAGCAAGTTTTCGTGCATTTTGTTTCGTACGAAAAATCATCGAATTTAGCAATATTTTGACGTTTATCATCCCCTTTTCCTTTACGTGATTTAAACAAAATATCATCGAATTAGGCAATATTTTGCCGTTTTTCCACGTTTTTGGAAATTTTCAGTCTATTAGTATTAATTCATTATATATACGATAAAAATGATGGAAACACATAATTGATTAGATAATAACCTTAAGTACTTCATTTTCTATCAACTATTTGTTTCTCGTTAAAATACTGAGTAAGATATTCAAAAGGGAAGAAATTCTGTTTTTATTGCATATATCGACGTTTCAGCCGGATTAGAGCGGTTTTACGTGTACATCTTCCATCGGTAATATAAACGGAAACTAAGGAACATTTTAGATAATTCAAATGAAAACACATTGAGTTTTATCATTTGTATTGGAAACAACATTGTCATATGTCTTTTCTTGGATCGAAATAATACGAAACCTCGCTCTATGATTTGAATTTAAAATCCTCAAATATGGTTAAATAGTGACTTTTTTTACGTTTTTCATGTAGTTTGATATTACGTAAATATATTCATTTTTATCAATATTTCGATACTATTTCATGTAGTATCACGATATGTGATTTGGCCTTCAAATCTCAGAATTTCCCATAATATTGCATTTTTAGCAAGTTTTCTTGCATTTTGTTTCGTACGAAAAATCATCGAATTTAGCAATATTTTGACGTTCATCATCCCCTTTTCCTTTACGTGATTTAAACAAAATATCATCGAATTAGGCAATATTTTGCCGTTTTTCCACGTTTTTGTGAGATTTCAGTTCATGGGTATTAATTCATTATATATGCGATAAAAATAATGCAAACACATAATTGATTAGATAATAACCTTAAATACTTCATTTTCAATCAACTATTTGTTTCTCGTTAAAATACTGAGTAAGATATTGAAAAGGGGATAAGTTCTGTTTTTTATTGCATATATCGACGTTTCAGCCGGAATAGAGCGGTTTTCGTGTACATCTTCCATCGGTAATATAAACGGAAAATCAGGAACATTTTAGATAATTCTAATGAAAACACATTGATTTTTATCATTTGTATTGGAAACAACATTGTCATGTCTTTTCTTAGATCGAAATAATACGAAACCTCGCTCTATGATTTGAAGTTAAAATCCTCAAATATGGTTAAATAGTGACTTTTTCACGTTTTTCATGTAGTTTGATATTACGTAAATATATTCATTTTTATCAATATTTCGATACTATTTCATGTAGTATCACGATATGTGATTTGGCCTTCAAATCTCAGAATTTCGCATTTTAAGCAAGTTTTCGTGCATTTTGTTTCGTACGAAAAATCATCGAATTTAGCAATATTTTGACGTTTATCATCCCCTTTTCCTTTACGTGATTTAAACAAAATATCATCGAATTAGGCAATATTTTGCCGTTTTTCCACGTTTTTGTGAGATTTCAGTTCATGGGTATTAATTCATTATATATGCGATAAAAATAATGCAAACACATAATTGATTAGATAATAACCTTAAATACTTCATTTTCAATCAACTATTTGTTTCTCGTTAAAATACTGAGTAAGATATTGAAAAGGGGATAAGTTCTTTTTTTTATTGCATATATCGACGTTTCAGCCGGATTAGAGCGGTTTTCGTGTACATCTTTCATCGGTGTTATAAACGGAAAATCAGGAACATTTTAGATAATTCTAATGAAAACACATTGATTTTTATCATTTGTATTGGAAACAACATTGTCATATGTCTTTTCTTGGATCGAAATAATACGAAACCTCGCTCTATGATTTGAAGTTAAAATCCTCAAATATGGTTAAATAGTGACTTTTTCACGTTTTTCATGTTGTTTGATATTACGTAAATATATTCATTTTTATCAATATTTCGATACTATTTCATGTAGTATCGTGATATGTGATTTGGCCTTCAAATCTCAGAATTTCGAATAATATTGCATTTTAAACAAGTTTTCTTCCATTTTGTTTCGTTCGAAAAATCATCGTATTTAGCAATATTTTGACGTTTATCATCCCCTTTTCCTTTATGTGATTTAAACAAAATATCATCGAATTAGGCAATATTTTGCCGTTTTCCACGTTTTAGTGAGATTTCATTTCATGGGTATTAATTCATTATATATGCGATAAAAATGATGCAAACACATAATTGATTAGATAATAACCTTAAATACTTCATTTTCAATCAACTATTTGTTTCTCGTTAAAATACTGAGTAAGATATTGAAAAGGGGATAAGTTCTTTTTTTTATTGCATATATCGACGTTTCAGCCGGAATAGAGCGGTTTTCGTGTACATCTTCCATCGGTATTATAAACGGAAAATCAGGAACATTTTAGATAATTCTAATGAAAACACATTGATTTTTATCATTTGTATTGGAAACAACATTGTCATATGTCTTTTCTTGGATCGAAATAATACGAAACCTCGCTCTATGATTTGAAGTTAAAATCCTCAAACATGGTTAAATAGTGACTTTTTTCACGTTTTTCATGTAGTTTGATATTACGTAAATATATTCATTTTTATCAATATTTCGATACTATTTCATGTAGTATCACGATATGTGATTTGGCCTTCAAATCTCAGAATTTCGCATTCTAAGCAAGTTTTTGTGCATTTTGTTTCGTACGAAAAATCATCGAATTTAGCAATATTTTGACGTTTATCATCCCCTTTTCCTTTACGTGATTTAAACAAAATATCATCGAATTAGGCAATATTTTGCCGTTTTTCCACGTTAAAACTAAAACTAATCAACTATTTGTTTCTCGTTAAAATACTGAGTAAGATATTGAAAAGGGAATAAGTTCTTTTTTTTATTGCATATATCGACGTTTCAGCCGGATTAGAGCGGTTTTCGTGTACATCTTCCATCGGTGTTATAAACGGAAAATCAGGAACATTTTAGATAATTCTAATGAAAACACATTGATTTTTATCATTTGTATTGGAAACAACATTGTCATATATCTTTTCTTGGATCGAAATAATACGAAACCTCGCTCTATGATTTGAAGTTAAAATCCTCAAATATGGTTAAATAGTGACTTTTTTCACGTTTTTCATGTAGTTTGATATTACGTAAATATATTCATTTTTATCAATATTTCGATACTATTTCATGTAGTATCACGATATGTGATTTGGCCTTCAAATCTCAGAATTTCGCATAATATTGCATTTTAAGCAAGTTTTCGTGCATTTTGTTTCGTACGAAAAATCATCGAATTTAGCAATATTTTGACGTTTATCATCCCCTTTTCCTTTACGTGATTTAAACAAAATATCATCGAATTAGGCAATATTTTGCCGTTTTTCCACGTTTTTGTGAGATTTCAGTTTATGGGTATTAATTCATTATATATACGATAAAAATAATGCAAACACATAATTGATTAGATAATAACCTTAAATTCTTCATTTCCAATAAACTGTTTGTTTCTCGTTAAAATACTGAGTAAGATATTGAAAAGGGGAGAAGTTCTGTTTTTATTGCATATATCGACGTTTCAGCCGGAATAGAGCGGTTTTCGTGTACATCTTCCATCGGTAATATAAACGGAAAATCAGGAACATTTCAGATAATTCTAATGAAAACACATTGATTTTTATCATTTGTATTGGAAACAACATTGTCATATGTCTTTTCTTGGATCGAAATAATACGAAATCTCGCTCTATGATTTGAAGTTAAAATCCTCAAATATGGTTAAATAGTGACTTTTTCACGTTTTTCATGTAGTTTGATATTACGTAAATATATTCATTTTTATCAATATTTCGATACTATTTCATGTAGTATCATGATATGTGATTTGGCCTTCAAATCTCAGAATTTCCCATAATATTGCATTTTAAGCAAGTTTTCTTGCATTTTGTTTCGTACGAAAAATCATCGAATTTAGCAATATTTTGACGTTTATCATCCCCTTTTCCTTTACGTGATTTAAACAAAATATCATCGAATTAGGCAATATTTTGCCGTTTTTCCACGTTTTTGTGAGATTTCAGTTCATGGGTATTAATTCATTATATATGCGATAAAAATAATGCAAACACATAATTGATTAGATAATAACCTTAAATACTTCATTTTCAATAAACTATTTGTTTCTCGTTAAAATACTGAGTAAGATATTGAAAAGGGGATAAGTTCTTTTTTTTATTGCATATATCGACGTTTCAGCCGGATTAGAGCGGTTTTCGTGTACATCTTCCATCGGTGTTATAAACGGAAAATCAGGAACATTTTAGATAATTCTAATGAAAACACATTGTTTTTTATCATTTGTATTGGAAACAACATTGTCATATATCTTTTCTTGGATCGAAATAATACGAAACCTCGCTCTATGATTTGAAGTTAAAATCCTCAAATATGGTTAAATAGTGACTTTTTCACGTTTTTCATGTAGTTTGATATTACGTAAATATATTCATTTTTATCAATATTTCGATACTATTTCATGTAGTATCACGATATGTGATTTGGCCTTCAAATCTCAGAATTTCCCATAATATTGCATTTTAAGCAAGTTTTCGTGCATTTTGTTTCGTACGAAAAATCATCGAATTTAGCAATATTTTGACGTTTATCATCCCCTTTTCCTTTACGTGATTTAAACAAAATATCATCGAATTAGGCAATATTTTGCCGTTTTTCCACGTTTTTGTGAGATTTCAGTTCATGGGTATTAATTCATTATATATACGATAAAAATAATGCAAACACATAATTGATTAGATAATAACCTTAAATACTTCATTTTCAATCAACTATTTGTTTCTCGTTAAAATACTGAGTAAGATATTGAAAAGGGGATAAGTTCTTTTTTTTATTGCATATATCGACGTTTCAGCCGGAATAGAGCGGTTTTCGTGTACATCTTCCATCGGTAATATAAACGGAAAATCAGGAACATTTTAGATAATTCTAATGAAAACACATTGATTTTTATCATTTGTATTGGAAACAACATTGTCATATGTCTTTTCTTGGATCGAAATAATACGAAACCTCGCTCTATGATTTGAAGTTAAAATCCTCAAATATGGTTAAATAGTGACTTTTTCACGTTTTTCATGTTGTTTGATATTACGTAAATATATTCATTTTTATCAATATTTCGATACTATTTCATGTAGTATGTGATTTGGCCTTCAAATCTCAGAATTTCGCATAATATTGCATTTTAAGCAAGTTTTCGTGCATTTTGTTTCGTACGAAAAATCATCGAATTTAGCAATATTTTGACGTTTATCATCCCCTTTTCCTTTACGTGATTTAAACAAAATATCATCGAATTAGGCAATATTTTGCCGTTTTTCCACGTTAAAACTAAAACTAATCAACTATTTGTTTCTCGTTAAAATACTGAGTAAGATATTGAAAAGGGAATAAGTTCTTTTTTTTATTGCATATATCGACGTTTCAGCCGGATTAGAGCGGTTTTCGTGTACATCTTCCATCGGTGTTATAAACGGAAAATCAGGAACATTTTAGATAATTCTAATGAAAACACATTGATTTTTATCATTTGTATTGGAAACAACATTGTCATATATCTTTTCTTGGATCGAAATAATACGAAACCTCGCTCTATGATTTGAAGTTAAAATCCTCAAATATGGTTATATAGTGACTTTTTTCACGTTTTTCATGAAGTTTGATATTACGTAAATATATTCATTTTTATCAATATTTCGATACTATTTCATGTAGTATCACGATATGTGATTTGGCCTTCAAATCTCAGAATTTCGCATAATATTGCATTTTAAGCAAGTTTTCGTGCATTTTGTTTCGTACGAAAAATCATCGAATTTAGCAATATTTTGACGTTTATCATCCCCTTTTCCTTTACGTGATTTAAACAAAATATCATCGAATTAGGCAATATTTTGCCGTTTTTCCACGTTTTTGTGAGATTTCAGTTTATGGGTATTAATTCATTATATATACGATAAAAATAATGCAAACACATAATTGATTAGAAAATAACCTTAAATACTTCATTTCCAATAAACTATTTGTTTCTCGTTAAAATACTGAGTAAGATATTGAAAAGGGGAGAAGTTCTGTTTTTTATTGCATATATCGACGTTTCAGCCGGAATAGAGCGGTTTTCGTGTACATCTTCCATCGGTAATATAAACGGAAAATCAGGAACATTTTAGATAATTCTAATGAAAACACATTGATTTTTATCATTTGTATTGGAAACAACATTGTCATATGTCTTTTCTTGGATCGAAATAATACGAAACCTCGCTCTATGATTTGAAGTTAAAATCCTCAAATATGGTTAAATAGTGACTTTTTTTTCGTTTTTCATGTAGTTTGATATTACGTAAATATATTCATTTTTATCAATATTTCGATACTATTTCATGTAGTATGTGATTTGGCCTTCAAATCTCAGAATTTCGCATAATATTGCATTTTAAGCAAGTTTTCGTGCATTTTGTTTCGTACGAAAAATCATCGAATTTAGCAATATTTTGACGTTTATCATCCCCTTTTCCTTTACGTGATTTAAACAAAATATCATCGAATTAGGCAATATTTTGCCGTTTTTCCACGTTTTTGTGAGATTTCAGTTTATGGGTATTAATTCATTATATATACGATAAAAATAATGCAAACACATAATTGATTAGATAATAACCTTAAATACTTCATTTCCAATAAACTATTTGTTTCTCGTTAAAATACTGAGGAAGATATTGAAAAGGGGAGAAGTTCTGTTTTTATTGCATATATCGACGTTTCAGCCGGAATAGAGCGGTTTTCGTGTACATCTTCCATCGGTAATATAAACGGAAAATCAGGAACATTTTAGATAATTCTAATGAAAACACATTGATTTTTATGATTTGTATTGGAAACAACATTGTCATATGTCTTTTCTTGGATCGAAATAATACGAAACCTCGCTCTATGATTTGAAGTTAAAATCCTCAAATATGGTTAAATAGTGACTTTTTCACGTTTTTCATGTAGTTTGATATTACGTAAATATATTCATTTTTATCAATATTTCGATACTATTTCATGTAGTATCACGATATGTGATTTGGCCTTCAAATCTCAGAATTTCCCATAATATTGCATTTTAAGCAAGTTTTCTTGCATTTTGTTTCGTACGAAAAATCATCGAATTTAGCAATATTTTGACGTTCATCATCCCCTTTTCCTTTACGTGATTTAAACAAAATATCATCGAATTAGGCAATATTTTGCCGTTTTTCCACGTTTTTGTGAGATTTCAGTTCATGGGTATTAATTCATTATATATGCGATAAAAATAATGCAAACACATAATTGATTAGATAATAACCTTAAATACTTCATTTTCAATCAACTATTTGTTTCTCGTTAAAATACTGAGTAAGATACTGAAAAGGGGATAAGTTCTTTTTTTTATTGCATATATCGACGTTTCAGCCGGAATAGAGCGGTTTTCGTGTACATCTTCCATCGGTAATATAAACGGAAAATCAGGAACATTTTAGATAATTTTAATGAAAACACATTGATTTTTATCATTTGTATTGGAAACAACATTGTCATGTCTTTTCTTAGATCGAAATAATACGAAACCTCGCTCTATGATTTGAAGTTAAAATCCTCAAATATGGTTAAATAGTGACTTTTTTCACGTTTTTCATGTAGTTTGATATTACGTAAATATATTCATTTTTATCAATATTTCGATACTATTTCATGTAGTATCACGATATGTGATTTGGCCTTCAAATCTCAGAATTTCGCATTTTAAGCAAGTTTTCGTGCATTTTGTTTCGTACGAAAAATCATCGAATTTAGCAATATTTTGACGTTTATCATCCCCTTTTCCTTTACGTGATTTAAACAAAATATCATCGAATTAGGCAATATTTTGCCGTTTTTCCACGTTTTTGTGAGATTTCAGTTCATGGGTATTAATTCATTATATATGCGATAAAAATAATGCAAACACATAATTGATTAGATAATAACCTTAAATACTTCATTTTCAATAAACTATTTGTTTCTCGTTAAAATACTGAGTAAGATATTGAAAAGGGGATAAGTTCTTTTTTTTATTGCATATATCGACGTTTCAGCCGGATTAGAGCGGTTTTCGTGTACATCTTCCATCGGTGTTATAAACGGAAAATCAGGAACATTTTAGATAATTCTAATGAAAACACATTGATTTTTATCATTTGTATTGGAAACAACATTGTCATATATCTTTTCTTGGATCGAAATAATACGAAACCTCGCTCTATGATTTGAAGTTAAAATCCTCAAATATGGTTAAATAGTGACTTTTTCACGTTTTTCATGTAGTTTGATATTACGTAAATATATTCATTTTTATCAATATTTCGATACTATTTCATGTAGTATCACGATATGTGATTTGGCCTTCATATCTCAGAATTTCCCATAATATTGCATTTTAAGCAAGTTTTCGTGCATTTTGTTTCGTACGAAAAATCATCGAATTTAGCAATATTTTGACGTTTATCATCCCCTTTTCCTTTACGTGATTTAAACAAAATATCATCGAATTAGGCAATATTTTGCCGTTTTTCCACGTTTTTGTGAGATTTCAGTTCATGGGTATTAATTCATTATATATACGATAAAAATAATGCAAACACATAATTGATTAGATAATAACCTTAAATACTTCATTTTCAATCAACTATTTGTTTCTCGTTAAAATACTGAGTAAGATATTGAAAAGGGGATAAGTTCTTTTTTTTATTGCATATATCGACGTTTCAGCCGGAATAGAGCGGTTTTCGTGTACATCTTCCATCGGTAATATAAACGGAAAATCAGGAACATTTTAGATAATTCTAATGAAAACACATTGATTTTTATCATTTGTATTGGAAACAACATTGTCATGTCTTTTCTTAGATCGAAATAATACGAAACCTCGCTCTATGATTTGAAGTTAAAATCCTCAAATATGGTTAAATAGTGACTTTTTTCACGTTTTTCATGTAGTTTGATATTACGTAAATATATTCATTTTTATCAATATTTCGATACTATTTCATGTAGTATCACGATATGTGATTTGGCCTTCAAATCTCAGAATTTCGCATTTTAAGCAAGTTTTCGTGCATTTTGTTTCGTACGAAAAATCATCGAATTTAGCAATATTTTGACGTTTATCATCCCCTTTTCCTTTACGTGATTTAAACAAAATATCATCGAATTAGGCAATATTTTGCCGTTTTTCCACGTTAAAACTAAAACTAATCAACTATTTGTTTCTCGTTAAAATACTGAGTAAGATATTGAAAAGGGAATAAGTTCTTTTTTTTATTGCATATATCGACGTTTCAGCCGGATTAGAGCGGTTTTCGTGTACATCTTCCATCGGTGTTGTAAACGGAAAATCAGGAACATTTTAGATAATTCTAATGAAAACACATTGATTTTTATCATTTGTATTGGAAACAACATTGTCATATATCTTTTCTTGGATCGAAATAATACGAAACCTCGCTCTATGATTTGAAGTTAAAATCCTCAAATATGGTTAAATAGTGACTTTTTTCACGTTTTTCATGTAGTTTGATATTACGTAAATATATTCATTTTTATCAATATTTCGATACTATTTCATGTAGTATCACGATATGTGATTTGGCCATCAAATCTCAGAATTTCGCATAATATTGCATTTTAAGCAAGTTTTCGTGCATTTTGTTTCGTACGAAAAATCATCGAATTTAGCAATATTTTGACGTTTATCATCCCCTTTTCCTTTACGTGATTTAAACAAAATATCATCGAATTAGGCAATATTTTGCCGTTTTTCCACGTTTTTGTGAGATTTCAGTTTATGGGTATTAATTCATTATATATACGATAAAAATAATGCAAACACATAATTGATTAGAAAATAACCTTAAATACTTCATTTCCAATAAACTATTTGTTTCTCGTTAAAATACTGAGTAAGATATTGAAAAGGGGAGAAGTTCTGTTTTTATTGCATATATCGACGTTTCAGCCGGAATAGAGCGGTTTTCGTGTACATCTTCCATCGGTAATATAAACGGAAAATCAGGAACATTTTAGATAATTCTAATGAAAACACATTGATTTTTATCATTTGTATTGGAAACAACATTGTCATATGTCTTTTCTTGGATCGAAATAATACGAAACCTCGCTCTATGATTTGAAGTTAAAATCCTCAAATATGGTTAAATAGTGACTTTTTTTCGTTTTTCATGTAGTTTGATATTACGTAAATATATTCATTTTTATCAATATTTCGATACTATTTCATGTAGTATGTGATTTGGCCTTCAAATCTCAGAATTTCGCATAATATTGCATTTTAAGCAAGTTTTCGTGCATTTTGTTTCGTACGAAAAATCATCGAATTTAGCAATATTTTGACGTTTATCATCCCCTTTTCCTTTACGTGATTTAAACAAAATATCATCGAATTAGGCAATATTTTGCCGTTTTTCCACGTTTTTGTGAGATTTCAGTTTATGGGTATTAATTCATTATATATACGATAAAAATAATGCAAACACATAATTGATTAGATAATAACCTTAAATACTTCATTTCCAATAAACTATTTGTTTCTCGTTAAAATACTGAGTAAGATATTGAAAAGGGGAGAAGTTCTGTTTTTATTGCATATATCGACGTTTCAGCCGGAATAGAGCGGTTTTCGTGTACATCTTCCATCGGTAATATAAACGGAAAATCAGGAACATTTTAGATAATTCTAATGAAAACACATTGATTTTTATGATTTGTATTGGAAACAACATTGTCATATGTCTTTTCTTGGATCGAAATAATACGAAACCTCGCTCTATGATTTGAAGTTAAAATCCTCAAATATGGTTAAATAGTGACTTTTTCACGTTTTTCATGTAGTTTGATATTACGTAAATATATTCATTTTTATCAATATTTCGATACTATTTCATGTAGTATCACGATATGTGATTTGGCCTTCAAATCTCAGAATTTCCCATAATATTGCATTTTAAGCAAGTTTTCTTGCATTTTGTTTCGTACGAAAAATCATCGAATTTAGCAATATTTTGACGTTCATCATCCCCTTTTCCTTTCCGTGATTTAAACAAAATATCATCGAATTAGGCAATATTTTGCCGTTTTTCCACGTTTTTGTGAGATTTCAGTTCATGGGTATTAATTCATTATATATGCGATAAAAATAATGCAAACACATAATTGATTAGATAATAACCTTAAATACTTCATTTTCAATCAACTATTTGTTTCTCGTTAAAATACTGAGTAAGATACTGAAAAGGGGATAAGTTCTTTTTTTTATTGCATATATCGACGTTTCAGCCGGAATAGAGCGGTTTTCGTGTACATCTTCCATCGGTAATATAAACGGAAAATCAGGAACATTTTAGATAATTCTAATGAAAACACATTGATTTTTATCATTTGTATTGGAAACAACATTGTCATGTCTTTTCTTAGATCGAAATAATACGAAACCTCGCTCTATGATTTGAAGTTAAAATCCTCAAATATGGTTAAATAGTGACTTTTTTCACGTTTTTCATGTAGTTTGATATTACGTAAATATATTCATTTTTATCAATATTTCGATACTATTTCATGTAGTATCACGATATGTGATTTGGCCTTCAAATCTCAGAATTTCGCATTTTAAGCAAGTTTTCGTGCATTTTGTTTCGTACGAAAAATCATCGAATTTAGCAATATTTTGACGTTTATCATCCCCTTTTCCTTTACGTGATTTAAACAAAATATCATCGAATTAGGCAATATTTTGCCGTTTTTTCCATGTTTTTGTGAGATTTCAGTTCATGGGTATTAATTCATTATATATGCGATAAAAATAATGCAAACACATAATTGATTAGATAATAACCTTAAATACTTCATTTTCAATCAACTATTTGTTTCTCGTTAAAATACTGAGTAAGATATTGAAAAGGGGATAAGTTCTTTTTTTTATTGCATATATCGACGTTTCAGCCGGATTAGAGCGGTTTTCGTTTACATCTTCCATCGGTGTTATAAACGGAAAATCAGGAACATTTTAGATAATTCTAATGAAAACACATTGATTTTTATCATTTGTATTGGAAACAACATTGTCATATATCTTTTCTTGGATCGAAATAATACGAAACCTCGCTCTATGATTTGAAGTTAAAATCCTCAAATATGGTTAAATAGTGACTTTTTTCACCTTTTTCATGTAGTTTGATATTACGTAAATATATTCATTTTTATCAATATTTCGATACTATTTCATGTAGTATCACGATATGTGATTTGGCCTTCAAATCTCAGAATTTCGCATAATATTGCATTTTAAGCAAGTTTTCGTGCATTTTGTTTCGTACGAAAATTCATTGAATTTAGCAATATTTTGACGTTTATCATCCCCTTTTCCTTTACGTGATTTAAACAAAATATCATCGAATTAGGCAATATTTTGCCGTTATTCCAGGTTTTTGTGAGATTTCAGTTTATGGGTATTAATTCATTATATATACCTTATATAAAACCTTAAGTTTTAAGTTTAAGTAACCATTTTCTATCAACTATTTGTTTCTCGTTAAAATACTGAGTAAGATATTCATAAGGGAAGAAATTCTGTTTTTATTGCATATATCGACGTTTCCGCCGGATTAGAGCGGTTTACGTGTACATCTTCCATCGGTAATATAAACGGAAAATCAAGAACATTTTAGTAAATTCTAATGAAAACACATTGTTTTTTTATCATTTGTATTGGAAACAACATTGTCATATGTCTTTTCTTGGATCTAAATAATACGAAACCTCGCTCTGTGATTTGAAGGTAAAATCCTCAAATATGGTAAAATAGTGACTTTTTCACGTTAATCATGTAGTTTGGTATAACGCAAATATATTCATTTTTACCAATATTTCGAAACTGTTTCATGTAGTTTCACGATATGTGATTTGGCCTTCAAATCTCAGAATTTCGCATAATATTGCATTTTGAGCAAGTTTTCGTGCATTTTGTTTCGTACGAAAAATCATCGAATTTAGCAATATTTTGACGTTTATCATCCCCTTTTCCTTTACGTGATTTAAACAAAATATCATCGAATTAGGCAATATTTTGCCGTTTTTTCCACGTTTTTGGAAATTTTCAGTCTATTAGTATTAATTCATTATATATACGATAAAAATGATGGAAACACATAATTGATTAGATAATAACCTTAAGTACTTCATTTTCTATCAACTATTTGTTTCTCGTTAAAATACTGAGTAAGATATTCAAAAGGGAAGAAATTCTGTTTTATTGCATATATCGACGTTTCAGCCGGATTAGAGCGGTTTTACGTGTACATCTTCCATCGGTAATATAAACGGAAACTAAGGAACATTTTAGATAATTCAAATGAAAACACATTGAGTTTTATCATTTGTATTGGAAACAACATTGTCATATGTCTTTTCTTGGATCGAAATAATACGAAACCTCGCTCTATGATTTGAATTTAAAATCCTCAAATATGGTTAAATAGTGACTTTTTTTACGTTTTTCATGTAGTTTGATATTACGTAAATATATTCATTTTTATCAATATTTCGATACTATTTCATGTAGTATCACGATATGTGATTTGGCCTTCAAATCTCAGAATTTCCCATAATATTGCATTTTTAGCAAGTTTTCTTGCATTTTGTTTCGTACGAAAAATCATCGAATTTAGCAATATTTTGACGTTCATCATCCCCTTTTCCTTTACGTGATTTAAACAAAATATCATCGAATTAGGCAATATTTTGCCGTTTTTCCACGTTTTTGTGAGATTTCAGTTCATGGGTATTAATTCATTATATATGCGATAAAAATAATGCAAACACATAATTGATTAGATAATAACCTTAAATACTTCATTTTCAATCAACTATTTGTTTCTCGTTAAAATACTGAGTAAGATATTGAAAAGGGGATAAGTTCTGTTTTTTATTGCATATATCGACGTTTCAGCCGGAATAGAGCGGTTTTCGTGTACATCTTCCATCGGTAATATAAACGGAAAATCAGGAACATTTTAGATAATTCTAATGAAAACACATTGATTTTTATCATTTGTATTGGAAACAACATTGTCATGTCTTTTCTTAGATCTAAATAATACGAAACCTCGCTCTATGATTTGAAGTTAAAATCCTCAAATATGGTTAAATAGTGACTTTTTCACGTTTTTCATGTAGTTTGATATTACGTAAATATATTCATTTTTATCAATATTTCGATACTATTTCATGTAGTATCACGATATGTGATTTGGCCTTCAAATCTCAGAATTTCGCATTTTAAGCAAGTTTTCGTGCATTTTGTTTCGTACGAAAAATCATCGAATTTAGCAATATTTTGACGTTTATCATCCCCTTTTCCTTTACGTGATTTAAACAAAATATCATCGAATTAGGCAATATTTTGCCGTTTTTTCCACGTTTTTGTGAGATTTCAGTTCATGGGTATTAATTCATTATATATGCGATAAAAATAATGCAAACACATAATTGATTAGATAATAACCTTAAATACTTCATTTTCAATCAACTATTTGTTTCTCGTTAAAATACTGAGTAAGATATTGAAAAGGGGAATAAGTTCTTTTTTTTTTATTGCATATATCGACGTTTCAGCCGGATTAGAGCGGTTTTCGTGTACATCTTTCATCGGTGTTATAAACGGAAAATCAGGAACATTTTAGATAATTCTAATGAAAAACACATTGATTTTTATCATTTGTATTGGAAACAAACATTGTCATATGTCTTTTCTTGGATCGAAATAATACGAAACCTCGCTCTATGATTTGAAGTTAAAATCCTCAAATATGGTTAAATAGTGACTTTTTCACGTTTTTCATGTTGTTGATATTACGTAAATATATTCATTTTTATCAATATTTCGATACTATTTCATGTAGTATCGTGATATGTGATTTGGCCTTCAAATCTCAGAATTTCGAATAATATTGCATTTTAAACAAGTTTTCTTCCATTTTGTTTCGTTCGAAAAATCATCGTATTTAGCAATATTTTGACGTTTATCATCCCCTTTTCCTTTACGTGATTTAAACAAAATATCATCGAATTAGGCAATATTTTGCCTTTTTCCACGTTTTTGTGAGATTTCATTTCATGGGTATTAATTCATTATATATGCGATAAAAATAATGCAAACACATAATTGATTAGATAATAACCTTAAATACTTCATTTTCAATCAACTATTTGTTTCTCGTTAAAATACTGAGTAAGATATTGAAAAGGGGATAAGTTCTTTTTTTTATTGCATATATCGACGTTTCAGCCGGATAGAGCGGTTTTCGTGTACATCTTCCATCGGTTATAAACGGAAAATCAGGAACATTTTAGATAATTCTAATGAAAACACATTGATTTTTATCATTTGTATTGGAAACAACATTGTCATATGTCTTTTCTTGGATCGAAATAATACGAAACCTCGCTCTATGATTTGAAGTTAAAATCCTCAAATATGGTTAAATAGTGACTTTTTCACGTTTTTCATGTAGTTTGATATTACGTAAATATATTCATTTTTATCAATATTTCGATACTATTTCATGTAGTATCACGATATGTGATTTGGCCTTCAAATCTCAGAATTTCGCATTCTAAGCAAGTTTTTGTGCATTTTGTTTCGTACGAAAATCATCGAATTTAGCAATATTTTGACGTTTATCATCCCCTTTTCCTTTACGTGATTTAAAACAAAATATCATCGAATTAGGCAATATTTTGCCGTTTTTTCCACGTTAAACTAAAACTAATCAACTATTTGTTTCTCGTTAAAATACTGAGTAAGATATTGAAAAGGGAATAAGTTCTTTTTTTTATTGCATATATCGACGTTTCAGCCGGATTAGAGCGGTTTTCGTGTACATCTTCCATCGGTGTTATAAACGGAAAATCAGGAACATTTTAGATAATTCTAATGAAAACACATTGATTTTTATCATTTGTATTGGAAACAACATTGTCATATATCTTTTCTTGGATCGAATAATACGAAACCTCGCTCTATGATTTGAAGTTAAAATCCCTCAAATATGGTTAAATAGTGACTTTTTTCACGTTTTTCATGTAGTTTGATATTACGTAAATATATTCATTTTTATCAATATTTCGATACTATTTCATGTAGTATCACGATATGTGATTTGGCCTTCAATCTCAGAATTTCGCATAATATTGCATTTTAAGCAAGTTTTCGTGCATTTTGTTTCGTACGAAAAATCATCGAATTTAGCAATATTTTGACGTTATCATCCCCTTTTCCTTTACGTGATTTTAAACAAAATATCATCGAATTAGGCAATATTTTGCCGTTTTTCCACGTTTTTGTGAGATTTCAGTTTATGGGTATTAATTCATTATATATACGATAAAAATAATGCAAACACATAATTGATTAGATAATAACCTTAAATTCTTCATTTCCAATAAACTGTTTGTTTCTCGTTTAAAATACTGAGTAAGATATTGAAAAGGGGAGAAGTTCTGTTTTTATTTGCATATATCGACGTTTCAGCCGGAATAGAGCGGTTTCGTGTACATCTTCCATCGGTAATATAAACGGAAAATCAGGAACATTTCAGATAATTCTAATGAAAACACATTGATTTTTATCATTTGTATTGGAAACAACATTTGTCATATGTCTTTTCTTGGATCGAAATAATACGAAATCTCGCTCTATGATTTGAAGTTAAAATCCTCAAATTATGGTTAAATAGTGACTTTTTTCACGTTTTTTCATGTAGTTTGATATTACGTAAATATATTCATTTTTATCAATATTTCGATACTATTTCATGTAGTATCATGATATGTGATTTGGCCTTCAAATCTCAGAATTTCCCATAATATTGCATTTTAAGCAAGTTTTCTTGCATTTTGTTTTCGTACGAAAAATCATCGAATTTAGCAATATTTTGACGTTTATCATCCCCTTTTCTCTTTACGTGATTTAAACAAAATATCATCGAATTAGGCAATATTTTGCCGTTTTTCCACGTTTTTGTGAGATTTCAGTTCATGGGTATTAATTCATATATATAGCGATAAAAATAATGCAAACACATAATTGATTAGATAATAACCTTAAATACTTCATTTTCAATAAACTATTTGTTTCTCGTTAAAAATACTGAGTAAGATATTGAAAAGGGGATAAGTTCTTTTTTTTATTGCATATATCGACGTTTCAGCCGGATTAGAGCGGTTTTCGTGTACATCTTCCATCGGTGTTATAAACGGAAAATCAAGGAACATTTTAGATAATTCTAATGAAAACACTATTGTTTTTTATCATCTTGTATTGGAAACAACATTGTCATATATCTTTTCTTGGATCGAAATAATACGAAACCTCGCTCTATGATTTGAAGTTAAAATCCTCAAATATGGTTAAATAGTGACTTTTTCACGTTTTTCATGTAGTTTGATATTACGTAAATATATTCATTTTTATCATTATTTCGATACTATTTCATTGTAGTATCACGATATGTGATTTGGCCTTCAAATCTCAGAATTTCCCATAATATTGCATTTTAAGCAAGTTTTCGTGCATTTTGTTTCGTACGAAAAATCATCGAATTAGCAATATTTTGACGTTTATCATCCCCTTTTCCTTTACGTGATTTAAACAAAATATCATCGAATTAGGCAATATTTTGCCGTTTTTCCACGTTTTTTGTGAGATTTCAGTTCATTGGGTATTAATTCATTATATATACGATAAAATAATGCAAACACATAATTGATTAGATAATAACCTTAAATACTTCATTTTCAATCAACTATTTGTTTCTCGTTAAAATACTGAGTAAGATATTGAAAAGGGGATAAGTTCTTTTTTTTATTGCATATATCGACGTTTCAGCCGGAATAGAGCGGTTTTCGTGTACATCTTCCATCGGTAATATAAACGGAAAATCAGGAACATTTTAGATAATTCTAATGAAAACACATTGATTTTTTATCATTTTGTATTGGAAACAACATTGTCATATGTCTTTTCTTGGATCGAAATAATACGAAACCTCGCTCTATGATTTGAAGTTAAAATCCTCAAATATGGTTAAATAGTGACTTTTTTCACGTTTTTCATGTTGTTTGATATTACGTAAATATATTCATTTTTTATCAATATTTCGATACTATTCATGTAGTATGTGATTTGGCCTTCAAATCTCAGAATTTCGCATAATATTGCATTTTAAGCAAGTTTTCAGTGCATTTTGTTTCGTACGAAAAATCATCGAATTTAGCAATATTTTGACGTTTATCATCCCCTTTTTCCTTTACGTGATTTAAACAAAATATCATCGAATTAGGCAATATTTTGCCGTTTTTCCACGTTAAAACTAAAACTAATCAACTATTTGTTTCTCGTTTAAAATACTGAGTAAGATATTGAAAAGGGAATAAGTTCTTTTTTTTATTGCATATATCGACGTTTCAGCCGGATTAGAGCGGTTTTTCGTGTACATCTTCCATCGGTGTTATAAACGGAAAATCAGGAACATTTTTAGATAATTCTAATGAAAACACATTGATTTTATCATTTGTATTGGAAACAACATTGTCATATATCTTTTCTTGGATCGAAATAATACGAAACCTCGCTCTATGATTTGAAGTTAAAATCCTCAAATATGGTTATATAGTGACTTTTTTCACGTTTTTCATGAAGTTTGATATTACGTAAATATATTCATTTTTATCAATATTTCGATACTATTTCATGTAGTATCACGATATGTGATTTGGCCTTCAAATCTCAGAATTTCGCATAATATTGCATTTTAAGCAAGTTTTCGTGCATTTTGTTTCGTACGAAAAATCATCGAATTTAGCAATATTTTGACGTTTATCATCCCCTTTTCCTTACGTGATTTTAAACAAAATATCATCGAATTAGGCAATATTTTGCCGTTTTTCCACGTTTTTGTGAGATTTCAGTTATGGGTATTAATTCATTATATATACGATAAAAATAATGCAAACACATAATTGATTAGAAAATAACCTTAAATACTTCATTTCCAATAAACTATTTGTTTCTCGTTAAAATACTGAGTAAGATATTGAAAAGGGGAGAAGTTCTGTTTTTATTGCATATATCGACGTTTCAGCCGGAATAGAGCGGTTTTTCGTGTACATCTTCCATCGGTATATAAACGGAAAATCAGGAACATTTTAGATAATTCTAATGAAAACACATTGATTTTTATCATTTGTATTGGAAACAACATTGTCATATGTCTTTTTCTTGGATCGAAATAATACGAAACCTCGCTCTATGATTTGAAGTTAAAATCCTCAAATATGGTTAAATAGTGACTTTTTTTTCGTTTTTCATGTAGTTTGATATTACGTAAATATATTCATTTTATCAATATTTCGATACTATTTCATGTAGTATGTGATTTGGCCTTCAAATCTCAGAATTTCGCATAATATTGCATTTTAAGCAAGTTTTCGTGCATTTTGTTTCGTACGAAAAATCATCGAATTTAGCAATATTTTGACGTTTATCATCCCCTTTTCCTTTACGTGATTTAAACAAATATCATCGAATTAGGCAATATTTTGCCGTTTTTCCACGTTTTTGTGAGATTTCAGTTTATGGGTATTAATTCATTATATATACGATAAAAATAATGCAAACACATAATTGATTAGATAATAACCTTAAATACTTCATTTCCAATAAACTATTTGTTTCTCGTTAAAATACTGAGGAAGATATTGAAAAGGGGAGAAGTTCTGTTTTTATTGCATATATCGACGTTTCAGCCGGAATAGAGCGGTTTTCGTGTACATCTTCCATCGGTAATATAAACGGAAAATCAGGAACATTTTAGATAATTCTAATGAAAACACATTGATTTTTATGATTTGTATTGGAAACAACATTGTCATATGTCTTTTCTTGGATCGAAATAATACGAAACCTCGCTCTATGATTTGAAGTTAAAATCCTCAAATATGGTTAAATAGTGACTTTTTCACGTTTTTTCATGTAGTTTGATATTACGTAAATATATTCATTTTTATCAATATTTCGATACTATTTCATGTAGTATCACGATATGTGATTTGGCCTTCAAATCTCAGAATTTCCCATAATATTGCATTTTAAGCAAGTTTTCTTGCATTTTGTTTCGTACGAAAAATCATCGAATTTAGCAATATTTTGACGTTCATCATCCCCTTTTCCTTTACGTGATTTAAACAAAATATCATCGAATTAGGCAATATTTTGCCGTTTTTCCACGTTTTTTGTGAGATTTCAGTTCATGGGTATTAATTCATTATATATGCGATAAAAATAATGCAAACACATAATTGATTAGATAATAACCTTAAATACTTCATTTCAATCAACTATTTGTTTCTCGTTAAAATACTGAGTAAGATACTGAAAAGGGGATAAGTTCTTTTTTTTATTGCATATATCGACGTTTCAGCCGGAATAGAGCGGTTTTCGTGTACATCTTCCATCGGTAATATAAACGGAAAATCAGGAACATTTTAGATAATTTTAATGAAAACACATTGATTTTTATCATTTGTATTGGAAACAACATTGTCATGTCTTTTCTTAGATCGAAATAATACGAAACCTCGCTCTATGATTTGAAGTTAAAATCCTCAAATATGGTTAAATAGTGACTTTTTTCACGTTTTTTCATGTAGTTTGATATTACGTAAATATATTCATTTTTATCAATATTTCGATACTATTTCATGTAGTATCACGATATGTGATTTGGCCTTCAAATCTCAGAATTTCGCATTTTAAGCAAGTTTTCGTGCATTTTGTTTCGTACGAAAAATCATCGAATTTAGCAATATTTTGACGTTTATCATCCCCTTTTCCTTTACGTGATTTAAACAAAATATCATCGAATTAGGCAATATTTTGCCGTTTTTTCCACGTTTTTGTGAGATTTCAGTTCATGGGTATTAATTCATTATATATGCGATAAAAATAATGCAAACACATAATTGATTAGATAATAACCTTAAATACTTCATTTTCAATAAACTATTTGTTTCTCGTTAAAATACTGAGTAAGATATTGAAAAGGGGATAAGTTCTTTTTTTTATTGCATATATCGACGTTTCAGCCGGATTAGAGCGGTTTTCGTGTACATCTTCCATCGGTGTTATAAACGGAAAATCAGGAACATTTTAGATAATTCTAATGAAAAACACATTGATTTTTATCATTTGTATTGGAAACAACATTGTCATATATCTTTTCTTGGATCGAAATAATACGAAACCTCGCTCTATGATTTGAAGTTAAAAATCCTCAAATATGGTTAAATAGTGACTTTTTCACGTTTTTCATGTAGTTTGATATTACGTAAATATATTCATTTTTATCAATATTTCGATACTATTTCATGTAGTATCACGATATGTGATTTGGCCTTCATATCTCAGAATTTCCCATAATATTGCATTTTAAGCAAGTTTTCGTGCATTTTTGTTTCGTACGAAAAATCATCGAATTTAGCAATATTTTGACGTTTATCATCCCCTTTTCCTTTACGTGATTTAAACAAAATATCATCGAATTAGGCAATATTTTGCCGTTTTTCCACGTTTTTGTGAGATTTCAGTTCATGGGTATTAATTCATTATATATACGATAAAAATAATGCAAACACATAATTGATTAGATAATAACCTTAAATACTTCATTTTCAATCAACTATTTGTTTCTCGTTAAAATACTGAGTAAGATATTGAAAAGGGGATAAGTTCTTTTTTTTATTGCATATATCGACGTTTCAGCCGGAATAGAGCGGTTTTCGTGTACATCTTCCATCGGTAATATAAACGGAAAATCAGGAACATTTTAGATAATTCTAATGAAAACACATTGATTTTTATCATTTGTATTGGAAACAACATTGTCATGTCTTTTCTTAGATCGAAATAATACGAAACCTCGCTCTATGATTTGAAGTTAAAATCCTCAAATATGGTTAAATAGTGACTTTTTTCACGTTTTTCATGTAGTTTGATATTACGTAAATATATTCATTTTTATCAATATTTCGATACTATTTCATGTAGTATCACGATATGTGATTTGGCCTTCAAATCTCAGAATTTCGCATTTTAAGCAAGTTTTCGTGCATTTTGTTTCGTACGAAAAATCATCGAATTTAGCAATATTTTGACGTTTATCATCCCCTTTTCCTTTACGTGATTTAAACAAAATATCATCGAATTAGGCAATATTTTGCCGTTTTTCCACGTTAAAACTAAAACTAATCAACTATTTGTTTCTCGTTAAAATACTGAGTAAGATATTGAAAAGGGAATAAGTTCTTTTTTTTATTGCATATATCGACGTTTCAGCCGGATTAGAGCGGTTTTCGTGTACATCTTCCATCGGTGTTGTAAACGGAAAATCAGGAACATTTTAGATAATTCTAATGAAAACACATTGATTTTTATCATTTGTATTGGAAACAACATTGTCATATATCTTTTCTTGGATCGAAATAATACGAAACCTCGCTCTATGATTTGAAGTTAAAATCCTCAAATATGGTTAAATAGTGACTTTTTTCACGTTTTTCATGTAGTTTGATATTACGTAAATATATTCATTTTTATCAATATTTCGATACTATTTCATGTAGTATCACGATATGTGATTTGGCCATCAAATCTCAGAATTTCGCATAATATTGCATTTTAAGCAAGTTTTCGTGCATTTTGTTTCGTACGAAAAATCATCGAATTTAGCAATATTTTGACGTTTATCATCCCCTTTTCCTTTACGTGATTTAAACAAAATATCATCGAATTAGGCAATATTTTGCCGTTTTTTCCACGTTTTTGTGAGATTTCAGTTTATGGGTATTAATTCATTATATATACGATAAAAATAATGCAAACACATAATTGATTAGAAAATAACCTTAAATACTTCATTTCCAATAAACTATTTGTTTCTCGTTAAAATACTGAGTAAGATATTGAAAAGGGGAGAAGTTCTGTTTTTATTGCATATATCGACGTTTCAGCCGGAATAGAGCGGTTTTCGTGTACATCTTCCATCGGTAATATAAACGGAAAATCAGGAACATTTTAGATAATTCTAATGAAAACACATTGATTTTTATCATTTGTATTGGAAACAACATTGTCATATGTCTTTTCTTGGATCGAAATAATACGAAACCTCGCTCTATGATTTGAAGTTAAAATCCTCAAATATGGTTAAATAGTGACTTTTTTTCGTTTTTCATGTAGTTTGATATTACGTAAATATATTCATTTTTATCAATATTTCGATACTATTTCATGTAGTATGTGATTTGGCCTTCAAATCTCAGAATTTCGCATAATATTGCATTTTAAGCAAGTTTTCGTGCATTTTGTTTCGTACGAAAAATCATCGAATTTAGCAATATTTTGACGTTTATCATCCCCTTTTCCTTTACGTGATTTAAACAAAATATCATCGAATTAGGCAATATTTTGCCGTTTTTCCACGTTTTTGTGAGATTTCAGTTTATGGGTATTAATTCATTATATATACGATAAAAATAATGCAAACACATAATTGATTAGATAATAACCTTAAATACTTCATTTCCAATAAACTATTTGTTTCTCGTTAAAATACTGAGTAAGATATTGAAAAGGGGAGAAGTTCTGTTTTTATTGCATATATCGACGTTTCAGCCGGAATAGAGCGGTTTTCGTGTACATCTTCCATCGGTAATATAAACGGAAAATCAGGAACATTTTAGATAATTCTAATGAAAACACATTGATTTTTATGATTTGTATTGGAAACAACATTGTCATATGTCTTTTCTTGGATCGAAATAATACGAAACCTCGCTCTATGATTTGAAGTTAAAATCCTCAAATATGGTTAAATAGTGACTTTTTCACGTTTTTCATGTAGTTTGATATTACGTAAATATATTCATTTTTATCAATATTTCGATACTATTTCATGTAGTATCACGATATGTGATTTGGCCTTCAAATCTCAGAATTTCCCATAATATTGCATTTTAAGCAAGTTTTCTTGCATTTTGTTTCGTACGAAAAATCATCGAATTTAGCAATATTTTGACGTTCATCATCCCCTTTTCCTTTCCGTGATTTAAACAAAATATCATCGAATTAGGCAATATTTTGCCGTTTTTCCACGTTTTTGTGAGATTTCAGTTCATGGGTATTAATTCATTATATATGCGATAAAAATAATGCAAACACATAATTGATTAGATAATAACCTTAAATACTTCATTTTCAATCAACTATTTGTTTCTCGTTAAAATACTGAGTAAGATACTGAAAAGGGGATAAGTTCTTTTTTTTATTGCATATATCGACGTTTCAGCCGGAATAGAGCGGTTTTCGTGTACATCTTCCATCGGTAATATAAACGGAAAATCAGGAACATTTTAGATAATTCTAATGAAAACACATTGATTTTTATCATTTGTATTGGAAACAACATTGTCATGTCTTTTCTTAGATCGAAATAATACGAAACCTCGCTCTATGATTTGAAGTTAAAATCCTCAAATATGGTTAAATAGTGACTTTTTTCACGTTTTTCATGTAGTTTGATATTACGTAAATATATTCATTTTTATCAATATTTCGATACTATTTCATGTAGTATCACGATATGTGATTTGGCCTTCAAATCTCAGAATTTCGCATTTTAAGCAAGTTTTCGTGCATTTTGTTTCGTACGAAAAATCATCGAATTTAGCAATATTTTGACGTTTATCATCCCCTTTTCCTTTACGTGATTTAAACAAAATATCATCGAATTAGGCAATATTTTGCCGTTTTTCCATGTTTTTGTGAGATTTCAGTTCATGGGTATTAATTCATTATATATGCGATAAAAATAATGCAAACACATAATTGATTAGATAATAACCTTAAATACTTCATTTTCAATCAACTATTTGTTTCTCGTTAAAATACTGAGTAAGATATTGAAAAGGGGATAAGTTCTTTTTTTTATTGCATATATCGACGTTTCAGCCGGATTAGAGCGGTTTTCGTTTACATCTTCCATCGGTGTTATAAACGGAAAATCAGGAACATTTTAGATAATTCTAATGAAAACACATTGATTTTTATCATTTGTATTGGAAACAACATTGTCATATATCTTTTCTTGGATCGAAATAATACGAAACCTCGCTCTATGATTTGAAGTTAAAATCCTCAAATATGGTTAAATAGTGACTTTTTTCACCTTTTTCATGTAGTTTGATATTACGTAAATATATTCATTTTTATCAATATTTCGATACTATTTCATGTAGTATCACGATATGTGATTTGGCCTTCAAATCTCAGAATTTCGCATAATATTGCATTTTAAGCAAGTTTTCGTGCATTTTGTTTCGTACGAAAATTCATTGAATTTAGCAATATTTTGACGTTTATCATCCCCTTTTCCTTTACGTGATTTAAACAAAATATCATCGAATTAGGCAATATTTTGCCGTTATTCCAGGTTTTTGTGAGATTTCAGTTTATGGGTATTAATTCATTATATATACCTTATATAAAACCTTAAGTTTTAAGTTTAAGTAACCATTTTCTATCAACTATTTGTTTCTCGTTAAAATACTGAGTAAGATATTCATAAGGGAAGAAATTCTGTTTTTATTGCATATATCGACGTTTCCGCCGGATTAGAGCGGTTTTACGTGTACATCTTCCATCGGTAATATAAACGGAAAATCAAGAACATTTTAGTAAATTCTAATGAAAACACATTGTTTTTTTATCATTTGTATTGGAAACAACATTGTCATATGTCTTTTCTTGGATCTAAATAATACGAAACCTCGCTCTGTGATTTGAAGGTAAAATCCTCAAATATGGTAAAATAGTGACTTTTTCACGTTAATCATGTAGTTTGGTATAACGCAAATATATTCATTTTTACCAATATTTCGAAACTGTTTCATGTAGTTTCACGATATGTGATTTGGCCTTCAAATCTCAGAATTTCGCATAATATTGCATTTTGAGCAAGTTTTCGTGCATTTTGTTTCGTACGAAAAATCATCGAATTTAGCAATATTTTGACGTTTATCATCCCCTTTTCCTTTACGTGATTTAAACAAAATATCATCGAATTAGGCAATATTTTGCCGTTTTTCCACGTTTTTGGAAATTTTCAGTCTATTAGTATTAATTCATTATATATACGATAAAAATGATGGAAACACATAATTGATTAGATAATAACCTTAAGTACTTCATTTTCTATCAACTATTTGTTTCTCGTTAAAATACTGAGTAAGATATTCAAAAGGGAAGAAATTCTGTTTTTATTGCATATATCGACGTTTCAGCCGGATTAGAGCGGTTTTACGTGTACATCTTCCATCGGTAATATAAACGGAAACTAAGGAACATTTTAGATAATTCAAATGAAAACACATTGAGTTTTATCATTTGTATTGGAAACAACATTGTCATATGTCTTTTCTTGGATCGAAATAATACGAAACCTCGCTCTATGATTTGAATTTAAAATCCTCAAATATGGTTAAATAGTGACTTTTTTTACGTTTTTCATGTAGTTTGATATTACGTAAATATATTCATTTTTATCAATATTTCGATACTATTTCATGTAGTATCACGATATGTGATTTGGCCTTCAAATCTCAGAATTTCCCATAATATTGCATTTTTAGCAAGTTTTCTTGCATTTTGTTTCGTACGAAAAATCATCGAATTTAGCAATATTTTGACGTTCATCATCCCCTTTTCCTTTACGTGATTTAAACAAAATATCATCGAATTAGGCAATATTTTGCCGTTTTTCCACGTTTTTGTGAGATTTCAGTTCATGGGTATTAATTCATTATATATGCGATAAAAATAATGCAAACACATAATTGATTAGATAATAACCTTAAATACTTCATTTTCAATCAACTATTTGTTTCTCGTTAAAATACTGAGTAAGATATTGAAAAGGGGATAAGTTCTGTTTTTTATTGCATATATCGACGTTTCAGCCGGAATAGAGCGGTTTTCGTGTACATCTTCCATCGGTAATATAAACGGAAAATCAGGAACATTTTAGATAATTCTAATGAAAACACATTGATTTTTATCATTTGTATTGGAAACAACATTGTCATGTCTTTTCTTAGATCTAAATAATACGAAACCTCGCTCTATGATTTGAAGTTAAAATCCTCAAATATGGTTAAATAGTGACTTTTTCACGTTTTTCATGTAGTTTGATATTACGTAAATATATTCATTTTTATCAATATTTCGATACTATTTCATGTAGTATCACGATATGTGATTTGGCCTTCAAATCTCAGAATTTCGCATTTTAAGCAAGTTTTCGTGCATTTTGTTTCGTACGAAAAATCATCGAATTTAGCAATATTTTGACGTTTATCATCCCCTTTTCCTTTACGTGATTTAAACAAAATATCATCGAATTAGGCAATATTTTGCCGTTTTTCCACGTTTTTGTGAGATTTCAGTTCATGGGTATTAATTCATTATATATGCGATAAAAATAATGCAAACACATAATTGATTAGATAATAACCTTAAATACTTCATTTTCAATCAACTATTTGTTTCTCGTTAAAATACTGAGTAAGATATTGAAAAGGGGATAAGTTCTTTTTTTTATTGCATATATCGACGTTTCAGCCGGATTAGAGCGGTTTTCGTGTACATCTTTCATCGGTGTTATAAACGGAAAATCAGGAACATTTTAGATAATTCTAATGAAAACACATTGATTTTTATCATTTGTATTGGAAACAACATTGTCATATGTCTTTTCTTGGATCGAAATAATACGAAACCTCGCTCTATGATTTGAAGTTAAAATCCTCAAATATGGTTAAATAGTGACTTTTTCACGTTTTTCATGTTGTTTGATATTACGTAAATATATTCATTTTTATCAATATTTCGATACTATTTCATGTAGTATCGTGATATGTGATTTGGCCTTCAAATCTCAGAATTTCGAATAATATTGCATTTTAAACAAGTTTTCTTCCATTTTGTTTCGTTCGAAAAATCATCGTATTTAGCAATATTTTGACGTTTATCATCCCCTTTTCCTTTATGTGATTTAAACAAAATATCATCGAATTAGGCAATATTTTGCCGTTTTCCACGTTTTAGTGAGATTTCATTTCATGGGTATTAATTCATTATATATGCGATAAAAATGATGCAAACACATAATTGATTAGATAATAACCTTAAATACTTCATTTTCAATCAACTATTTGTTTCTCGTTAAAATACTGAGTAAGATATTGAAAAGGGGATAAGTTCTTTTTTTTATTGCATATATCGACGTTTCAGCCGGAATAGAGCGGTTTTCGTGTACATCTTCCATCGGTATTATAAACGGAAAATCAGGAACATTTTAGATAATTCTAATGAAAACACATTGATTTTTATCATTTGTATTGGAAACAACATTGTCATATGTCTTTTCTTGGATCGAAATAATACGAAACCTCGCTCTATGATTTGAAGTTAAAATCCTCAAACATGGTTAAATAGTGACTTTTTTCACGTTTTTCATGTAGTTTGATATTACGTAAATATATTCATTTTTATCAATATTTCGATACTATTTCATGTAGTATCACGATATGTGATTTGGCCTTCAAATCTCAGAATTTCGCATTCTAAGCAAGTTTTTGTGCATTTTGTTTCGTACGAAAAATCATCGAATTTAGCAATATTTTGACGTTTATCATCCCCTTTTCCTTTACGTGATTTAAACAAAATATCATCGAATTAGGCAATATTTTGCCGTTTTTCCACGTTAAAACTAAAACTAATCAACTATTTGTTTCTCGTTAAAATACTGAGTAAGATATTGAAAAGGGAATAAGTTCTTTTTTTTATTGCATATATCGACGTTTCAGCCGGATTAGAGCGGTTTTCGTGTACATCTTCCATCGGTGTTATAAACGGAAAATCAGGAACATTTTAGATAATTCTAATGAAAACACATTGATTTTTATCATTTGTATTGGAAACAACATTGTCATATATCTTTTCTTGGATCGAAATAATACGAAACCTCGCTCTATGATTTGAAGTTAAAATCCTCAAATATGGTTAAATAGTGACTTTTTTCACGTTTTTCATGTAGTTTGATATTACGTAAATATATTCATTTTTATCAATATTTCGATACTATTTCATGTAGTATCACGATATGTGATTTGGCCTTCAAATCTCAGAATTTCGCATAATATTGCATTTTAAGCAAGTTTTCGTGCATTTTGTTTCGTACGAAAAATCATCGAATTTAGCAATATTTTGACGTTTATCATCCCCTTTTCCTTTACGTGATTTAAACAAAATATCATCGAATTAGGCAATATTTTGCCGTTTTTCCACGTTTTTGTGAGATTTCAGTTTATGGGTATTAATTCATTATATATACGATAAAAATAATGCAAACACATAATTGATTAGATAATAACCTTAAATTCTTCATTTCCAATAAACTGTTTGTTTCTCGTTAAAATACTGAGTAAGATATTGAAAAGGGGAGAAGTTCTGTTTTTATTGCATATATCGACGTTTCAGCCGGAATAGAGCGGTTTTCGTGTACATCTTCCATCGGTAATATAAACGGAAAATCAGGAACATTTCAGATAATTCTAATGAAAACACATTGATTTTTATCATTTGTATTGGAAACAACATTGTCATATGTCTTTTCTTGGATCGAAATAATACGAAATCTCGCTCTATGATTTGAAGTTAAAATCCTCAAATATGGTTAAATAGTGACTTTTTCACGTTTTTCATGTAGTTTGATATTACGTAAATATATTCATTTTTATCAATATTTCGATACTATTTCATGTAGTATCATGATATGTGATTTGGCCTTCAAATCTCAGAATTTCCCATAATATTGCATTTTAAGCAAGTTTTCTTGCATTTTGTTTCGTACGAAAAATCATCGAATTTAGCAATATTTTGACGTTTATCATCCCCTTTTCCTTTACGTGATTTAAACAAAATATCATCGAATTAGGCAATATTTTGCCGTTTTTCCACGTTTTTGTGAGATTTCAGTTCATGGGTATTAATTCATTATATATGCGATAAAAATAATGCAAACACATAATTGATTAGATAATAACCTTAAATACTTCATTTTCAATAAACTATTTGTTTCTCGTTAAAATACTGAGTAAGATATTGAAAAGGGGATAAGTTCTTTTTTTATTGCATATATCGACGTTTCAGCCGGATTAGAGCGGTTTTCGTGTACATCTTCCATCGGTGTTATAAACGGAAAATCAGGAACATTTTAGATAATTCTAATGAAAACACATTGTTTTTTATCATTTGTATTGGAAACAACATTGTCATATATCTTTTCTTGGATCGAAATAATACGAAACCTCGCTCTATGATTTGAAGTTAAAATCCTCAAATATGGTTAAATAGTGACTTTTTCACGTTTTTCATGTAGTTTGATATTACGTAAATATATTCATTTTTATCAATATTTCGATACTATTTCATGTAGTATCACGATATGTGATTTGGCCTTCAAATCTCAGAATTTCCCATAATATTGCATTTTAAGCAAGTTTTCGTGCATTTTGTTTCGTACGAAAAATCATCGAATTTAGCAATATTTTGACGTTTATCATCCCCTTTTCCTTTACGTGATTTAAACAAAATATCATCGAATTAGGCAATATTTTGCCGTTTTTCCACGTTTTTGTGAGATTTCAGTTCATGGGTATTAATTCATTATATATACGATAAAAATAATGCAAACACATAATTGATTAGATAATAACCTTAAATACTTCATTTTCAATCAACTATTTGTTTCTCGTTAAAATACTGAGTAAGATATTGAAAAGGGGATAAGTTCTTTTTTTTATTGCATATATCGACGTTTCAGCCGGAATAGAGCGGTTTTCGTGTACATCTTCCATCGGTAATATAAACGGAAAATCAGGAACATTTTAGATAATTCTAATGAAAACACATTGATTTTTATCATTTGTATTGGAAACAACATTGTCATATGTCTTTTCTTGGATCGAAATAATACGAAACCTCGCTCTATGATTTGAAGTTAAAATCCTCAAATATGGTTAAATAGTGACTTTTTCACGTTTTTCATGTTGTTTGATATTACGTAAATATATTCATTTTTATCAATATTTCGATACTATTTCATGTAGTATGTGATTTGGCCTTCAAATCTCAGAATTTCGCATAATATTGCATTTTAAGCAAGTTTTCGTGCATTTTGTTTCGTACGAAAAATCATCGAATTTAGCAATATTTTGACGTTTATCATCCCCTTTTCCTTTACGTGATTTAAACAAAATATCATCGAATTAGGCAATATTTTGCCGTTTTTCCACGTTAAAACTAAAACTAATCAACTATTTGTTTCTCGTTAAAATACTGAGTAAGATATTGAAAAGGGAATAAGTTCTTTTTTTTATTGCATATATCGACGTTTCAGCCGGATTAGAGCGGTTTTCGTGTACATCTTCCATCGGTGTTATAAACGGAAAATCAGGAACATTTTAGATAATTCTAATGAAAACACATTGATTTTTATCATTTGTATTGGAAACAACATTGTCATATATCTTTTCTTGGATCGAAATAATACGAAACCTCGCTCTATGATTTGAAGTTAAAATCCTCAAATATGGTTATATAGTGACTTTTTTCACGTTTTTCATGAAGTTTGATATTACGTAAATATATTCATTTTTATCAATATTTCGATACTATTTCATGTAGTATCACGATATGTGATTTGGCCTTCAAATCTCAGAATTTCGCATAATATTGCATTTTAAGCAAGTTTTCGTGCATTTTGTTTCGTACGAAAAATCATCGAATTTAGCAATATTTTGACGTTTATCATCCCCTTTTCCTTTACGTGATTTAAACAAAATATCATCGAATTAGGCAATATTTTGCCGTTTTTCCACGTTTTTGTGAGATTTCAGTTTATGGGTATTAATTCATTATATATACGATAAAAATAATGCAAACACATAATTGATTAGAAAATAACCTTAAATACTTCATTTCCAATAAACTATTTGTTTCTCGTTAAAATACTGAGTAAGATATTGAAAAGGGGAGAAGTTCTGTTTTTATTGCATATATCGACGTTTCAGCCGGAATAGAGCGGTTTTCGTGTACATCTTCCATCGGTAATATAAACGGAAAATCAGGAACATTTTAGATAATTCTAATGAAAACACATTGATTTTTATCATTTGTATTGGAAACAACATTGTCATATGTCTTTTCTTGGATCGAAATAATACGAAACCTCGCTCTATGATTTGAAGTTAAAATCCTCAAATATGGTTAAATAGTGACTTTTTTTTCGTTTTTCATGTAGTTTGATATTACGTAAATATATTCATTTTTATCAATATTTCGATACTATTTCATGTAGTATGTGATTTGGCCTTCAAATCTCAGAATTTCGCATAATATTGCATTTTAAGCAAGTTTTCGTGCATTTTGTTTCGTACGAAAAATCATCGAATTTAGCAATATTTTGACGTTTATCATCCCCTTTTCCTTTACGTGATTTAAACAAAATATCATCGAATTAGGCAATATTTTGCCGTTTTTCCACGTTTTTGTGAGATTTCAGTTTATGGGTATTAATTCATTATATATACGATAAAAATAATGCAAACACATAATTGATTAGATAATAACCTTAAATACTTCATTTCCAATAAACTATTTGTTTCTCGTTAAAATACTGAGGAAGATATTGAAAAGGGGAGAAGTTCTGTTTTTATTGCATATATCGACGTTTCAGCCGGAATAGAGCGGTTTTCGTGTACATCTTCCATCGGTAATATAAACGGAAAATCAGGAACATTTTAGATAATTCTAATGAAAACACATTGATTTTTATGATTTGTATTGGAAACAACATTGTCATATGTCTTTTCTTGGATCGAAATAATACGAAACCTCGCTCTATGATTTGAAGTTAAAATCCTCAAATATGGTTAAATAGTGACTTTTTCACGTTTTTCATGTAGTTTGATATTACGTAAATATATTCATTTTTATCAATATTTCGATACTATTTCATGTAGTATCACGATATGTGATTTGGCCTTCAAATCTCAGAATTTCCCATAATATTGCATTTTAAGCAAGTTTTCTTGCATTTTGTTTCGTACGAAAAATCATCGAATTTAGCAATATTTTGACGTTCATCATCCCCTTTTCCTTTACGTGATTTAAACAAAATATCATCGAATTAGGCAATATTTTGCCGTTTTTCCACGTTTTTGTGAGATTTCAGTTCATGGGTATTAATTCATTATATATGCGATAAAAATAATGCAAACACATAATTGATTAGATAATAACCTTAAATACTTCATTTTCAATCAACTATTTGTTTCTCGTTAAAATACTGAGTAAGATACTGAAAAGGGGATAAGTTCTTTTTTTTATTGCATATATCGACGTTTCAGCCGGAATAGAGCGGTTTTCGTGTACATCTTCCATCGGTAATATAAACGGAAAATCAGGAACATTTTAGATAATTTTAATGAAAACACATTGATTTTTATCATTTGTATTGGAAACAACATTGTCATGTCTTTTCTTAGATCGAAATAATACGAAACCTCGCTCTATGATTTGAAGTTAAAATCCTCAAATATGGTTAAATAGTGACTTTTTTCACGTTTTTCATGTAGTTTGATATTACGTAAATATATTCATTTTTATCAATATTTCGATACTATTTCATGTAGTATCACGATATGTGATTTGGCCTTCAAATCTCAGAATTTCGCATTTTAAGCAAGTTTTCGTGCATTTTGTTTCGTACGAAAAATCATCGAATTTAGCAATATTTTGACGTTTATCATCCCCTTTTCCTTTACGTGATTTAAACAAAATATCATCGAATTAGGCAATATTTTGCCGTTTTTCCACGTTTTTGTGAGATTTCAGTTCATGGGTATTAATTCATTATATATGCGATAAAAATAATGCAAACACATAATTGATTAGATAATAACCTTAAATACTTCATTTTCAATAAACTATTTGTTTCTCGTTAAAATACTGAGTAAGATATTGAAAAGGGGATAAGTTCTTTTTTTTATTGCATATATCGACGTTTCAGCCGGATTAGAGCGGTTTTCGTGTACATCTTCCATCGGTGTTATAAACGGAAAATCAGGAACATTTTAGATAATTCTAATGAAAACACATTGATTTTTATCATTTGTATTGGAAACAACATTGTCATATATCTTTTCTTGGATCGAAATAATACGAAACCTCGCTCTATGATTTGAAGTTAAAATCCTCAAATATGGTTAAATAGTGACTTTTTCACGTTTTTCATGTAGTTTGATATTACGTAAATATATTCATTTTTATCAATATTTCGATACTATTTCATGTAGTATCACGATATGTGATTTGGCCTTCAAATCTCAGAATTTCCCATAATATTGCATTTTAAGCAAGTTTTCGTGCATTTTGTTTCGTACGAAAAATCATCGAATTTAGCAATATTTTGACGTTTATCATCCCCTTTTCCTTTACGTGATTTAAACAAAATATCATCGAATTAGGCAATATTTTGCCGTTTTTCCACGTTTTTGTGAGATTTCAGTTCATGGGTATTAATTCATTATATATACGATAAAAATAATGCAAACACATAATTGATTAGATAATAACCTTAAATACTTCATTTTCAATCAACTATTTGTTTCTCGTTAAAATACTGAGTAAGATATTGAAAAGGGGATAAGTTCTTTTTTTTATTGCATATATCGACGTTTCAGCCGGAATAGAGCGGTTTTCGTGTACATCTTCCATCGGTAATATAAACGGAAAATCAGGAACATTTTAGATAATTCTAATGAAAACACATTGATTTTTATCATTTGTATTGGAAACAACATTGTCATGTCTTTTCTTAGATCGAAATAATACGAAACCTCGCTCTATGATTTGAAGTTAAAATCCTCAAATATGGTTAAATAGTGACTTTTTTCACGTTTTTCATGTAGTTTGATATTACGTAAATATATTCATTTTTATCAATATTTCGATACTATTTCATGTAGTATCACGATATGTGATTTGGCCTTCAAATCTCAGAATTTCGCATTTTAAGCAAGTTTTCGTGCATTTTGTTTCGTACGAAAAATCATCGAATTTAGCAATATTTTGACGTTTATCATCCCCTTTTCCTTTACGTGATTTAAACAAAATATCATCGAATTAGGCAATATTTTGCCGTTTTTCCACGTTAAAACTAAAACTAATCAACTATTTGTTTCTCGTTAAAATACTGAGTAAGATATTGAAAAGGGAATAAGTTCTTTTTTTTATTGCATATATCGACGTTTCAGCCGGATTAGAGCGGTTTTCGTGTACATCTTCCATCGGTGTTGTAAACGGAAAATCAGGAACATTTTAGATAATTCTAATGAAAACACATTGATTTTTATCATTTGTATTGGAAACAACATTGTCATATATCTTTTCTTGGATCGAAATAATACGAAACCTCGCTCTATGATTTGAAGTTAAAATCCTCAAATATGGTTAAATAGTGACTTTTTTCACGTTTTTCATGTAGTTTGATATTACGTAAATATATTCATTTTTATCAATATTTCGATACTATTTCATGTAGTATCACGATATGTGATTTGGCCATCAAATCTCAGAATTTCGCATAATATTGCATTTTAAGCAAGTTTTCGTGCATTTTGTTTCGTACGAAAAATCATCGAATTTAGCAATATTTTGACGTTTATCATCCCCTTTTCCTTTACGTGATTTAAACAAAATATCATCGAATTAGGCAATATTTTGCCGTTTTTCCACGTTTTTGTGAGATTTCAGTTTATGGGTATTAATTCATTATATATACGATAAAAATAATGCAAACACATAATTGATTAGATAATAACCTTAAATACTTCATTTCCAATAAACTATTTGTTTCTCGTTAAAATACTGAGTAAGATATTGAAAAGGGGAGAAGTTCTGTTTTTATTGCATATATCGACGTTTCAGCCGGAATAGAGCGGTTTTCGTGTACATCTTCCATCGGTAATATAAACGGAAAATCAGGAACATTTTAGATAATTCTAATGAAAACACATTGATTTTTATGATTTGTATTGGAAACAACATTGTCATATGTCTTTTCTTGGATCGAAATAATACGAAACCTCGCTCTATGATTTGAAGTTAAAATCCTCAAATATGGTTAAATAGTGACTTTTTCACGTTTTTCATGTAGTTTGATATTACGTAAATATATTCATTTTTATCAATATTTCGATACTATTTCATGTAGTATCACGATATGTGATTTGGCCTTCAAATCTCAGAATTTCCCATAATATTGCATTTTAAGCAAGTTTTCTTGCATTTTGTTTCGTACGAAAAATCATCGAATTTAGCAATATTTTGACGTTCATCATCCCCTTTTCCTTTACGTGATTTAAACAAAATATCATCGAATTAGGCAATATTTTGCCGTTTTTCCACGTTTTTGTGAGATTTCAGTTCATGGGTATTAATTCATTATATATGCGATAAAAATAATGCAAACACATAATTGATTAGATAATAACCTTAAATACTTCATTTTCAATCAACTATTTGTTTCTCGTTAAAATACTGAGTAAGATACTGAAAAGGGGATAAGTTCTTTTTTTTATTGCATATATCGACGTTTCAGCCGGAATAGAGCGGTTTTCGTGTACATCTTCCATCGGTAATATAAACGGAAAATCAGGAACATTTTAGATAATTCTAATGAAAACACATTGATTTTTATCATTTGTATTGGAAACAACATTGTCATGTCTTTTCTTAGATCGAAATAATACGAAACCTCGCTCTATGATTTGAAGTTAAAATCCTCAAATATGGTTAAATAGTGACTTTTTTCACGTTTTTCATGTAGTTTGATATTACGTAAATATATTCATTTTTATCAATATTTCGATACTATTTCATGTAGTATCACGATATGTGATTTGGCCTTCAAATCTCAGAATTTCGCATTTTAAGCAAGTTTTCGTGCATTTTGTTTCGTACGAAAAATCATCGAATTTAGCAATATTTTGACGTTTATCATCCCCTTTTCCTTTACGTGATTTAAACAAAATATCATCGAATTAGGCAATATTTTGCCGTTTTTCCACGTTTTTGTGAGATTTCAGTTCATGGGTATTAATTCATTATATATGCGATAAAAATAATGCAAACACATAATTGATTAGATAATAAGCTTAAATACTTCATTTTCAATAAACTATTTGTTTCTCGTTAAAATACTGAGTAAGATATTGAAAAGGGGATAAGTTCTTTTTTTTATTGCATATATCGACGTTTCAGCCGGATTAGAGCGGTTTTCGTGTACATCTTCCATCGGTGTTATAAACGGAAAATCAGGAACATTTTAGATAATTCTAATGAAAACACATTGATTTTTATCATTTGTATTGGAAACAACATTGTCATATATCTTTTCTTGGATCGAAATAATACGAAACCTCGCTCTATGATTTGAAGTTAAAATCCTCAAATATGGTTAAATAGTGACTTTTTCACGTTTTTCATGTAGTTTGATATTACGTAAATATATTCATTTTTATCAATATTTCGATACTATTTCATGTAGTATCACGATATGTGATTTGGCCTTCAAATCTCAGAATTTCGCATAATATTGCATTTTAAGCAAGTTTTCGTGCATTTTGTTTCGTACGAAAAATCATCGAATTTAGCAATATTTTGACGTTTATCATCCCCTTTTCCTTTACGTGATTTAAACAAAATATCATCGAATTAGGCAATATTTTGCCGTTTTTCCACGTTTTTGTGAGATTTCAGTTCATGGGTATTAATTCATTATATATACGATAAAAATATTGCAAACACATAATTGATTAGATAATAACCTTAAATACTTCATTTTCAATCAACTATTTGTTTCTCGTTAAAATACTGAGTAAGATATTGAAAAGGGGATAAGTTCTTTTTTTTATTGCATATATCGACGTTTCAGCCGGAATAGAGCGGTTTTCGTGTACATCTTCCATCGGTAATATAAACGGAAAATCAGGAACATTTTAGATAATTCTAATGAAAACACATTGATTTTTATCATTTGTATTGGAAACAACATTGTCATATGTCTTTTCTTGGATCGAAATAATGCGAAACCTCGCTCTATGATTTGAAGTTAAAATCCTCAAATATGGTTAAATAGTGACTTTTTCACGTTTTTCATGTAGTTTGATATTACGTAAATATATTCATTTTTATCAATATTTCGATACTATTTCATGTAGTATCACGATATGTGATTTGGCCTTCAAATCTCAGAATTTCGCATTTTAAGCAAGTTTTCGTGCATTTTGTTTCGTACGAAAAATCATCGAATTTAGCAATATTTTGACGTTTATCACCCCCTTTTCCTTTACGTGATTTAAACAAAATATCATCGAATTAGGCAATATTTTGCCGTTTTTCCACGTTTTTGTGAGATTTCATTTCATGGGTATTAATTCATTATATATGCGATAAAAATAATGCAAACACATAATTGATTAGATAATAACCTTAAATACTTCATTTTCAATCAACTATTTGTTTCTCGTTAAAATACTGTGTAAGATATTGATAAGGGGATAAGTTCTTTTTTTTATTGCATATATCGACGTTTCAGCCGGAATAGAGCGGTTTTCGTGTACATCTTCCATCGGTATTATAAACGGAAAATCAGGAACATTTTAGATAATTCTAATGAAAACACATTGATTTTTATCATTTGTATTGGAAACAACATTGTCATATGTCTTTTCTTGGATCGAAATAATACGAAACCTCGCTCTATGATTTGAAGTTAAAATCCTCAAATATGGTTAAATAGTGACTTTTTTCACGTTTTTCATGTAGTTTGATATTACGTAAATATATTCATTTTTATCAATATTTCGATACTATTTCATGTAGTATCACGATATGTGATTTGGCCTTCAAATCTCAGAATTTCGCATAATATTACATTTTAAGCAAGTTTTCGTGCATTTTTTTTCGTACGAAAAATCATCGAATTTAGCAATATTTTGACGTTTATCATCCCCTTTTCCTTTACGTGATTTAAACAAAATATCATCGAATTAGACAATATTTTGCCGTTTTTCCACGTTATTGTGTGATTTCAGTTTATGGGTATTAATTCATTATATATACGATAAAAATAATGCAAACACATAATTGATTAGATAATAACCTTAAATACTTCATTTCCAATAAACTATTTGTTTCTCGTTAAAATACTGAGTAAGATATTGAAAAGGGGAGAAGTTCTGTTTTTATTGCATATATCGACGTTTCAGCCGGAATAGAGCGGTTTTCGTGTACATCTTCCATCGGTAATATAAACGGAAAATCAGGAACATTTTAGATAATTCTAATGAAAACACATTGATTTTTATGATTTGTATTGGAAACAACATTGTCATATGTCTTTTCTTGGATCGAAATAATACGAAACCTCGCTCTATGATTTGAAGTTAAAATCCTCAAATATGGTTAAATAGTGACTTTTTCACGTTTTTCATGTAGTTTGATATTACGTAAATATATTCATTTTTATCAATATTTCGATACTATTTCATGTAGTATCACGATATGTGATTTGGCCTTCAAATCTCAGAATTTCCCATAATATTGCATTGTAAGCAAGTTTTCTTGCATTTTGTTTCGTTCGAAAAATCATCGAATTTAGCAATATTTTGACGTTTATCATCCCCCTTTTCCTTTATGTGATTTAAACAAAATATCATCGAATTAGGCAATATTTTGCCGTTTTCCACGTTTTTGTGAATTTTCAGTTTATTGGTATTAATTCATTATATATACGATAAAAATGATGCAAACACATAATTGATTAGATAATAACCTTAAATACTTCATTTTCAATCAACTATTTGTTTCTCGTTAAAATACTGAGTAAGATATTGAAAAGGGGATAAGTTCTTTTTTTTATTGCATATATCGACGTTTCAGCCGGAATAGAGCGGTTTTCGTGTATATCTTCCATCGGTAATATAAACGGAAAATCAGGAACATTTTAGATAATTCTAATGAAAACACATTAATTTTTATCATTTGTATTGGAAACAACATTGTCATATGTCTTTTCTTGGATCGAAATAATACGAAACCTCGCTCTATGATTTGAAGTTAAAATCCTCAAATATGGTTAAATAGTGACTTTTTTCACGTTTTTCATGTAGTTTGATATTACGTAAATATATTCATTTTTATCAATATTTCGATACTATTTCATGTAGTATAACGATATGTGATTTGGCCTTCAAATCTCAGAATTTCGCATAATATTGCATTTTAAGCAAGTTTTCGTGCATTTTTTTTCGTACGAAAAATCATCGAATTTAGCAATATTTTGACGTTTATCATCCCCTTTTCCTTTACGTGATTTAAACAAAATATCATCGAATTAGACAATATTTTGCCGTTTTTGCACGTTATTGTGAGATTTCAGTTTATGGGTATTAATTCATTATATATACGATAAAAATAATGCAAACACATAATTGATTAGATAATAACCTTAAATACTTCATTTTCAATCAACTATTTGTTTTTCGTTAAAATACTGAGTAAGATATTCATAAGGGAAGAAATTCTGTTTTTATTGCATATATCGACGTTTCAGCCGGATTAGAGCGGTTTTACGTGTACATCTTCCATCGGTAATATAAACGGAAAATCAAGAACATTTTAGTAAATTCTAATGAAAACACATTGTTTTTTTATCATTTGTATTGGAAACAACATTGTCATATGTCTTTTCTTGGATCTAAATAATACGAAACCTCGCTCTATGATTTGAAGGTAAAATCCTCAAATATGGTAAAATAGTGACTTTATCACGTTAATCATGTAGTTTGGTATAACGCAAATATATTCATTTTTACCAATATTTCGAAACTGTTTCATGTAGTTTCACGATATGTGATTTGGCCTTCAAATCTCAGAATTTCGCATAATATTGCATTTTGAGCAAGTTTTCGTGCATTTTGTTTCGTACGAAAAATCATCGAATTTAGCAATATTTTGACGTTTATCATCCCCTTTTCCTTTACGTGATTTAAACAAAATATCATCGAATTAGGCAATATTTTGCCGTTTTTCCACGTTTTTGGAAATTTTCAGTCTATTAGTATTAATTCATTATATATACGATAAAAATGATGGAAACACATAATTGATTAGATAATAACCTTAAGTACTTCATTTTCTATCAACTATTTGTTTCTCGTTAAAATACTGAGTAAGATAATCAAAAGGGAAGAAATTCTGTTTTTATTGCATATATCGACGTTTCAGCCGGATTGGAGCGGTTTTACGTGTACATCTTCCATCGGTAATATAAACGGAAACTAAGGAACATTTTAGATAATTCAAATGAAAACACATTGAGTTTTATCATTTGTATTGGAAACAACATTGTCATATGTCTTTTCTTGGATCGAAATAATACGAAACCTCGCTCTATGATTTGAATTTAAAATCCTCAAATATGGTTAAATAGTGACTTTTTTTACGTTTTTCATGTAGTTTGATATTACGTAAATATATTCATTTTTATCAATATTTCGATACTATTTCATGTAGTATCACGATATGTGATTTGGCCTTCAAATCTCAGAATTTCCCATAATATTGCATTTTAAGCAAGTTTTCTTGCATTTTGTTTCGTACGAAAAATCATCGAATTTAGCAATATTTTGACGTTCATCATCCCCTTTTCCTTTACGTGATTTAAACAAAATATCATCGAATTAGGCAATATTTTGCCGTTTTTCCACGTTTTTGTGAGATTTCATTTCATGGGTATTAATTCATTATATATGCGATAAAAATAATGCAAACACATAATTGATTAGATAATAACCTTAAATACTTCATTTTCAATCAACTATTTGTTTCTCGTTAAAATACTGAGTAAGATAATCAAAAGGGAAGAAATTCTGTTTTTATTGCATATATCGACGTTTCAGCCGGATTGGAGCGGTTTTACGTGTACATCTTCCATCGGTATTATAAACGGAAAATCAGGAACATTTTAGATAATTCTAATGAAAACACATTGATTTTTATCATTTGTATTGGAAACAACATTGTCATATGTCTTTTCTTGGATCGAAATAATACGAAACCTCGCTCTATGATTTGAAGTTAAAATCCTCAAATATGGTTAAATAGTGACTTTTTTCACGTTTTTCATGTAGTTTGATATTACGTAAATATATTCATTTTTATCAATATTTCGATACTATTTCATGTAGTATCACGATATGTGATTTGGCCTTCAAATCTCAGAATTTCGCATTTTAAGCAAGTTTTCGTGCATTTTGTTTCGTACGAAAAATAATCGAATTTAGCAATATTTTGACGTTTATCATCCCCTTTTCCTTTACGTGATTTAAACAAAATATCATCGAATTAGGCAATATTTTGCCGTTTTTCCACGTTTTTGTGAGATTTCAGTTCATGGGTATTAATTCATTATATATGCGATAAAAATAATGCAAACACATAATTGATTAGATAATAACCTTAAATACTTCATTTTCAATAAACTATTTGTTTCTCGTTAAAATACTGAGTAAGATATTGAAAAGGGGATAAGTTCTTTTTTTTTATTGCATATATCGACGTTTCAGCCGGATTAGAGCGGTTTTCGTGTACATCTTCCATCGGTGTTATAAACGGAAAATCAGGAACATTTTAGATAATTCTAATGAAAACACATTGATTTTTGTCATTTGTATTGGAAACAACATTGTCATATATCTTTTCTTGGATCGAAATAATACGAAACCTCGCTCTATGATTTGAAGTTAAAATCCTCAAATATGGTTAAATAGTGACTTTTTCACGTTTTTCATGTAGTTTGATATTACGTAAATATATTCATTTTTATCAATATTTCGATACTATTTCATGTAGTATCACGATATGTGATTTGGCCTTCAAATCTCAGAATTTCCCATAATATTGCATTTTAAGCAAGTTTTCGTGCATTTTGTTTCGTACGAAAAATCATCGAATTTAGCAATATTTTGACGTTTATCATCCCCTTTTCCTTTACGTGATTTAAACAAAATATCATCGAATTAGGCAATATTTTGCCGTTTTTCCACGTTTTTGTGAGATTTCAGTTCATGGGTATTAATTCATTATATATACGATAAAAATAATGCAAACACATAATTGATTAGATAATAACCTTAAATACTTCATTTTCAATCAACTATTTGTTTCTCGTTAAAATACTGTGTAAGATATTGATAAGGGGATAAGTTCTTTTTTTTATTGCATATATCGACGTTTCAGCCGGAATAGAGCGGTTTTCGTGTACATCTTCCATCGGTATTATAAACGGAAAATCAGGAACATTTTAGATAATTCTAATGAAAACACATTGATTTTTATCATTTGTATTGGAAACAACATTGTCATATGTCTTTTCTTGGATCGAAATAATACGAAACCTCGCTCTATGATTTGAAGTTAAAATCCTCAAATATGGTTAAATAGTGACTTTTTTCACGTTTTTCATGTAGTTTGATATTACGTAAATATATTCATTTTTATCAATATTTCGATACTATTTCATGTAGTATCACGATATGTGATTTGGCCTTCAAATCTCAGAATTTCGCATTTTAAGCAAGTTTTCGTGCATTTTGTTTCGTACGAAAAATCATCGAATTTAGCAATATTTTGACGTTTATCATCCCCTTTTCCTTTACGTGATTTAAACAAAATATCATCGAATTAGGCAATATTTTGCCGTTTTTTCCACGTTTTTGTGAGATTTCAGTTCATGGGTATTAATTCATTATATATGCGATAAAAATAATGCAAACACATAATTGATTAGATAATAACCTTAAATACTTCATTTTCAATAAACTATTTGTTTCTCGTTAAAATACTGAGTAAGATATTGAAAAGGGGATAAGTTCTTTTTTTTTATTGCATATATCGACGTTTCAGCCGGATTAGAGCGGTTTTCGTGTACATCTTCCATCGGTGTTATAAACGGAAAATCAGGAACATTTTAGATAATTCTAATGAAAACACATTGATTTTTGTCATTTGTATTGGAAACAACATTGTCATATATCTTTTCTTGGATCGAAATAATACGAAACCTCGCTCTATGATTTGAAGTTAAAATCCTCAAATATGGTTAAATAGTGACTTTTTCACGTTTTTCATGTAGTTTGATATTACGTAAATATATTCATTTTTATCAATATTTCGATACTATTTCATGTAGTATCACGATATGTGATTTGGCCTTCAAATCTCAGAATTTCCCATAATATTGCATTTTAAGCAAGTTTTCGTGCATTTTGTTTCGTACGAAAAATCATCGAATTTAGCAATATTTTGACGTTTATCATCCCCTTTTCCTTTACGTGATTTAAACAAAATATCATCGAATTAGGCAATATTTTGCCGTTTTTCCACGTTTTTGTGAGATTTCAGTTCATGGGTATTAATTCATTATATATACGATAAAAATAATGCAAACACATAATTGATTAGATAATAACCTTAAATACTTCATTTTCAATCAACTATTTGTTTCTCGTTAAAATACTGAGTAAGATATTGAAAAGGGGATAAGTTCTTTTTTTTATTGCATATATCGACGTTTCAGCCGGAATAGAGCGGTTTTCGTGTACATCTTCCATCGGTAATATAAACGGAAAATCAGGAACATTTTAGATAATTCTAATGAAAACACATTGATTTTTATCATTTGTATTGGAAACAACATTGTTATGTCTTTTCTTAGATCGAAATAATACGAAACCTCGCTCTATGATTTGAAGTTAAAATCCTCAAATATGGTTAAATAGTGACTTTTTTCACGTTTTTCATGTAGTTTGATATTACGTAAATATATTCATTTTTATCAATATTTCGATACTATTTCATGTAGTATCACGATATGTGATTTGGCCTTCAAATCTCAGAATTTCGCATTTTAAGCAAGTTTTCGTGCATTTTGTTTCGTACGAAAAATCATCGAATTTAGCAATATTTTGACGTTTATCATCCCCTTTTCCTTTACGTGATTTAAACAAAATATCATCGAATTAGGCAATATTTTGCCGTTTTTCCACGTTAAAACTAAAACTAATCAACTATTTGTTTCTCGTTAAAATACTGAGTAAGATATTGAAAAGGGAATAAGTTCTTTTTTTTATTGCATATATCGACGTTTCAGCCGGATTAGAGCGGTTTTCGTGTACATCTTCCATCGGTGTTGTAAACGGAAAATCAGGAACATTTTAGATAATTCTAATGAAAACACATTGATTTTTATCATTTGTATTGGAAACAACATTGTCATATATCTTTTCTTGGATCGAAATAATACGAAACCTCGCTCTATGATTTGAAGTTAAAATCCTCAAATATGGTTAAATAGTGACTTTTTTCACGTTTTTCATGTAGTTTGATATTACGTAAATATATTCATTTTTATCAATATTTCGATACTATTTCATGTAGTATCACGATATGTGATTTGGCCATCAAATCTCAGAATTTCGCATAATATTGCATTTTAAGCAAGTTTTCGTGCATTTTGTTTCGTACGAAAAATCATCGAATTTAGCAATATTTTGACGTTTATCATCCCCTTTTCCTTTACGTGATTTAAACAAAATATCATCGAATTAGGCAATATTTTGCCGTTTTTCCACGTTTTTGTGAGATTTCAGTTTATGGGTATTAATTCATTATATATACGATAAAAATAATGCAAACACATAATTGATTAGAAAATAACCTTAAATACTTCATTTCCAATAAACTATTTGTTTCTCGTTAAAATACTGAGTAAGATATTGAAAAGGGGAGAAGTTCTGTTTTTATTGCATATATCGACGTTTCAGCCGGAATAGAGCGGTTTTCGTGTACATCTTCCATCGGTAATATAAACGGAAAATCAGGAACATTTTAGATAATTCTAATGAAAACACATTGATTTTTATCATTTGTATTGGAAACAACATTGTCATATGTCTTTTCTTGGATCGAAATAATACGAAACCTCGCTCTATGATTTGAAGTTAAAATCCTCAAATATGGTTAAATAGTGACTTTTTTTCGTTTTTCATGTAGTTTGATATTACGTAAATATATTCATTTTTATCAATATTTCGATACTATTTCATGTAGTATGTGATTTGGCCTTCAAATCTCAGAATTTCGCATAATATTGCATTTTAAGCAAGTTTTCGTGCATTTTGTTTCGTACGAAAAATCATCGAATTTAGCAATATTTTGACGTTTATCATCCCCTTTTCCTTTACGTGATTTAAACAAAATATCATCGAATTAGGCAATATTTTGCCGTTTTTCCACGTTTTTGTGAGATTTCAGTTTATGGGTATTAATTCATTATATATACGATAAAAATAATGCAAACACATAATTGATTAGATAATAACCTTAAATACTTCATTTCCAATAAACTATTTGTTTCTCGTTAAAATACTGAGTAAGATATTGAAAAGGGGAGAAGTTCTGTTTTTATTGCATATATCGACGTTTCAGCCGGAATAGAGCGGTTTTCGTGTACATCTTCCATCGGTAATATAAACGGAAAATCAGGAACATTTTAGATAATTCTAATGAAAACACATTGATTTTTATGATTTGTATTGGAAACAACATTGTCATATGTCTTTTCTTGGATCGAAATAATACGAAACCTCGCTCTATGATTTGAAGTTAAAATCCTCAAATATGGTTAAATAGTGACTTTTTCACGTTTTTCATGTAGTTTGATATTACGTAAATATATTCATTTTTATCAATATTTCGATACTATTTCATGTAGTATCGCGATATGTGATTTAGCCTTCAAATCTCAGAATTTCCCATAATATTGCATTTTAAGCAAGTTTTCTTGCATTTTGTTTCGTACGAAAAATCATCGAATTTAGCAATATTTTGACGTTCATCATCCCCTTTTCCTTTACGTGATTTAAACAAAATATCATCGAATTAGGCAATATTTTGCCGTTTTTCCACGTTTTTGTGAGATTTCAGTTCATGGGTATTAATTCATTATATATGCGATAAAAATAATGCAAACACATAATTGATTAGATAATAACCTTAAATACTTCATTTTCAATCAACTATTTGTTTCTCGTTAAAATACTGAGTAAGATACTGAAAAGGGGATAAGTTCTTTTTTTTATTGCATATATCGACGTTTCAGCCGGAATAGAGCGGTTTTCGTGTACATCTTCCATCGGTAATATAAACGGAAAATCAGGAACATTTTAGATAATTCTAATGAAAACACATTGATTTTTATCATTTGTATTGGAAACAACATTGTCATGTCTTTTCTTAGATCGAAATAATACGAAACCTCGCTCTATGATTTGAAGTTAAAATCCTCAAATATGGTTAAATAGTGACTTTTTTCACGTTTTTCATGTAGTTTGATATTACGTAAATATATTCATTTTTATCAATATTTCGATACTATTTCATGTAGTATCACGATATGTGATTTGGCCTTCAAATCTCAGAATTTCGCATTTTAAGCAAGTTTTCGTGCATTTTGTTTCGTACGAAAAATCATCGAATTTAGCAATATTTTGACGTTTATCATCCCCTTTTCCTTTACGTGATTTAAACAAAATATCATCGAATTAGGCAATATTTTGCCGTTTTTCCACGTTTTTGTGAGATTTCAGTTCATGGGTATTAATTCATTATATATACGATAAAAATAATGCAAACACATAATTGATTAGATAATAACCTTAAATACTTCATTTTCAATCAACTATTTGTTTCTCGTTAAAATACTGAGTAAGATATTGAAAAGGGGATAAGTTCTTTTTTTTATTGCATATATCGACGTTTCAGCCGGAATAGAGCGGTTTTCGTGTACATCTTCCATCGGTAATATAAACGGAAAATCAGGAACATTTTAGATAATTCTAATGAAAACACATTGATTTTTATCATTTGTATTGGAAACAACATTGTCATGTCTTTTCTTAGATCGAAATAATACGAAACCTCGCTCTATGATTTGAAGTTAAAATCCTCAAATATGGTTAAATAGTGACTTTTTCACGTTTTTCATGTAGTTTGATATTACGTAAATATATTCATTTTTATCAATATTTCGATACTATTTCATGTAGTATCACGATATGTGATTTGGCCTTCAAATCTCAGAATTTCGCATTTTAAGCAAGTTTTCGTGCATTTTGTTTCGTACGAAAAATCATCGAATTTAGCAATATTTTGACGTTTATCATCCCCTTTTCCTTTACGTGATTTAAACAAAATATCATCGAATTAGGCAATATTTTGCCGTTTTTCCACGTTTTTGTGAGATTTCAGTTCATGGGTATTAATTCATTATATATGCGATAAAAATAATGCAAACACATAATTGATTAGATAATAACCTTAAATACTTCATTTTCAATCAACTATTTGTTTCTCGTTAAAATACTGAGTAAGATATTGAAAAGGGGATAAGTTCTTTTTTTTATTGCATATATCGACGTTTCAGCCGGATTAGAGCGGTTTTCGTGTACATCTTCCATCGGTGTTATAAACGGAAAATCAGGAACATTTTAGATAATTCTAATGAAAACACATTGATTTTTATCATTTGTATTGGAAACAACATTGTCATATATCTTTTCTTGGATCGAAATAATACGAAACCTCGCTCTATGATTTGAAGTTAAAATCCTCAAATATGGTTAAATAGTGACTTTTTCACGTTTTTCATGTAGTTTGATATTACGTAAATATATTCATTTTTATCAATATTTCGATACTATTTCATGTAGTATCACGATATGTGATTTGGCCTTCAAATCTCAGAATTTCCCATAATATTGCATTTTAAGCAAGTTTTCGTGCATTTTGTTTCGTACGAAAAATCATCGAATTTAGCAATATTTTGACGTTTATCATCCCCTTTTCCTTTACGTGATTTAAACAAAATATCATCGAATTAGGCAATATTTTGCCGTTTTTCCACGTTTTTGTGAGATTTCAGTTTATGGGTATTAATTCATTATATATACGATAAAAATAATGCAAACACATAATTGATTAGATAATAAGCTTAAATGCTTCATTTCCAATAAACTATTTGTTTCTCGTTAAAATACTGAGTAAGATATTGAAAAGGGGAGAAGTTCTGTTTTTATTGCATATATCGACGTTTCAGCCGGAATAGAGCGGTTTTCGTGTACATCTTCCATCGGTAATATAAACGGAAAATCAGGAACATTTTAGATAATTCTAATGAAAACACATTGATTTTTATCATTTGTATTGGAAACAACATTGTCATGTCTTTTCTTGGATCGAAATAATACGAAACCTCGCTCTATGATTTGATGTTAAAATCCTCAAATATGGTTAAATAGTGACTTTTTTCTCGTTTTTCATGTAGTTTGATATTACGTAAATATATTCATTTTTATCAATATTTCGGTACTATTTCATGTAGTATCACGATATGTGATTTGGCCTTCAAATCTCAGAATTTCGCATAATATTGCATTTTAAGCAAGTTTTCGTGCATTTTGTTTCGTACGAAAAATCATCGAATTTAGCAATATTTTGACGTTTATCATCCCCTTTTCCTTTACGTGATTTAAACAAAATATCATCGAATTAGGCAATATTTTGCCGTTTTTCCACGTTTTTGTGAGATTTCAGTTTATGGGTATTAATTCATTATATATACGATAAAAATAATGCAAACACATAATTGATTAGATAATAACCTTAAATACTTCATTTCCAATAAACTATTTGTTTCTCGTTAAATACTGAGTAAGATATTTAAAAGGGGAGAAGTTCTGTTTTTATTGCATATATCGACGTTTCAGCCGGAATAGAGCGGTTTTCGTGTACATCTTCCATCGGTAATATAAACGGAAAATCAGGAACATTTTAGATAATTCTAATGAAAACACATTGATTTTTATGATTTGTATTGGAAACAACATTGTCATATGTCTTTTCTTGGATCGAAATAATACGAAACCTCGCTCTATGATTTGAAGTTAAAATCCTCAAATATGGTTAAATAGTGACTTTTTCACGTTTTTCATGTAGTTTGATATTACGTAAATATATTCATTTTTATCAATATTTCGATACTATTTCATGTAGTATCACGATATGTGATTTGGCCTTCAAATCTCAGAATTTCCCATAATATTGCATTTTAAGCAAGTTTTCTTGCATTTTGTTTCGTACGAAAAATCATCGAATTTAGCAATATTTTTACGTTCATCATCCCCTTTTCCTTTACGTGATTTAAACAAAATATCATCGAATTAGGCAATATTTTGCCGTTTTTCCACGTTTTTGTGAGATTTCAGTTCATGGGTATTAATTCATTATATATGCGATAAAAATAATGCAAACACATAATTGATTAGATAATAACCTTAAATACTTCATTTTCAATCAAATATTTGTTTCTCGTTAAAATACTGAGTAAGATATTGAAAAGGGGATAAGTTCTTTTTTTTATTGCATATATCGACGTTTCAGCCGGAATAGAGCGGTTTTCGTGTACATCTTCCATCGGTAATATAAACGGAAAATCAGGAACATTTTAGATAATTCTAATGAAAACACATTGATTTTTATCATTTGTATTGGAAACAACATTGTCATGTCTTTTCTTAGATCGAAATAATACGAAACCTCGCTCTATGATTTGAAGTTAAAATCCTCAAATATGGTTAAATAGTGACTTTTTCACGTTTTTCATGTAGTTTGATATTACGTAAATATATTCATTTTTATCAATATTTCGATACTATTTCATGTAGTATCACGATATGTGATTTGGCCTTCAAATCTCAGAATTTCCCATAATATTGCATTTTAAGCAAGTTTTCGTGCATTTTGTTTCGTACGAAAAATCATCGAATTTAGCAATATTTTGACGTTTATCATCCCCTTTTCCTTTACGTGATTTAAACAAAATATCATCGAATTAGGCAATATTTTGCCGTTTTTCCACGTTTTTGTGAGATTTCAGTTTATGGGTATTAATTCATTATATATACGATAAAAATAATGCAAACACATAATTGATTAGATAATAACCTTAAATACTTCATTTCCAATCAACTATTTGTTTCTCGTTAAAATACTGAGTAAGATATTGAAAAGGGGAGAAGTTCTGTTTTTATTGCATATATCGACGTTTCAGCCGGAATAGAGCGGTTTTCGTGTACATCTTCCATCGGTAATATAAACGGAAAATCAGGAACATTTTAGATAATTCTAATGAAAACACATTGATTTTTATGATTTGTATTGGAAACAACATTGTCATATGTCTTTTCTTGGATCGAAATAATACGAAACCTCGCTCTATGATTTGAAGTTAAAATCCTCAAATATGGTTAAATAGTGACTTTTTCACGTTTTTCATGTAGCTTGATATTACGTAAATATATTCATTTTTATCAATATTTCGATACTATTTCATGTAGTATCACGATATGTGATTTGGCCTTCAAATCTCTGAATTTCCCATAATATTGCATTGTAAGCAAGTTTTCTTGCATTTTGTTTCGTTCGAAAAATCATCGAATTTAGCAATATTTTGACGTTTATCATCCCCTTTTCCTTTATGTGATTTAAACAAAATATCATCGAATTAGGCAATATTTTGCCGTTTTCCACGTTTTTGTGAATTTTCAGTTTATTGGTATTAATTCATTATATATACGATAAAAATGATGCAAACACATAATTGATTAGATAATAACCTTAAATACTTCATTTTCAATCAACTATTTGTTTCTTGTTAAAATACTGAGTAAGATATTGAAAAGGGGATAAGTTCTGTTTTTTATTGCATATATCGACGTTTCAGCCGGAATAGAGCGGGTTTTCGTGTATATCTTCCATCGGTAATATAAACGGAAAATCAGGAACATTTTAGATAATTCTAATGAAAACACATTGATTTTTATCATTTGTATTGGAAACAACATTGTCATATGTCTTTTCTTGGATCGAAATAATGCGAAACCTCGCTCTATGATTTGAAGTTAAAATCCTCAAATATGGTTAAATAGTGACTTTTTCACGTTTTTCATGTAGTTTGATATTACGTAAATATATTCATTTTTATCAATATTTCGATACTATTTCATGTAGTATCACGATATGTGATTTGGCCTTCAAATCTCAGAATTTCGCATTTTAAGCAAGTTTTCGTGCATTTTGTTTCGTACGAAAAATCATCGAATTTAGCAATATTTTGACGTTTATCACCCCCTTTTCCTTTACGTGATTTAAACAAAATATCATCGAATTAGGCAATATTTTGCCGTTTTTCCACGTTTTTGTGAGATTTCATTTCATGGGTATTAATTCATTATATATGCGATAAAAATAATGCAAACACATAATTGATTAGATAATAACCTTAAATACTTCATTTTCAATCAACTATTTGTTTCTCGTTAAAATACTGTGTAAGATATTGATAAGGGGATAAGTTCTTTTTTTTATTGCATATATCGACGTTTCAGCCGGAATAGAGCGGTTTTCGTGTACATCTTCCATCGGTATTATAAACGGAAAATCAGGAACATTTTAGATAATTCTAATGAAAACACATTGATTTTTATCATTTGTATTGGAAACAACATTGTCATATGTCTTTTCTTGGATCGAAATAATACGAAACCTCGCTCTATGATTTGAAGTTAAAATCCTCAAATATGGTTAAATAGTGACTTTTTTCACGTTTTTCATGTAGTTTGATATTACGTAAATATATTCATTTTTATCAATATTTCGATACTATTTCATGTAGTATCACGATATGTGATTTGGCCTTCAAATCTCAGAATTTCGCATAATATTACATTTTAAGCAAGTTTTCGTGCATTTTTTTTCGTACGAAAAATCATCGAATTTAGCAATATTTTGACGTTTATCATCCCCTTTTCCTTTACGTGATTTAAACAAAATATCATCGAATTAGACAATATTTTGCCGTTTTTCCACGTTATTGTGTGATTTCAGTTTATGGGTATTAATTCATTATATATACGATAAAAATAATGCAAACACATAATTGATTAGATAATAACCTTAAATACTTCATTTTCAATCAACTATTTGTTTTTCGTTAAAATACTGAGTAAGATATTCATAAGGGAAGAAATTCTGTTTTTATTGCATATATCGACGTTTCAGCCGGATTAGAGCGGTTTTACGTGTACATCTTCCATCGGTAATATAAACGGAAAATCAAGAACATTTTAGTAAATTCTAATGAAAACACATTGTTTTTTTATCATTTGTATTGGAAACAACATTGTCATATGTCTTTTCTTGGATCTAAATAATACGAAACCTCGCTCTATGATTTGAAGGTAAAATCCTCAAATATGGTAAAATAGTGACTTTTTCACGTTAATCATGTAGTTTGGTATAACGCAAATATATTCATTTTTACCAATATTTCGAAACTGTTTCATGTAGTTTCACGATATGTGATTTGGCCTTCAAATCTCAGAATTTCGCATAATATTGCATTTTGAGCAAGTTTTCGTGCATTTTGTTTCGTACGAAAAATCATCGAATTTAGCAATATTTTGACGTTTATCATCCCCTTTTCCTTTACGTGATTTAAACAAAATATCATCGAATTAGGCAATATTTTGCCGTTTTTCCACGTTTTTGTGAGATTTCAGTTTATGGGTATTAATTCATTATATATACGATAAAAATAATGCAAACACATAATTGATTAGATAATAACCTTAAATACTTCATTTCCAATAAACTATTTGTTTCTCGTTAAAATACTGAGTAAGATATTGAAAAGGGGAGAAGTTCTGTTTTTATTGCATATATCGACGTTTCAGCCGGAATAGAGCGGTTTTCGTGTACATCTTCCATCGGTAATATAAACGGAAAATCAGGAACATTTTAGATAATTCTAATGAAAACACATTGATTTTTATGATTTGTATTGGAAACAACATTGTCATATGTCTTTTCTTGGATCGAAATAATACGAAACCTCGCTCTATGATTTGAAGTTAAAATCCTCAATATGGTTAAATAGTGACTTTTTCACGTTTTTCATGTAGTTTGATATTACGTAAATATATTCATTTTTATCAATATTTCGATACTATTTCATGTAGTATCACGATATGTGATTTGGCCTTCAAATCTCAGAATTTCCCATAATATTGCATTGTAAGCAAGTTTTCTTGCATTTTGTTTCGTTCGAAAAATCATCGAATTTAGCAATATTTTGACGTTTATCATCCCCCTTTTCCTTTATGTGATTTAAACAAAATATCATCGAATTAGGCAATATTTTGCCGTTTTCCACGTTTTTGTGAATTTTCAGTTTATTGGTATTAATTCATTATATATACGATAAAAATGATGCAAACACATAATTGATTAGATAATAACCTTAAATACTTCATTTTCAATCAACTATTTGTTTCTCGTTAAAATACTGAGTAAGATATTGAAAAGGGGATAAGTTCTTTTTTTTATTGCATATATCGACGTTTCAGCCGGAATAGAGCGGTTTTCGTGTATATCTTCCATCGGTAATATAAACGGAAAATCAGGAACATTTTAGATAATTCTAATGAAAACACATTGATTTTTATCATTTGTATTGGAAACAACATTGTCATATGTCTTTTCTTGGATCGAAATAATACGAAACCTCGCTCTATGATTTGAAGTTAAAATCCTCAAATATGGTTAAATAGTGACTTTTTTCACGTTTTTCATGTAGTTTGATATTACGTAAATATATTCATTTTTATCAATATTTCGATTCTATTTCATGTAGTATAACGATATGTGATTTGGCCTTCAAATCTCAGAATTTCGCATAATATTGCATTTTAAGCAAGTTTTCGTGCATTTTTTTTCGTACGAAAAATCATCGAATTTAGCAATATTTTGACGTTTATCATCCCCTTTTCCTTTACGTGATTTAAACAAAATATCATCGAATTAGACAATATTTTGCCGTTTTTGCACGTTATTGTGAGATTTCAGTTTATGGGTATTAATTCATTATATATACGATAAAAATAATGCAAACACATAATTGATTAGATAATAACCTTAAATACTTCATTTTCAATCAACTATTTGTTTTTCGTTAAAATACTGAGTAAGATATTCATAAGGGAAGAAATTCTGTTTTTATTGCATATATCGACGTTTCAGCCGGATTAGAGCGGTTTTACGTGTACATCTTCCATCGGTAATATTAACGGAAAATCAAGAACATTTTAGTAAATTCTAATGAAAACACATTGTTTTTTTATCATTTGTATTGGAAACAACATTGTCATATGTCTTTTCTTGGATCTAAATAATACGAAACCTCGCTCTATGATTTGGAGGTAAAATCCTCAAATATGGTAAAATAGTGACTTTATCACGTTAATCATGTAGTTTGGTATAACGCAAATATATTCATTTTTACCAATATTTCGAAACTGTTTCATGTAGTTTCACGATATGTGATTTGGCCTTCAAATCTCAGAATTTCGCATAATATTGCATTTTGAGCAAGTTTTCGTGCATTTTGTTTCGTACGAAAAATCATCGAATTTAGCAATATTTTGACGTTTATCATCCCCTTTTCCTTTACGTGATTTAAACAAAATATCATCGAATTAGGCAATATTTTGCCGTTTTTCCACGTTTTTGGAAATTTTCAGTCTATTAGTATTAATTCATTATATATACGATAAAAATGATGGAAACACATAATTGATTAGATAATAACCTTAAGTACTTCATTTTCTATCAACTATTTGTTTCTCGTTAAAATACTGAGTAAGATATTGAAAAGGGGATAAGTTCTTTTTTTTATTGCATATATCGACGTTTCAGCCGGAATAGTGCGGTTTTCGTGTACATCTTCCATCGGTATTATAAACGGAAAATCAGGAACATTTTAGATAATTCTAATGAAAACACATTGATTTTTATCATTTGTATTGGAAACAACATTGTCATATGTCTTTTCTTGGATCGAAATAATACGAAACCTCGCTCTATGATTTGAAGTTAAAGTCCTCAAATATGGTTAAATAGTGACTTTTTTCACGTTTTTCATGTAGTTTGATATTACGTAAATATATTCATTTTTATCAATATTTCGATACTATTTCATGTAGTATCACGATATGTGATTTGGCCTTCAAATATCAGAATTTCGCATTTTAAGCAAGTTTTCGTGCATTTTGTTTCGTACGAAAAATCATCGAATTTAGCAATATTTTGACGTTTATCATCCCCTTTTCCTTTACGTGATTTAAACAAAATATCATCGAATTAGGCAATATTTTGCCGTTTTTCAACGTTATTGTGAGATTTCAGTTTATGGGTAATAATTCATTATATATACGATAAAAATAATGCAAACACATAATTGATTAGATAATAACCTTAAATACTTCATTTTCAATCAACTATTTGTTTTTCGTTAAAATACTGAGTAAGATACTGAAAAGGGGAGAAGTTCTGTTTTTATTGCATATATCGACGTTTCAGCCGGAATAGAGCGGTTTTCGTGTACATCTTCCATCGGTAATATAAACGGAAAATCAAGAACATTTTAGTTAATTCTAATGAAAACACATTGTTTTTTTATCATTTGTATTGGAAGCAACATTGTCATATGTCTTTTCTTGGAACTAAATAAAACGAAACCTCGCTGAATGATTTGAAGTTAAAATCCTCAAATATGGTAAAATAGTGACTTTTTCACGTTTATAATGTAGTTTGATATTACCTAAATATATTCATTTTTACCAATATTTACCAATACTATTTCATGTAGTATTACGATATGTGATTTGGCCTTCAAATCTCAGAATTTCGCATAATATTGCATTTTGAGCAAGTTTTCGTGCATTTTGTTTCGTACGAAAAATCATCGAATTTAGCAATATTTTGACGTTTATCATCCTCTTTTCCTTTACGTGATTTAAACAAAATATCATCGAATTAGGCAATATTTTGCCGTTTTTCCACGTTTTTGGAAATTTTCAGTCTATTAGTATTAATTCATTATATATACGATAAAAATGATGGAAACACATAATTGATTAGATAATAACCTTAAGTACTTCATTTTCTATCAACTATTTGTTTCTCGTTAAAATACTGAGTAAGATATTCATAAGGGAAGAAATTCTGTTTTTATTGCATATATCGACGTTTCAGCCGGATTAGAGCGGTTTTACGTGTACATCTTCCATCGGTAATATAAACGGAAAATCAAGAACATTTTAGTAAATTCTAATGAAAACACATTGTTTTTTTATCATTTGTATTGGAAACAACATTGTCATATGTCTTTTCTTGGATCGAAATAATACGAAACCTCGCTCTATGATTTGAAGGTAAAATCCTCAAATATGGTAAAATAGTGACTTTTTCACGTTAGTCATGTAGTTTGGTATAACGCAAATATATTCATTTTTACCAATATTTCGAAACTGTTTCATGTAGTTTCACGATATGTGATTTGGCCTTCAAATCTCAGAATTTCGCATAATATTGCATTTTGAGCAAGTTTTCGTGCATTTTGTTTCGTACGAAAAATCATCGAATTTAGCAATATTTTGACGTTTATCATCCCCTTTTCCTTTACGTGATTTAAACAAAATATCATCGAATTAGGCAATATTTTGCCGTTTTTCCACGTTTTTGTGAGATTTCAGTTTATGGGTATTAATTCATTATATATACGATAAAAATAATGCAAACACATAATTGATTAGATAATAACCTTAAATACTTCATTTCCAATCAACTATTTGTTTCTCGTTAAAATACTGAGTAAGATATTGAAAAGGGGAGAAGTTCTGTTTTTATTGCATATATCGACGTTTCAGCCGGAATAGAGCGGTTTTCGTGTACATCTTCCATCGGTAATATAAACGGAAAATCAGGAACATTTTAGATAATTCTAATGAAAACACATTGATTTTTATGATTTGTATTGGAAACAACATTGTCATATGTCTTTTCTTGGATCGAAATAATACGAAACCTCGCTCTATGATTTGAAGTTAAAATCCTCAAATATGGTTAAATAGTGACTTTTTCACGTTTTTCATGTAGTTTGATATTACGTAAATATATTCATTTTTATCAATATTTCGATACTATTTCATGTAGTATCACGATATGTGATTTGGCCTTCAAATCTCTGAATTTCCCATAATATTGCATTGTAAGCAAGTTTTCTTGCATTTTGTTTCGTTCGAAAAATCATCGAATTTAGCAATATTTTGACGTTTATCATCCCCTTTTCCTTTATGTGATTTAAACAAAATATCATCGAATTAGGCAATATTTTGCCGTTTTCCACGTTTTTGTGAATTTTCAGTTTATTGGTATTAATTCATTATATATACGATAAAAATGATGCAAACACATAATTGATTAGATAATAACCTTAAATACTTCATTTTCAATCAACCATTTGTTTCTTGTTAAAATACTGAGTAAGATATTGAAAAGGGGATAAGTTCTGTTTTTTATTGCATATATCGACGTTTCAGCCGGAATAGAGCGGGTTTTCGTGTACATCTTCCATCGGTAATATAAACGGAAAATCAGGAACATTTTAGATAATTCTAATGAAAACACATTGATTTTTATCATTTGTATTGGAAACAACATTGTCATATGTCTTTTCTTGGATCGAAATAATGCGAAACCTCGCTCTATGATTTGAAGTTAAAATCCTCAAATATGGTTAAATAGTGACTTTTTCACGTTTTTCATGTAGTTTGATATTACGTAAATATATTCATTTTTATCAATATTTCGATACTATTTCATGTAGTATCCCGATATGTGATTTGGCCTTCAAATCTCATAATTTCGCATTTTAAGCAAGTTTTCGTGCATTTTGTTTCGTACGAAAAATCATCGAATTTAGCAATATTTTGACGTTTATCACCCCCTTTTCCTTTACGTGATTTAAACAAAATATCATCGAATTAGGCAATATTTTGCCGTTTTTCCACGTTTTTGTGAGATTTCATTTCATGGGTATTAATTCATTATATATGCGATAAAAATAATGCAAACACATAATTGATTAGATAATAACCTTAAATACTTCATTTTCAATCAACTATTTGTTTCTCGTTAAAATACTGTGTAAGATATTGATAAGGGGATAAGTTCTTTTTTTTATTGCATATATCGACGTTTCAGCCAGAATAGAGCGGTTTTCGTGTACATCTTCATTCGGTATTATAAACGGAAAATCAGGAACATTTTAGATAATTCTAATGAAAACACATTGATTTTTATCATTTGTATTGGAAACAACATTGTCATATGTCTTTTCTTGGATCGAAATAATACGAAACCTCGCTCTATGATTTGAAGTTAAAATCCTCAAATATGGTTAAATAGTGACTTTTTTCACGTTTTTCATGTAGTTTGATATTACGTAAATATATTCATTTTTATCAATATTTCGATACTATTTCATGTAGTATCACGATATGTGATTTGGCCTTCAAATCTCAGAATTTCGCATTTTAAGCAAGTTTTCGTGCATTTTGTTTCGTACGAAAAATCATCGAATTTAGCAATATTTTGACGTTTATCATCCCCTTTTCCTTTACGTGATTTAAACAAAATATCATCGAATTAGGCAATATTTTGCCGTTTTTCCACGTTTTTGTGAGATTTCAGTTCATGGGTATTAATTCATTATATATACGATAAAAATAATGCAAACACATAATTGATTAGATAATAACCTTAAATACTTTATTTTCAATCAACTATTTGTTTCTCGTTAAAATACTGAGTAAGATATTGAAAAGGGGATAAGTTCTTTTTTTTATTGCATATATCGACGTTTCAGCCGGAATAGAGCGGTTTTCGTGTACATCTTCCATCGGTAATATAAACGGAAAATCAGGAACATTTTAGATAATTCTAATGAAAACACATTGATTTTTATCATTTGTATTGGAAACAACATTGTCATGTCTTTTCTTAGATCGAAATAATACGAAACCTCGCTCTATGATTTGAAGTTAAAATCCTCAAATATGGTTAAATAGTGACTTTTTCACGTTTTTCATGTAGTTTGATATTACGTAAATATATTCATTTTTATCAATATTTCGATACTATTTCATGTAGTATCACGATATGTGATTTGGCCTTCAAATCTCAGAATTTCGCATTTTAAGCAAGTTTTCGTGCATTTTGTTTCGTACGAAAAATCATCGAATTTAGCAATATTTTGACGTTTATCATCCCCTTTTCCTTTACGTGATTTAAACAAAATATCATCGAATTAGGCAATATTTTGCCGTTTTTCCACGTTTTTGTGAGATTTCAGTTCATGGGTATTAATTCATTATATATGCGATAAAAATAATGCAAACACATAATTGATTAGATAATAACCTTAAATACTTCATTTTCAATCAACTATTTGTTTCTCGTTAAAATACTGAGTAAGATATTGAAAAGGGGATAAGTTCTTTTTTTTATTGCATATATCGACGTTTCAGCCGGATTAGAGCGGTTTTCGTGTACATCTTCCATCGGTGTTATAAACGGAAAATCAGGAACATTTTAGATAATTCTAATGAAAACACATTGATTTTTATCATTTGTATTGGTAACAACATTGTCATATATCTTTTCTTGGATCGAAATAATACGAAACCTCGCTCTATGATTTGAAGTTAAAATCCTCAAATATGGTTAAATAGTGACTTTTTCACGTTTTTCATGTAGTTTGATATTACGTAAATATATTCATTTTTATCAATATTTCGATACTATTTCATGTAGTATCACGATATGTGATTTGGCCTTCAAATCTCAGAATTTCCCATAATATTGCATTTTAAGCAAGTTTTCGTGCATTTTGTTTCGTACGAAAAATCATCGAATTTAGCAATATTTTGACGTTTATCATCCCCTTTTCCTTTACGTGATTTAAACAAAATATCATCGAATTAGGCAATATTTTGCCGTTTTTCCACGTTTTTGTGAGATTTCAGTTTATGGGTATTAATTCATTATATATACGATAAAAATAATGCAAACACATAATTGATTAGATAATAAGCTTAAATGCTTCATTTCCAATAAACTATTTGTTTCTCGTTAAAATACTGAGTAAGATATTGAAAAGGGGAGAAGTTCTGTTTTTATTGCATATATCGACGTTTCAGCCGGAATAGAGCGGTTTTCGTGTACATCTTCCATCGGTAATATAAACGGAAAATCAGGAACATTTTAGATAATTCTAATGAAAACACATTGATTTTTATCATTTGTATTGGAAACAACATTGTCATATCTTTTCTTGGATCGAAATAATACGAAACCTCGCTCTATGATTTGATGTTAAAATCCTCAAATATGGTTAAATAGTGACTTTTTTCTCGTTTTTCATGTAGTTTGATATTACGTAAATATATTCATTTTTATCAATATTTCGGTACTATTTCATGTAGTATCACGATATGTGATTTGGCCTTCAAATCTCAGAATTTCGCATAATATTGCATTTTAAGCAAGTTTTCGTGCATTTTGTTTCGTACGAAAAATCATCGAATTTAGCAATATTTTGACGTTTATCATCCCCTTTTCCTTTACGTGATTTAAACAAAATATCATCGAATTAGGCAATATTTTGCCGTTTTTCCACGTTTTTGTGAGATTTCAGTTTATGGGTATTAATTCATTATATATACGATAAAAATAATGCAAACACATAATTGATTAGATAATAACCTTAAATACTTCATTTCCAATAAACTATTTGTTTCTCGTTAAATACTGAGTAAGATATTTAAAAGGGGAGAAGTTCTGTTTTTATTGCATATATCGACGTTTCAGCCGGAATAGAGCGGTTTTCGTGTACATCTTCCATCGGTAATATAAACGGAAAATCAGGAACATTTTAGATAATTCTAATGAAAACACATTGATTTTTATGATTTGTATTGGAAACAACATTGTCATATGTCTTTTCTTGGATCGAAATAATACGAAACCTCGCTCTATGATTTGAAGTTAAAATCCTCAAATATGGTTAAATAGTGACTTTTTCACGTTTTTCATGTAGTTTGATATTACGTAAATATATTCATTTTTATCAATATTTCGATACTATTTCATGTAGTATCACGATATGTGATTTGGCCTTCAAATCTCAGAATTTCCCATAATATTGCATTTTAAGCAAGTTTTCTTGCATTTTGTTTCGTACGAAAAATCATCGAATTTAGCAATATTTTTACGTTCATCATCCCCTTTTCCTTTACGTGATTTAAACAAAATATCATCGAATTAGGCAATATTTTGCCGTTTTTCCACGTTTTTGTGAGATTTCAGTTCATGGGTATTAATTCATTATATATGCGATAAAAATAATGCAAACACATAATTGATTAGATAATAACCTTAAATACTTCATTTTCAATCAACTATTTGTTTCTCGTTAAAATACTGAGTAAGATATTGAAAAGGGGATAAGTTCTTTTTTTTATTGCATATATCGACGTTTCAGCCGGAATAGTGCGGTTTTCGTGTACATCTTCCATCGGTATTATAAACGGAAAATCAGGAACATTTTAGATAATTCTAATGAAAACACATTGATTTTTATCATTTGTATTGGAAACAACATTGTCATATGTCTTTTCTTGGATCGAAATAATACGAAACCTCGCTCTATGATTTGAAGTTAAAGTCCTCAAATATGGTTAAATAGTGACTTTTTTCACGTTTTTCATGTAGTTTGATATTACGTAAATATATTCATTTTTATCAATATTTCGATACTATTTCATGTAGTATCACGATATGTGATTTGGCCTTCAAATCTCAGAATTTCGCATTTTAAGCAAGTTTTCGTGCATTTTGTTTCGTACGAAAAATCATCGAATTTAGCAATATTTTGACGTTTATCATCCCCTTTTCCTTTACGTGATTTAAACAAAATATCATCGAATTAGGCAATATTTTGCCGTTTTTCAACGTTATTGTGAGATTTCAGTTTATGGGTAATAATTCATTATATATACGATAAAAATAATGCAAACACATAATTGATTAGATAATAACCTTAAATACTTCATTTTCAATCAACTATTTGTTTTTCGTTAAAATACTGAGTAAGATACTGAAAAGGGGAGAAGTTCTGTTTTTATTGCATATATCGACGTTTCAGCCGGAATAGAGCGGTTTTCGTGTACATCTTCCATCGGTAATATAAACGGAAAATCAAGAACATTTTAGTTAATTCTAATGAAAACACATTGTTTTTTTATCATTTGTATTGGAAGCAACATTGTCATATGTCTTTTCTTGGAACTAAATAAAACGAAACCTCGCTGAATGATTTGAAGTTAAAATCCTCAAATATGGTAAAATAGTGACTTTTTCACGTTTATAATGTAGTTTGATATTACCTAAATATATTCATTTTTACCAATATTTACCAATACTATTTCATGTAGTATTACGATATGTGATTTGGCCTTCAAATCTCAGAATTTCGCATAATATTGCATTTTGAGCAAGTTTTCGTGCATTTTGTTTCGTACGAAAAATCATCGAATTTAGCAATATTTTGACGTTTATCATCCTCTTTTCCTTTACGTGATTTAAACAAAATATCATCGAATTAGGCAATATTTTGCCGTTTTTCCACGTTTTTGGAAATTTTCAGTCTATTAGTATTAATTCATTATATATACGATAAAAATGATGGAAACACATAATTGATTAGATAATAACCTTAAGTACTTCATTTTCTATCAACTATTTGTTTCTCGTTAAAATACTGAGTAAGATATTCATAAGGGAAGAAATTCTGTTTTTATTGCATATATCGACGTTTCAGCCGGATTAGAGCGGTTTTACGTGTACATCTTCCATCGGTAATATAAACGGAAAATCAAGAACATTTTAGTAAATTCTAATGAAAACACATTGTTTTTTTATCATTTGTATTGGAAACAACATTGTCATATGTCTTTTCTTGGATCGAAATAATACGAAACCTCGCTCTATGATTTGAAGGTAAAATCCTCAAATATGGTAAAATAGTGACTTTTTCACGTTAGTCATGTAGTTTGGTATAACGCAAATATATTCATTTTTACCAATATTTCGAAACTGTTTCATGTAGTTTCACGATATGTGATTTGGCCTTCAAATCTCAGAATTTCGCATAATATTGCATTTTGAGCAAGTTTTCGTGCATTTTGTTTCGTACGAAAAATCATCGAATTTAGCAATATTTTGACGTTTATCATCCCCTTTTCCTTTACGTGATTTAAACAAAATATCATCGAATTAGGCAATATTTTGCCGTTTTTCCACGTTTTTGTGAGATTTCAGTTTATGGGTATTAATTCATTATATATACGATAAAAATAATGCAAACACATAATTGATTAGATAATAACCTTAAATACTTCATTTCCAATCAACTATTTGTTTCTCGTTAAAATACTGAGTAAGATATTGAAAAGGGGAGAAGTTCTGTTTTTATTGCATATATCGACGTTTCAGCCGGAATAGAGCGGTTTTCGTGTACATCTTCCATCGGTAATATAAACGGAAAATCAGGAACATTTTAGATAATTCTAATGAAAACACATTGATTTTTATGATTTGTATTGGAAACAACATTGTCATATGTCTTTTCTTGGATCGAAATAATACGAAACCTCGCTCTATGATTTGAAGTTAAAATCCTCAAATATGGTTAAATAGTGACTTTTTCACGTTTTTCATGTAGTTTGATATTACGTAAATATATTCATTTTTATCAATATTTCGATACTATTTCATGTAGTATCACGATATGTGATTTGGCCTTCAAATCTCTGAATTTCCCATAATATTGCATTGTAAGCAAGTTTTCTTGCATTTTGTTTCGTTCGAAAAATCATCGAATTTAGCAATATTTTGACGTTTATCATCCCCTTTTCCTTTATGTGATTTAAACAAAATATCATCGAATTAGGCAATATTTTGCCGTTTTCCACGTTTTTGTGAATTTTCAGTTTATTGGTATTAATTCATTATATATACGATAAAAATGATGCAAACTCATAATTGATTAGATAATAACCTTAAATACTTCATTTTCAATCAACTATTTGTTTCTTGTTAAAATACTGAGTAAGATATTGAAAAGGGGATAAGTTCTGTTTTTTATTGCATATATCGACGTTTCAGCCGGAATAGAGCGGGTTTTCGTGTATATCTTCCATCGGTAATATAAACGGAAAATCAGGAACATTTTAGATAATTCTAATGAAAACACATTGATTTTTATCATTTGTATTGGAAACAACATTGTCATATGTCTTTTCTTGGATCGAAATAATGCGAAACCTCGCTCTATGATTTGAAGTTAAAATCCTCAAATATGGTTAAATAGTGACTTTTTCACGTTTTTCATGTAGTTTGATATTACGTAAATATATTCATTTTTATCAATATTTCGATACTATTTCATGTAGTATCACGATATGTGATTTGGCCTTCAAATCTCATAATTTCGCATTTTAAGCAAGTTTTCGTGCATTTTGTTTCGTACGAAAAATCATCGAATTTAGCAATATTTTGACGTTTATCACCCCCTTTTCCTTTACGTGATTTAAACAAAATATCATCGAATTAGGCAATATTTTGCCGTTTTTCCACGTTTTTGTGAGATTTCATTTCATGGGTATTAATTCATTATATATGCGATAAAAATAATGCAAACACATAATTGATTAGATAATAACCTTAAATACTTCATTTTCAATCAACTATTTGTTTCTCGTTAAAATACTGTGTAAGATATTGATAAGGGGATAAGTTCTTTTTTTTATTGCATATATCGACGTTTCAGCCGGAATAGAGCGGTTTTCGTGTACATCTTCCATCGGTATTATAAACGGAAAATCAGGAACATTTTAGATAATTCTAATGAAAACACATTGATTTTTATCATTTGTATTGGAAACAACATTGTCATATGTCTTTTCTTGGATCGAAATAATACGAAACCTCGCTCTATGATTTGAAGTTAAAATCCTCAAATATGGTTAAATAGTGACTTTTTTCACGTTTTTCATGTAGTTTGATATTACGTAAATATATTCATTTTTATCAATATTTCGATACTATTTCATGTAGTATCACGATATGTGATTTGGCCTTCAAATCTCAGAATTTCGCATTTTAAGCAAGTTTTCGTGCATTTTGTTTCGTACGAAAAATCATCGAATTTAGCAATATTTTGACGTTTATCATCCCCTTTTCCTTTACGTGATTTAAACAAAATATCATCGAATTAGGCAATATTTTGCCGTTTTTCCACGTTTTTGTGAGATTTCAGTTCATGGGTATTAATTCATTATATATACGATAAAAATAATGCAAACACATAATTGATTAGATAATAACCTTAAATACTTTATTTTCAATCAACTATTTGTTTCTCGTTAAAATACTGAGTAAGATATTGAAAAGGGGATAAGTTCTTTTTTTTATTGCATATATCGACGTTTCAGCCGGAATAGAGCGGTTTTCGTGTACATCTTCCATCGGTAATATAAACGGAAAATCAGGAACATTTTAGATAATTCTAATGAAAACACATTGATTTTTATCATTTGTATTGGAAACAACATTGTCATGTCTTTTCTTAGATCGAAATAATACGAAACCTCGCTCTATGATTTGAAGTTAAAATCCTCAAATATGGTTAAATAGTGACTTTTTCACGTTTTTCATGTAGTTTGATATTACGTAAATATATTCATTTTTATCAATATTTCGATACTATTTCATGTAGTATCACGATATGTGATTTGGCCTTCAAATCTCAGAATTTCGCAGTTTAAGCAAGTTTTCGTGCATTTTGTTTCGTACGAAAAATCATCGAATTTAGCAATATTTTGACGTTTATCATCCCCTTTTCCTTTACGTGATTTAAACAAAATATCATCGAATTAGGCAATATTTTGCCGTTTTTCCACGTTTTTGTGAGATTTCAGTTCATGGGTATTAATTCATTATATATGCGATAAAAATAATGCAAACACATAATTGATTAGATAATAACCTTAAATACTTCATTTTCAATCAACTATTTGTTTCTCGTTAAAATACTGAGTAAGATATTGAAAAGGGGATAAGTTCTTTTTTTTATTGCATATATCGACGTTTCAGCCGGATTAGAGCGGTTTTCGTGTACATCTTCCATCGGTGTTATAAACGGAAAATCAGGAACATTTTAGATAATTCTAATGAAAACACATTGATTTTTATCATTTGTATTGGTAACAACATTGTCATATATCTTTTCTTGGATCGAAATAATACGAAACCTCGCTCTATGATTTGAAGTTAAAATCCTCAAATATGGTTAAATAGTGACTTTTTCACGTTTTTCATGTAGTTTGATATTACGTAAATATATTCATTTTTATCAATATTTCGATACTATTTCATGTAGTATCACGATATGTGATTTGGCCTTCAAATCTCAGAATTTCCCATAATATTGCATTTTAAGCAAGTTTTCGTGCATTTTGTTTCGTACGAAAAATCATCGAATTTAGCAATATTTTGACGTTTATCATCCCCTTTTCCTTTACGTGATTTAAACAAAATATCATCGAATTAGGCAATATTTTGCCGTTTTTCCACGTTTTTGTGAGATTTCAGTTTATGGGTATTAATTCATTATATATACGATAAAAATAATGCAAACACATAATTGATTAGATAATAAGCTTAAATGCTTCATTTCCAATAAACTATTTGTTTCTCGTTAAAATACTGAGTAAGATATTGAAAAGGGGAGAAGTTCTGTTTTTATTGCATATATCGACGTTTCAGCCGGAATAGAGCGGTTTTCGTGTACATCTTCCATCGGTAATATAAACGGAAAATCAGGAACATTTTAGATAATTCTAATGAAAACACATTGATTTTTATCATTTGTATTGGAAACAACATTGTCATATCTTTTCTTGGATCGAAATAATACGAAACCTCGCTCTATGATTTGATGTTAAAATCCTCAAATATGGTTAAATAGTGACTTTTTTCTCGTTTTTCATGTAGTTTGATATTACGTAAATATATTCATTTTTATCAATATTTCGGTACTATTTCATGTAGTATCACGATATGTGATTTGGCCTTCAAATCTCAGAATTTCGCATAATATTGCATTTTAAGCAAGTTTTCGTGCATTTTGTTTCGTACGAAAAATCATCGAATTTAGCAATATTTTGACGTTTATCATCCCCTTTTCCTTTACGTGATTTAAACAAAATATCATCGAATTAGGCAATATTTTGCCGTTTTTCCACGTTTTTGTGAGATTTCAGTTTATGGGTATTAATTCATTATATATACGATAAAAATAATGCAAACACATAATTGATTAGATAATAACCTTAAATACTTCATTTCCAATAAACTATTTGTTTCTCGTTAAATACTGAGTAAGATATTTAAAAGGGGAGAAGTTCTGTTTTTATTGCATATATCGACGTTTCAGCCGGAATAGAGCGGTTTTCGTGTACATCTTCCATCGGTAATATAAACGGAAAATCAGGAACATTTTAGATAATTCTAATGAAAACACATTGATTTTTATGATTTGTATTGGAAACAACATTGTCATATGTCTTTTCTTGGATCGAAATAATACGAAACCTCGCTCTATGATTTGAAGTTAAAATCCTCAAATATGGTTAAATAGTGACTTTTTCACGTTTTTCATGTAGTTTGATATTACGTAAATATATTCATTTTTATCAATATTTCGATACTATTTCATGTAGTATCACGATATGTGATTTGGCCTTCAAATCTCAGAATTTCCCATAATATTGCATTTTAAGCAAGTTTTCTTGCATTTTGTTTCGTACGAAAAATCATCGAATTTAGCAATATTTTTACGTTCATCATCCCCTTTTCCTTTACGTGATTTAAACAAAATATCATCGAATTAGGCAATATTTTGCCGTTTTTCCACGTTTTTGTGAGATTTCAGTTCATGGGTATTAATTCATTATATATGCGATAAAAATAATGCAAACACATAATTGATTAGATAATAACCTTAAATACTTCATTTTCAATCAACTATTTGTTTCTCGTTAAAATACTGAGTAAGATATTGAAAAGGGGATAAGTTCTTTTTTTTATTGCATATATCGACGTTTCAGCCGGAATAGAGCGGTTTTCGTGTACATCTTCCATCGGTAATATAAACGGAAAATCAGGAACATTTTAGATAATTCTAATGAAAACACATTGATTTTTATCATTTGTATTGGAAACAACATTGTCATGTCTTTTCTTAGATCGAAATAATACGAAACCTCGCTCTATGATTTGAAGTTAAAATCCTCAAATATGGTTAAATAGTGACTTTTTCACGTTTTTCATGTAGTTTGATATTACGTAAATATATTCATTTTTATCAATATTTCGATACTATTTCATGTAGTATCACGATATGTGATTTGGCCTTCAAATCTCAGAATTTCCCATAATATTGCATTTTAAGCAAGTTTTCGTGCATTTTGTTTCGTACGAAAAATCATCGAATTTAGCAATATTTTGACGTTTATCATCCCCTTTTCCTTTACGTGATTTAAACAAAATATCATCGAATTAGGCAATATTTTGCCGTTTTTCCACGTTTTTGTGAGATTTCAGTTTATGGGTATTAATTCATTATATATACGATAAAAATAATGCAAACACATAATTGATTAGATAATAACCTTAAATACTTCATTTCCAATCAACTATTTGTTTCTCGTTAAAATACTGAGTAAGATATTGAAAAGGGGAGAAGTTCTGTTTTTATTGCATATATCGACGTTTCAGCCGGAATAGAGCGGTTTTCGTGTACATCTTCCATCGGTAATATAAACGGAAAATCAGGAACATTTTAGATAATTCTAATGAAAACACATTGATTTTTATTATTTGTATTGGAAACAACATTGTCATATGTCTTTTCTTGGATCGAAATAATACGAAACCTCGCTCTATGATTTGAAGTTAAAATCCTCAAATATGGTTAAATAGTGACTTTTTCACGTTTTTCATGTAGTTTGATATTACGTAAATATATTCATTTTTATCAATATTTCGATACTATTTCATGTAGTATCACGATATGTGATTTGGCCTTCAAATCTCAGAATTTCGCATAATATTGCATTTTAAGCAAGTTTTCGTGCATTTTGTTTCGTACGAAAAATCATCGAATTTAGCAATATTTTGACGTTTATCATCCCCTTTTCCTTTACGTGATTTAAACAAAATATCATCGAATTAGGCAATATTTTGCCGTTTTTCCACGTTTTTGTGAGATTTCAGTTTATGGGTATTAATTCATTATATATACGATAAAAATAATGCAAACACATAATTGATTAGATAATAACCTTAAATACTTCATTTCCAATAAACTATTTGTTTCTCGTTAAAATACTGAGTAAGATATTTAAAAGGGGAGAAGTTCTGTTTTTATTGCATATATCGACGTTTCAGCCGGAATAGAGCGGTTTTCGTGTACATCTTCCATCGGTAATATAAACGGAAAATCAGGAACATTTTAGATAATTCTAATGAAAACACATTGATTTTTATTATTTGTATTGGAAACAACATTGTCATATGTCTTTTCTTGGATCGAAATAATACGAAACCTCGCTCTATGATTTGAAGTTAAAATCCTCAAATATGGTTAAATAGTGACTTTTTCACGTTTTTCATGTAGTTTGATATTACGTAAATATATTCATTTTTATCAATATTTCGATACTATTTCATGTAGTATCGTCATATGTGATTTGGCCTTCAAATCTCAGAATTTCGCATAATATTGCATTTTAAACAAGTTTTCTTGCATTTTGTTTCGTTCGAAAAATCATCGAATTTAGCAATATTTTGACGTTTATCATCCCCTTTTCCTTTATGTGATTTAAACAAAATATCATCGAATTAGGCAATATTTTGCCGTTTTCCACGTTTTTGTGAGATTTCATTTCATGGGTATTAATTCATTATATATGCGTTAAAAATGATGCAAACACATAATTGATTAGATAATAACCTTAAATACTTCATTTTCAATCAACTATTTGTTTCTCGTTAAAATACTGAGTAAGATATTGAAAAGGGGATAAGTTCTTTTTTTTATTGCATATCTCGACGTTTCAGCCGGAATAGTGCGGTTTTCGTGTACATCTTCCATCGGTATTATAAACGGAAAATCAGGAACATTTTAGATAATTCTAATGAAAACACATTGATTTTTATCATTTGTATTGGAAACAACATTGTCATATGTCTTTTCTTGGATCGAAATAATACGAAACCTCGCTCTATGATTTGAAGTTAAAGTCCTCAAATATGGTTAAATAGTGACTTTTTTCACGTTTTTCATGTAGTTTGATATTACGTAAATATATTCATTTTTATCAATATTTCGATACTATTTCATGTAGTATCACGATATGTGATTTGGCCTTCAAATCTCAGAATTTCGCATTTTAAGCAAGTTTTCGTGCATTTTGTTTCGTACGAAAAATCATCGAATTTAGCAATATTTTGACGTTTATCATCCCCTTTTCCTTTACGTGATTTAAACAAAATATCATCGAATTAGGCAATATTTTGCCGTTTTTCAACGTTATTGTGAGATTTCAGTTTATGGGTAATAATTCATTATATATACGATAAAAATAATGCAAACACATAATTGATTAGATAATAACCTTAAATACTTCATTTTCAATCAACTATTTGTTTTTCGTTAAAATACTGAGTAAGATACTGAAAAGGGGAGAAGTTCTGTTTTTATTGCATATATCGACGTTTCAGCCGGAATAGAGCGGTTTTCGTGTACATCTTCCATCGGTAATATAAACGGAAAATCAAGAACATTTTAGTTAATTCTAATGAAAACACATTGTTTTTTTATCATTTGTATTGGAAGCAACATTGTCATATGTCTTTTCTTGGAACTAAATAAAACGAAACCTCGCTGAATGATTTGAAGTTAAAATCCTCAAATATGGTAAAATAGTGACTTTTTCACGTTTATAATGTAGTTTGATATTACCTAAATATATTCATTTTTACCAATATTTACCAATACTATTTCATGTAGTATTACGATATGTGATTTGGCCTTCAAATCTCAGAATTTCGCATAATATTGCATTTTGAGCAAGTTTTCGTGCATTTTGTTTCGTACGAAAAATCATCGAATTTAGCAATATTTTGACGTTTATCATCCTCTTTTCCTTTACGTGATTTAAACAAAATATCATCGAATTAGGCAATATTTTGCCGTTTTTCCACGTTTTTGGAAATTTTCAGTCTATTAGTATTAATTCATTATATATACGATAAAAATGATGGAAACACATAATTGATTAGATAATAACCTTAAGTACTTCATTTTCTATCAACTATTTGTTTCTCGTTAAAATACTGAGTAAGATATTCATAAGGGAAGAAATTCTGTTTTTATTGCATATATCGACGTTTCAGCCGGATTAGAGCGGTTTTACGTGTACATCTTCCATCGGTAATATAAACGGAAAATCAAGAACATTTTAGTAAATTCTAATGAAAACACATTGTTTTTTTATCATTTGTATTGGAAACAACATTGTCATATGTCTTTTCTTGGATCGAAATAATACGAAACCTCGCTCTATGATTTGAAGGTAAAATCCTCAAATATGGTAAAATAGTGACTTTTTCACGTTAGTCATGTAGTTTGGTATAACGCAAATATATTCATTTTTACCAATATTTCGAAACTGTTTCATGTAGTTTCACGATATGTGATTTGGCCTTCAAATCTCAGAATTTCGCATAATATTGCATTTTGAGCAAGTTTTCGTGCATTTTGTTTCGTACGAAAAATCATCGAATTTAGCAATATTTTGACGTTTATCATCCCCTTTTCCTTTACGTGATTTAAACAAAATATCATCGAATTAGGCAATATTTTGCCGTTTTTCCACGTTTTTGTGAGATTTCAGTTTATGGGTATTAATTCATTATATATACGATAAAAATAATGCAAACACATAATTGATTAGATAATAACCTTAAATACTTCATTTCCAATCAACTATTTGTTTCTCGTTAAAATACTGAGTAAGATATTGAAAAGGGGAGAAGTTCTGTTTTTATTGCATATATCGACGTTTCAGCCGGAATAGAGCGGTTTTCGTGTACATCTTCCATCGGTAATATAAACGGAAAATCAGGAACATTTTAGATAATTCTAATGAAAACACATTGATTTTTATGATTTGTATTGGAAACAACATTGTCATATGTCTTTTCTTGGATCGAAATAATACGAAACCTCGCTCTATGATTTGAAGTTAAAATCCTCAAATATGGTTAAATAGTGACTTTTTCACGTTTTTCATGTAGTTTGATATTACGTAAATATATTCATTTTTATCAATATTTCGATACTATTTCATGTAGTATCACGATATGTGATTTGGCCTTCAAATCTCTGAATTTCCCATAATATTGCATTGTAAGCAAGTTTTCTTGCATTTTGTTTCGTTCGAAAAATCATCGAATTTAGCAATATTTTGACGTTTATCATCCCCTTTTCCTTTATGTGATTTAAACAAAATATCATCGAATTAGGCAATATTTTGCCGTTTTCCACGTTTTTGTGAATTTTCAGTTTATTGGTATTAATTCATTATATATACGATAAAAATGATGCAAACACATAATTGATTAGATAATAACCTTAAATACTTCATTTTCAATCAACTATTTGTTTCTTGTTAAAATACTGAGTAAGATATTGAAAAGGGGATAAGTTCTGTTTTTTATTGCATATATCGACGTTTCAGCCGGAATAGAGCGGGTTTTCGTGTATATCTTCCATCGGTAATATAAACGGAAAATCAGGAACATTTTAGATAATTCTAATGAAAACACATTGATTTTTATCATTTGTATTGGAAACAACATTGTCATATGTCTTTTCTTGGATCGAAATAATGCGAAACCTCGCTCTATGATTTGAAGTTAAAATCCTCAAATATGGTTAAATAGTGACTTTTTCACGTTTTTCATGTAGTTTGATATTACGTAAATATATTCATTTTTATCAATATTTCGATACTATTTCATGTAGTATCACGATATGTGATTTGGCCTTCAAATCTCAGAATTTCGCATTTTAAGCAAGTTTTCGTGCATTTTGTTTCGTACGAAAAATCATCGAATTTAGCAATATTTTGACGTTTATCACCCCCTTTTCCTTTACGTGATTTAAACAAAATATCATCGAATTAGGCAATATTTTGCCGTTTTTCCACGTTTTTGTGAGATTTCATTTCATGGGTATTAATTCATTATATATGCGATAAAAATAATGCAAACACATAATTGATTAGATAATAACCTTAAATACTTCATTTTCAATCAACTATTTGTTTCTCGTTAAAATACTGTGTAAGATATTGATAAGGGGATAAGTTCTTTTTTTTATTGCATATATCGACGTTTCAGCCGGAATAGAGCGGTTTTCGTGTACATCTTCCATCGGTATTATAAACGGAAAATCAGGAACATTTTAGATAATTCTAATGAAAACACATTGATTTTTATCATTTGTATTGGAAACAACATTGTCATATGTCTTTTCTTGGATCGAAATAATACGAAACCTCGCTCTATGATTTGAAGTTAAAATCCTCAAATATGGTTAAATAGTGACTTTTTTCACGTTTTTCATGTAGTTTGATATTACGTAAATATATTCATTTTTACCAATATTTCGAAACTGTTTCATGTAGTTTCACGATATGTGATTTGGCCTTCAAATCTCAGAATTTCGCATAATATTGCATTTTGAGCAAGTTTTCGTGCATTTTGTTTCGTACGAAAAATCATCGAATTTAGCAATATTTTGACGTTTATCATCCCCTTTTCCTTTACGTGATTTAAACAAAATATCATCGAATTAGGCAATATTTTGCCGTTTTTCCACGTTTTTGTGAGATTTCAGTTTATGGGTATTAATTCATTATATATACGATAAAAATAATGCAAACACATAATTGATTAGATAATAACCTTAAATACTTCATTTCCAATAAACTATTTGTTTCTCGTTAAAATACTGAGTAAGATATTGAAAAGGGGAGAAGTTCTGTTTTTATTGCATATATCGACGTTTCAGCCGGAATAGAGCGGTTTTCGTGTACATCTTCCATCGGTAATATAAACGGAAAATCAGGAACATTTTAGATAATTCTAATGAAAACACATTGATTTTTATGATTTGTATTGGAAACAACATTGTCATATGTCTTTTCTTGGATCGAAATAATACGAAACCTCGCTCTATGATTTGAAGTTAAAATCCTCAAATATGGTTAAATAGTGACTTTTTCACGTTTTTCATGTAGTTTGATATTACGTAAATATATTCATTTTTATCAATATTTCGATACTATTTCATGTAGTATCACGATATGTGATTTGGCCTTCAAATCTCAGAATTTCCCATAATATTGCATTGTAAGCAAGTTTTCTTGCATTTTGTTTCGTTCGAAAAATCATCGAATTTAGCAATATTTTGACGTTTATCATCCCCCTTTTCCTTTATGTGATTTAAACAAAATATCATCGAATTAGGCAATATTTTTCCGTTTTCCACGTTTTTGTGAATTTTCAGTTTATTGGTATTAATTCATTATATATACGATAAAAATGATGCAAACACATAATTGATTAGATAATAACCTTAAATACTTCATTTTCAATCAACTATTTGTTTCTCGTTAAAATACTGAGTAAGATATTGAAAAGGGGATAAGTTCTGTTTTTTATTGCATATATCGACGTTTCAGCCGGAATAGAGCGGTTTTCGTGTATATCTTCCATCGGTAATATAAACGGAAAATCAGGAACATTTTAGATAATTCTAATGAAAACACATTGATTTTTATCATTTGTATTGGAAACAACATTGTCATATGTCTTTTCTTGGATCGAAATAATACGAAACCTCGCTCTATGATTTGAAGTTAAAATCCTCAAATATGGTTAAATAGTGACTTTTTTCACGTTTTTCATGTAGTTTGATATTACGTAAATATATTCATTTTTATCAATATTTCGATACTATTTCATGTAGTATAACGATATGTGATTTGGCCTTCAAATCTCAGAATTTCGCATAATATTGCATTTTAAGCAAGTTTTCGTGCATTTTTTTTCGTACGAAAAATCATCGAATTTAGCAATATTTTGACGTTTATCATCCCCTTTTCCTTTACGTGATTTAAACAAAATATCATCGAATTAGACAATATTTTGCCGTTTTTGCACGTTATTGTGAGATTTCAGTTTATGGGTATTAATTCATTATATATACGATAAAAATAATGCAAACACATAATTGATTAGATAATAACCTTAAATACTTCATTTTCATCAACTATTTGTTTTTCGTTAAAATACTGAGTAAGATATTCATAAGGGAAGAAATTCTGTTTTTATTGCATATATCGACGTTTCAGCCGGATTAGAGCGGTTTTACGTGTACATCTTCCATCGGTAATATAAACGGAAAATCAAGAACATTTTAGTAAATTCTAATGAAAACACATTGTTTTTTTATCATTTGTATTGGAAACAACATTGTCATATGTCTTTTCTTGGATCTAAATAATACGAAACCTCGCTCTATGATTTGAAGGTAAAATCCTCAAATATGGTAAAATAGTGACTTTTTCACGTTAATCATGTAGTTTGGTACAACGCAAATATATTCATTTTTACCAATATTTCGAAACTGTTTCATGTAGTTTCACGATATGTGATTTGGCCTTCAAATCTCAGAATTTCGCATAATATTGCATTTTGAGCAAGTTTTCGTGCATTTTGTTTCGTACGAAAAATCATCGAATTTAGCAATATTTTGACGTTTATCATCCCCTTTTCCTTTACGTGATTTAAACAAAATATCATCGAATTAGGCAATATTTTGCCGTTTTTCCACGTTTTTGGAAATTTTCAGTCTATTAGTATTAATTCATTATATATACGATAAAAATGATGGAAACACATAATTGATTAGATAATAACCTTAAGTACTTCATTTTCTATCAACTATTTGTTTCTCGTTAAAATACTGAGTAAGATATTCAAAAGGGAAGAAATTCTGTTTTTATTGCATATATCGACGTTTCAGCCGGATTGGAGCGGTTTTACGTGTACATCTTCCATCGGTAATATAAACGGAAACTAAGGAACATTTTAGATAATTCAAATGAAAACACATTGAGTTTTATCATTTGTATTGGAAACAACATTGTCATATGTCTTTTCTTGGATCGAAATAATACGAAACCTCGCTCTATGATTTGAATTTAAAATCCTCAAATATGGTTAAATAGTGACTTTTTTTACGTTTTTCATGTAGTTTGATATTACGTAAATATATTCATTTTTATCAATATTTCGATACTATTTCATGTAGTATCACGATATGTGATTTGGCCTTCAAATCTCAGAATTTCCCATAATATTGCATTTTAAGCAAGTTTTCTTGCATTTTGTTTCGTACGAAAAATCATCGAATTTAGCAATATTTTGACGTTCATCATCCCCTTTTCCTTTACGTGATTTAAACAAAATATCATCGAATTAGGCAATATTTTGCCGTTTTTCCACGTTTTTGTGAGATTTCAGTTTATGGGTATTAATTCATTATATATACGATAAAAATAATGCAAACACATAATTGATTAGATAATAACCTTAAATACTTCATTTCCAATAAACTATTTGTTTCTCGTTAAAATACTGAGTAAGATATTGAAAAGGGGAGAAGTTCTGTTTTTATTGCATATATCGACGTTTCAGCCGGAATAGAGCGGTTTTCGTGTACATCTTCCATCGGTAATATAAACGGAAAATCAGGAACATTTTAGATAATTCTAATGAAAACACATTGATTTTTATCATTTGTATTGGAAACAACATTGTCATATGTCTTTTCTTGGATCGAAATAATACGAAACCTCGCTCTATGATTTGAAGTTAAAATCCTCAAATATGGTTAAATAGTGACTTTTTCACGTTTTTCATGTAGTTTGATATTACGTAAATATATTCATTTTTATCAATATTTCGATACTATTTCATGTAGTATCGTGATATGTGATTTGGCCTTCAAATCTCAGAATTTCGCATAATATTGCATTTTAAACAAGTTTTCTTGCATTTTGTTTCGTTCGAAAAATCATCGAATTTAGCAATATTTTGACGTTTATCATCCCCTTTTCCTTTATGTGATTTAAACAAAATATCATCGAATTAGGCAATATTTTGCCGTTTTCCACGTTTTTGTGAGATTTCATTTCATGGGTATTAATTCATTATATATGCGTTAAAAATGATGCAAACACATAATTGATTAGATAATAACCTTAAATACTTCATTTTCAATAAACTATTTGTTTCTCGTTAAAATACTGAGTAAGATATTGAAAAGGGGATAAGTTCTTTTTTTTATTGCATATATCGACGTTTCAGCCGGAATAGTGCGGTTTTCGTGTACATCTTCCATCGGTATTATAAACGGAAAATCAGGAACATTTTAGATAATTCTAATGAAAACACATTGATTTTTATCATTTGTATTGGAAACAACATTGTCATATGTCTTTTCTTGGATCGAAATAATACGAAACCTCGCTCTATGATTTGAAGTTAAAGTCCTCAAATATGGTTAAATAGTGACTTTTTTCACGTTTTTCATGTAGTTTGATATTACGTAAATATATTCATTTTTATCAATATTTCGATACTATTTCATGTAGTATCACGATATGTGATTTGGCCTTCAAATCTCAGAATTTCGCATTTTAAGCAAGTTTTCGTGCATTTTGTTTCGTACGAAAAATCATCGAATTTAGCAATATTTTGACGTTTATCATCCCCTTTTCCTTTACGTGATTTAAACAAAATATCATCGAATTAGGCAATATTTTGCGGTTTTTCCACGTTTTTGTGAGATTTCATTTCATGGGTATTAATTCATTATATATGCGATAAAAATAATGCAAACACATAATTGATTAGATAATAACCTTAAATACTTCATTTTCAATCAACTATTTGTTTCTCGTTAAAATACTGAGTAAGATATTGAAAAGGGGATAAGTTTTTTTTTTATTGCATATATCGACGTTTCAGCTGGAATAGAGCGGTTTTCGTGTACATCTTCCATCGGTATTATAAACGGAAAATCAGGAACATTTTAGATAATTCTAATGAAAACACATTGATTTTTATCATTTGTATTGGAAACAACATTGTCATATGTCTTTTCTTGGATCGAAATAATACGAAACCTCGCTCTATGATTTGAAGTTAAAATCCTCAAATATGGTTAAATAGTGACTTTTTTCACGTTTTTCATGTAGTTTGATATTACGTAAATATATTCATTTTTATCAATATTTCGATACTATTTCATGTAGTATCACGATGTGATTTGGCCTTCAAATCTCAGAATTTCGCATAATATTGCATTTTAAGCAAGTTTTCGTGCATTTTGTTTCGTACGAAAAATCATCGAATTTAGCAATATTTTGACGTTTATCATCCCCTTTTCCTTTACGTGATTTAAACAAAATATCATCGAATTAGGCAATATTTTGCCGTTTTTCAACGTTATTGTGAGATTTCAGTTTATGGGTAATAATTCATTATATATACGATAAAAATAATGCAAACACATAATTGATTAGATAATAACCTTAAATACTTCATTTTCAATCAACTATTTGTTTTTCGTTAAAATACTGAGTAAGATACTGAAAAGGGGAGAAGTTCTGTTTTTATTGCATATATCGACGTTTCAGCCGGAATAGAGCGGTTTTCGTGTACATCTTCCATCGGTAATATAAACGGAAAATCAAGAACATTTTAGTTAATTCTAATGAAAACACATTGTTTTTTTATCATTTGTATTGGAAGCAACATTGTCATATGTCTTTTCTTGGAACTAAATAAAACGAAACCTCGCTGAATGATTTGAAGTTAAAATCCTCAAATATGGTAAAATAGTGACTTTTTCACGTTTATAATGTAGTTTGATATTACCTAAATATATTCATTTTTACCAATATTTCGATACTATTTCATGTAGTATTACGATATGTGATTTGGCCTTCAAATCTCAGAATTTCGCATAATATTGCATTTTGAGCAAGTTTTCGTGCATTTTGTTTCGTACGAAAAATCATCGAATTTAGCAATATTTTGACGTTTATCATCCTCTTTTCCTTTACGTGATTTAAACAAAATATCATCGAATTAGGCAATATTTTGCCGTTTTTCCACGTTTTTGGAAATTTTCAGTCTATTAGTATTAATTCATTATATATACGATAAAAATGATGGAAACACATAATTGATTAGATAATAACCTTAAGTACTTCATTTTCTATCAACTATTTGTTTCTCGTTAAAATACTGAGTAAGATATTCATAAGGGAAGAAATTCTGTTTTTATTGCATATATCGACGTTTCAGCCGGATTAGAGCGGTTTTACGTGTACATCTTCCATCGGTAATATAAACGGAAAATCAAGAACATTTTAGTAAATTCTAATGAAAACACATTGTTTTTTTATCATTTGTATTGGAAACAACATTGTCATATGTCTTTTCTTGGATCTAAATAATACGAAACCTCGCTCTATGATTTGAAGGTAAAATCCTCAAATATGGTAAAATAGTGACTTTTTCACGTTAGTCATGTAGTTTGGTATAACGCAAATATATTCATTTTTACCAATATTTCGAAACTGTTTCATGTAGTTTCACGATGTGATTTGGCCTTCAAATCTCAGAATTTCGCATAATATTGCATTTTGAGCAAGTTTTCGTGCATTTTGTTTCGTACGAAAAATCATCGAATTTAGCAATATTTTGACGTTTATCATCCCCTTTTCCTTTACGTGATTTAAACAAAATATCATCGAATTAGGCAATATTTTGCCGTTTTTCCACGTTTTTGGAAATTTTCAGTCTATTAGTATTAATTCATTATATATACGATAAAAATGATGGAAACACATAATTGATTAGATAATAACCTTAAGTACTTCATTTTCTATCAACTATTTGTTTCTCGTTAAAATACTGAGTAAGATATTCAAAAGGGAAGAAATTCTGTTTTTATTGCATATATCGACGTTTCAGCCGGATTGGAGCGGTTTTACGTGTACATCTTCCATCGGTAATATAAACGGAAACTAAGGAACATTTTAGATAATTCAAATGAAAACACATTGAGTTTTATCATTTGTATTGGAAACAACATTGTCATATGTCTTTTCTTGGATCGTAATAATACGAAACCTCGCTCTATGATTTGAATTTAAAATCCTCAAATATGGTTAAATAGTGACTTTTTTTACGTTTTTCATGTAGTTTGATATTACGTAAATATATTCATTTTTATCAATATTTCGATACTATTTCATGTAGTATCACGATATGTGATTTGGCCTTCAAATCTCAGAATTTCCCATAATATTGCATTTTAAGCAAGTTTTCTTGCATTTTGTTTCGTACGAAAAATCATCGAATTTAGCAATATTTTGACGTTCATCATCCCCTTTTCCTTTACGTGATTTAAACAAAATATCATCGAATTAGGCAATATTTTGCCGTTTTTCCACGTTTTTGTGAGATTTCAGTTCATGGGTATTAATTCATTATATATGCGATAAAAATAATGCAAACACTTAATTGATTAGATAATAACCTTAAATACTTCATTTTCAATCAACTATTTGTTTCTCGTTAAAATACTGAGTAAGATATTGAAAAGGGGATAAGTTCTTTTTTTTATTGCATATATCGACGTTTCAGCCGGAATAGAGCCGTTTTCGTGTACATCTTCCATCGGTGTTATAAACGGAAAATCAGGAACATTTTAGATAATTCTAATGAAAACACATTGATTTTTATCATTTGTATTGGAAACAACATTGTCATATATCTTTTCTTGGATCGAAATAATACGAAACCTCGCTCTATGATTTGAAGTTAAAATCCTCAAATATGGTTAAATAGTGACTTTTTTCACGTTTTTCATGTAGTTTGATATTACGTAAATATATTCATTTTTATCAATATTTCGATACTATTTCATGTAGTATCACGATATGTGATTTGGCCTTCAAATCTCAGAATTTCGCATAATATTGCATTTTAAGCAAGTTTTCGTGCATTTTGTTTCGTACGAAAAATCATCGAATTTAGCAATATTTTGACGTTTATCATCCCCTTTTCCTTTACGTGATTTAAACAAAATATCATCGAATTAGGCAATATTTTGCCGTTTTTCCACGTTTTTGTGAGATTTCAGTTTATGGGTATTAATTCATTATATATACGATAAAAATAATGCAAACACATAATTGATTAGATAATAACCTTAAATACTTCATTTCCAATAAACTATTTGTTTCTCGTTAAAATACTGAGTAAGATATTGAAAAGGGGAGAAGTTCTGTTTTTATTGCATATATCGACGTTTCAGCCGGAATAGAGCGGTTTTCGTGTACATCTTCCATCGGTAATATAAACGGAAAATCAGGAACATTTTAGATAATTCTAATGAAAACACATTGATTTTTATTATTTGTATTGGAAACAACATTGTCATATGTCTTTTCTTGGATCGAAATAATACGAAACCTCGCTCTATGATTTGAAGTTAAAATCCTCAAATATGGTTAAATAGTGACTTTTTCACGTTTTTCATGTAGTTTGATATTACGTAAATATATTCATTTTTATCAATATTTCGATACTATTTCATGTAGTATCGTCATATGTGATTTGGCCTTCAAATCTCAGAATTTCGCATAATATTGCATTTTAAACAAGTTTTCTTGCATTTTGTTTCGTTCGAAAAATCATCGAATTTAGCAATATTTTGACGTTTATCATCCCCTTTTCCTTTATGTGATTTAAACAAAATATCATCGAATTAGGCAATATTTTGCCGTTTTCCACGTTTTTGTGAGATTTCATTTCATGGGTATTAATTCATTATATATGCGTTAAAAATGATGCAAACACATAATTGATTAGATAATAACCTTAAATACTTCATTTTCAATCAACTATTTGTTTCTCGTTAAAATACTGAGTAAGATATTGAAAAGGGGATAAGTTCTTTTTTTTATTGCATATATCGACGTTTCAGCCGGAATAGTGCGGTTTTCGTGTACATCTTCCATCGGTATTATAAACGGAAAATCAGGAACATTTTAGATAATTCTAATGAAAACACATTGATTTTTATCATTTGTATTGGAAACAACATTGTCATATGTCTTTTCTTGGATCGAAATAATACGAAACCTCGCTCTATGATTTGAAGTTAAAGTCCTCAAATATGGTTAAATAGTGACTTTGTTCACGTTTTTCATGTAGTTTGATATTACGTAAATATATTCATTTTTATCAATATTTCGATACTATTTCATGTAGTATCACGATATGTGATTTGGCCTTCAAATCTCAGAATTTCGCATTTTAAGCAAGTTTTCGTGCATTTTGTTTCGTACGAAAAATCATCGAATTTAGCAATATTTTGACGTTTATCATCCCCTTTTCCTTTACGTGATTTAAACAAAATATCATCGAATTAGGCAATATTTTGCCGTTTTTCAACGTTATTGTGAGATTTCAGTTTATGGGTAATAATTCATTATATATACGATAAAAATAATGCAAACACATAATTGATTAGATAATAACCTTAAATACTTCATTTTCAATCAACTATTTGTTTTTCGTTAAAATACTGAGTAAGATACTGAAAAGGGGAGAAGTTCTGTTTTTATTGCATATATCGACGTTTCAGCCGGAATAGAGCGGTTTTCGTGTACATCTTCCATCGGTAATATAAACGGAAAATCAAGAACATTTTAGTTAATTCTAATGAAAACACATTGTTTTTTTATCATTTGTATTGGAAGCAACATTGTCATATGTCTTTTCTTGGAACTAAATAAAACGAAACCTCGCTGAATGATTTGAAGTTAAAATCCTCAAATATGGTAAAATAGTGACTTTTTCACGTTTATAATGTAGTTTGATATTACCTAAATATATTCATTTTTACCAATATTTCGATACTATTTCATGTAGTATTACGATATGTGATTTGGCCTTCAAATCTCAGAATTTCGCATAATATTGCATTTTGAGCAAGTTTTCGTGCATTTTGTTTCGTACGAAAAATCATCGAATTTAGCAATATTTTGACGTTTATCATCCTCTTTTCCTTTACGTGATTTAAACAAAATATCATCGAATTAGGCAATATTTTGCCGTTTTTCCACGTTTTTGGAAATTTTCAGTCTATTAGTATTAATTCATTATATATACGATAAAAATGATGGAAACACATAATTGATTAGATAATAACCTTAAGTACTTCATTTTCTATCAACTATTTGTTTCTCGTTAAAATACTGAGTAAGATATTCATAAGGGAAGAAATTCTGTTTTTATTGCATATATCGACGTTTCAGCCGGATTAGAGCGGTTTTACGTGTACATCTTCCATCGGTAATATAAACGGAAAATCAAGAACATTTTAGTAAATTCTAATGAAAACACATTGTTTTTTTATCATTTGTATTGGAAACAACATTGTCATATGTCTTTTCTTGGATCTAAATAATACGAAACCTCGCTCTATGATTTGAAGGTAAAATCCTCAAATATGGTAAAATAGTGACTTTTTCACGTTAGTCATGTAGTTTGGTATAACGCAAATATATTCATTTTTACCAATATTTCGAAACTGTTTCATGTAGTTTCACGATGTGATTTGGCCTTCAAATCTCAGAATTTCGCATAATATTGCATTTTGAGCAAGTTTTCGTGCATTTTGTTTCGTACGAAAAATCATCGAATTTAGCAATATTTTGACGTTTATCATCCCCTTTTCCTTTACGTGATTTAAACAAAATATCATCGAATTAGGCAATATTTTGCCGTTTTTCCACGTTTTTGGAAATTTTCAGTCTATTAGTATTAATTCATTATATATACGATAAAAATGATGGAAACACATAATTGATTAGATAATAACCTTAAGTACTTCATTTTCTATCAACTATTTGTTTCTCGTTAAAATACTGAGTAAGATATTCAAAAGGGAAGAAATTCTGTTTTTATTGCATATATCGACGTTTCAGCCGGATTGGAGCGGTTTTACGTGTACATCTTCCATCGGTAATATAAACGGAAACTAAGGAACATTTTAGATAATTCAAATGAAAACACATTGAGTTTTATCATTTGTATTGGAAACAACATTGTCATATGTCTTTTCTTGGATCGAAATAATACGAAACCTCGCTCTATGATTTGAATTTAAAATCCTCAAATATGGTTAAATAGTGACTTTTTTTACGTTTTTCATGTAGTTTGATATTACGTAAATATATTCATTTTTATCAATATTTCGATACTATTTCATGTAGTATCACGATATGTGATTTGGCCTTCAAATCTCAGAATTTCCCATAATATTGCATTTTAAGCAAGTTTTCTTGCATTTTGTTTCGTACGAAAAATCATCGAATTTAGCAATATTTTGACGTTCATCATCCCCTTTTCCTTTACGTGATTTAAACAAAATATCATCGAATTAGGCAATATTTTGCCGTTTTTCCACGTTTTTGTGAGATTTCAGTTCATGGGTATTAATTCATTATATATGCGATAAAAATAATGCAAACACTTAATTGATTAGATAATAACCTTAAATACTTCATTTTCAATCAACTATTTGTTTCTCGTTAAAATACTGAGTAAGATATTGAAAAGGGGATAAGTTCTTTTTTTTATTGCATATATCGACGTTTCAGCCGGAATAGAGCCGTTTTCGTGTACATCTTCCATCGGTGTTATAAACGGAAAATCAGGAACATTTTAGATAATTCTAATGAAAACACATTGATTTTTATCATTTGTATTGGAAACAACATTGTCATATATCTTTTCTTGGATCGAAATAATACGAAACCTCGCTCTATGATTTGAAGTTAAAATCCTCAAATATGGTTAAATAGTGACTTTTTCACGTTTTTCATGTAGTTTGATATTACGTAAATATATTCATTTTTATCAATATTTCGATACTATTTCATGTAGTATCGTCATATGTGATTTGGCCTTCAAATCTCAGAATTTCGCATAATATTGCATTTTAAACAAGTTTTCTTGCATTTTGTTTCGTTCGAAAAATCATCGAATTTAGCAATATTTTGACGTTTATCATCCCCTTTTCCTTTATGTGATTTAAACAAAATATCATCGAATTAGGCAATATTTTGCCGTTTTCCACGTTTTTGTGAGATTTCATTTCATGGGTATTAATTCATTATATATGCGTTAAAAATGATGCAAACACATAATTGATTAGATAATAACCTTAAATACTTCATTTTCAATCAACTATTTGTTTCTCGTTAAAATACTGAGTAAGATATTGAAAAGGGGATAAGTTCTTTTTTTTATTGCATATATCGACGTTTCAGCCGGAATAGTGCGGTTTTCGTGTACATCTTCCATCGGTATTATAAACGGAAAATCAGGAACATTTTAGATAATTCTAATGAAAACACATTGATTTTTATCATTTGTATTGGAAACAACATTGTCATATGTCTTTTCTTGGATCGAAATAATACGAAACCTCGCTCTATGATTTGAAGTTAAAGTCCTCAAATATGGTTAAATAGTGACTTTTTTCACGTTTTTCATGTAGTTTGATATTACGTAAATATATTCATTTTTATCAATATTTCGATACTATTTCATGTAGTATCACGATATGTGATTTGGCCTTCAAATCTCAGAATTTCGCATTTTAAGCAAGTTTTCGTGCATTTTGTTTCGTACGAAAAATCATCGAATTTAGCAATATTTTGACGTTTATCATCCCCTTTTCCTTTACGTGATTTAAACAAAATATCATCGAATTAGGCAATATTTTGCCGTTTTTCAACGTTATTGTGAGATTTCAGTTTATGGGTAATAATTCATTATATATACGATAAAAATAATGCAAACACATAATTGATTAGATAATAACCTTAAATACTTCATTTTCAATCAACTATTTGTTTTTCGTTAAAATACTGAGTAAGATACTGAAAAGGGGAGAAGTTCTGTTTTTATTGCATATATCGACGTTTCAGCCGGAATAGAGCGGTTTTCGTGTACATCTTCCATCGGTAATATAAACGGAAAATCAAGAACATTTTAGTTAATTCTAATGAAAACACATTGTTTTTTTATCATTTGTATTGGAAGCAACATTGTCATATGTCTTTTCTTGGAACTAAATAAAACGAAACCTCGCTGAATGATTTGAAGTTAAAATCCTCAAATATGGTAAAATAGTGACTTTTTCACGTTTATAATGTAGTTTGATATTACCTAAATATATTCATTTTTACCAATATTTACCAATACTATTTCATGTAGTATTACGATATGTGATTTGGCCTTCAAATCTCAGAATTTCGCATAATATTGCATTTTGAGCAAGTTTTCGTGCATTTTGTTTCGTACGAAAAATCATCGAATTTAGCAATATTTTGACGTTTATCATCCCCTTTTCCTTTACGTGATTTAAACCAAATATCATCGAATTAGGCAATATTTTGCCGTTTTTCCACGTTTTTGGAAATTTTCAGTCTATTAGTATTAATTCATTATATATACGATAAAAATGATGGAAACACATAATTGATTAGATAATAACCTTAAGTACTTCATTTTCTATCAACTATTTGTTTCTCGTTAAAATACTGAGTAAGATATTCATAAGGGAAGAAATTCTGTTTTTATTGCATATATCGACGTTTCAGCCGGATTAGAGCGGTTTTACGTGTACATCTTCCATCGGTAATATAAACGGAAAATCAAGAACATTTTAGTAAATTCTAATGAAAACACATTGTTTTTTTATCATTTGTATTGGAAACAACATTGTCATATGTCTTTTCTTGGATCGAAATAATACGAAACCTCGCTCTATGATTTGAAGGTAAAATCCTCAAATATGGTAAAATAGTGACTTTTTCACGTTAGTCATGTAGTTTGGTATAACGCAAATATATTCATTTTTACCAATATTTCGAAACTGTTTCATGTAGTTTCACGATATGTGATTTGGCCTTCAAATCTCAGAATTTCGCATAATATTGCATTTTGAGCAAGTTTTCGTGCATTTTGTTTCGTACGAAAAATCATCGAATTTAGCAATATTTTGACGTTTATCATCCCCTTTTCCTTTACGTGATTTAAACAAAATATCATCGAATTAGGCAATATTTTGCCGTTTTTCCACGTTTTTGGAAATTTTCAGTCTATTAGTATTAATTCATTATATATACGATAAAAATGATGGAAACACATAATTGATTAGATAATAACCTTAAGTACTTCATTTTCTATCAACTATTTGTTTCTCGTTAAAATACTGAGTAAGATATTCAAAAGGGAAGAAATTCTGTTTTTATTGCATATATCGACGTTTCAGCCGGATTGGAGCGGTTTTACGTGTACATCTTCCATCGGTAATATAAACGGAAACTAAGGAACATTTTAGATAATTCAAATGAAAACACATTGAGTTTTATCATTTGTATTGGAAACAACATTGTCATATGTCTTTTCTTGGATCGAAATAATACGAAACCTCGCTCTATGATTTGAATTTAAAACCTCAAATATGGTTAAATAGTGACTTTTTTTTACGTTTTTCATGTAGTTTGATATTACGTAAATATATTCATTTTTATCAATATTTCGATACTATTTCATGTAGTATCACGATATGTGATTTGGCCTTCAAATCTCAGAATTTCCCATAATATTGCATTTTAAGCAAGTTTTCTTGCATTTTGTTTCGTACGAAAAATCATCGAATTTAGCAATATTTTGACGTTCATCATCCCCTTTTCCTTTACGTGATTTAAACAAAATATCATCGAATTAGGCAATATTTTGCCGTTTTTCCACGTTTTTGTGAGATTTCAGTTCATGGGTATTAATTCATTATATATGCGATAAAAATAATGCAAACACTTAATTGATTAGATAATAACCTTAAATACTTCATTTTCAATCAACTATTTGTTTCTCGTTAAAATACTGAGTAAGATATTGAAAAGGGGATAAGTTCTTTTTTTTATTGCATATATCGACGTTTCAGCCGGAATAGAGCCGTTTTCGTGTACATCTTCCATCGGTGTTATAAACGGAAAATCAGGAACATTTTAGATAATTCTAATGAAAACACATTGATTTTTATCATTTGTATTGGAAACAACATTGTCATATATCTTTTCTTGGATCGAAATAATACGAAACCTCGCTCTATGATTTGAAGTTAAAATCCTCAAATATGGTTAAATAGTGACTTTTTTCACGTTTTTCATGTAGTTTGATATTACGTAAATATATTCATTTTTATCAATATTTCGATACTATTTCATGTAGTATCACGATATGTGATTTGGCCTTCAAATCTCAGAATTTCGCATAATATTGCATTTTAGGCAAGTTTTCGTGCATTTTGTTTCGTACGAAAAATCATCGAATTTAGCAATATTTTGACGTTTATCATCCCCTTTTCCTTTACGTGATTTAAACAAAATATCATCGAATTAGGCAATATTTTGCCGTTTTTCCACGTTTTTGTGAGATTTCAGTTTATGGGTATTAATTCATTATATATACGATAAAAATAATGCAAACACATAATTGATTAGATAATAACCTTAAATACTTCATTTCCAATAAACTATTTGTTTCTCGTTAAAATACTGAGTAAGATATTGAAAAGGGGAGAAGTTCTGTTTTTATTGCATATATCGACGTTTCAGCCGGAATAGAGCGGTTTTCGTGTACATCTTCCATCGGTAATATAAACGGAAAATCAGGAACATTTTAGATAATTCTAATGAAAACACATTGATTTTTATCATTTGTATTGGAAACAACATTGTCATATGTCTTTTCTTGGATCGAAATAATACGAAACCTCGCTCTATGATTTGAAGTTAAAATCCTCAAATATGGTTAAATAGTGACTTTTTCACGTTTTTCATGTAGTTTGATATTACGTAAATATATTCATTTTTATCAATATTTCGATACTATTTCATGTAGTATCGTCATATGTGATTTGGCCTTCAAATCTCAGAATTTCGCATAATATTGCATTTTAAACAAGTTTTCTTGCATTTTGTTTCGTTCGAAAAATCATCGAATTTAGCAATATTTTGACGTTTATCATCCCCTTTTCCTTCATGTGATTTAAACAAAATATCATCGAATTAGGCAATATTTTGCCGTTTTTTACGTTTTTGTGAGATTTCATTTCATGGGTATTAATTCATTATATATGCGTTAAAAATGATGCAAACACATAATTGATTAGATAATAACCTTAAATACTTCATTTTCAATCAACTATTTGTTTCTCGTTAAAATACTGAGTAAGATATTGAAAAGGGGATAAGTTCTTTTTTTTATTGCATATATCGACGTTTCAGCCGGAATAGTGCGGTTTTCGTGTACATCTTCCATCGGTATTATAAACGGAAAATCAGGAACATTTTAGATAATTCTAATGAAAACACATTGATTTTTATCATTTGTATTCGAAACAACATTGTCATATGTCTTTTCTTGGATCGAAATAATACGAAACCTCGCTCTATGATTTGAAGTTAAAGTCCTCAAATATGGTTAAATAGTGACTTTTTTCATGTTTTTCATGTAGTTTGATATTACGTAAATATATTCATTTTTATCAATATTTCGATACTATTTCATGTAGTATCACGATATGTGATTTGGCCTTCAAATCTCAGAATTTCGCATTTTAAGCAAGTTTTCGTGCATTTTGTTTCGTACGAAAAATCATCGAATTTAGCAATATTTTGACGTTTATCATCCCCTTTTCCTTTACGTGATTTAAACAAAATATCATCGAATTAGGCAATATTTTGCCGTTTTTCCACGTTTTTGTGAGATTTCAGTTTATGGGTATTAATTCATTATATATACGATAAAAATAATGCAAACACATAATTGATTAGATAATAACCTTAAATACTTCATTTTCAATCAACTATTTGTTTCTCGTTAAAATACTGAGTAAGATATTGAAAAGGGGATAAGTTCTTTTTTTTATTGCATATATCGACGTTTCAGCTGGAATAGAGCGGTTTTCGTGTACATCTTCCATCGGTATTATAAACGGAAAATCAGGAACATTTTAGATAATTCTAATGAAAACACATTGATTTTTATCATTTGTATTGGAAACAACATTGTCATATGTCTTTTCTTGGATCGAAATAATACGAAACCTCGCTCTATGATTTGAAGTTAAAATCCTCAAATATGGTTAAATAGTGACTTTTTTCACGTTTTTCATGTAGTTTGATATTACGTAAATATATTCATTTTTATCAATATTTCGATACTATTTCATGTAGTATCACGATGTGATTTGGCCTTCAAATCTCAGAATTTCGCATAATATTGCATTTTAAGCAAGTTTTCGTGCATTTTGTTTCGTACGAAAAATCATCGAATTTAGCAATATTTTGACGTTTATCATCCCCTTTTCCTTTACGTGATTTAAACAAAATATCATCGAATTAGGCAATATTTTGCCGTTTTTCCACGTTATTGTGAGATTTCAGTTTATGGGTATTAATTCATTATATATACGATAAAAATAATGCAAACACATAATTGATTAGATAATAACCTTAAATACTTCATTTTCAATCAACTATTTGTTTTTCGTTAAAATACTGAGTAAGATATTGAAAAGGGGAGAAGTTCTGTTTTTATTGCATATATCGACGTTTCAGCCGGAATAGAGCGGTTTTCGTGTACATCTTCCATCGGTAATATAAACGGAAAATCAAGAACATTTTAGTTAATTCTAATGAAAACACATTGTTTTTTTATCATTTGTATTGGAAGCAACATTGTCATATGTCTTTTCTTGGAACTAAATAAAACGAAACCTCGCTGAATGATTTGAAGTTAAAATCCTCAAATATGGTAAAATAGTGACTTTTTCACGTTTATAATGTAGTTTGATATTACCTAAATATATTCATTTTTACCAATATTTCGATACTATTTCATGTAGTATTACGATATGTGATTTGGCCTTCAAATCTCAGAATTTCGCATAATATTGCATTTTGAGCAAGTTTTCGTGCATTTTGTTTCGTACGAAAAATCATCGAATTTAGCAATATTTTGACGTTTATCATCCTCTTTTCCTTTACGTGATTTAAACAAAATATCATCGAATTAGGCAATATTTTGCCGTTTTTCCACGTTTTTGGAAATTTTCAGTCTATTAGTATTAATTCATTATATATACGATAAAAATGATGGAAACACATAATTGATTAGATAATAACCTTAAGTACTTCATTTTCTATCAACTATTTGTTTCTCGTTAAAATACTGAGTAAGATATTCATAAGGGAAGAAATTCTGTTTTTATTGCATATATCGACGTTTCAGCCGGATTAGAGCGGTTTTACGTGTACATCTTCCATCGGTAATATAAACGGAAAATCAAGAACATTTTAGTAAATTCTAATGAAAACACATTGTTTTTTTATCATTTGTATTGGAAACAACATTGTCATATGTCTTTTCTTGGATCTAAATAATACGAAACCTCGCTCTATGATTTGAAGGTAAAATCCTCAAATATGGTAAAATAGTGACTTTTTCACGTTAGTCATGTAGTTTGGTATAACGCAAATATATTCATTTTTACCAATATTTCGAAACTGTTTCATGTAGTTTCACGATATGTGATTTGGCCTTCAAATCTCAGAATTTCTCATAATATTGCATTTTGAGCAAGTTTTCGTGCATTTTGTTTCGTACGAAAAATCATCGAATTTAGCAATATTTTGACGTTTATCATCCCCTTTTCCTTTATGTGATTTAAACAAAATATCATCGAATTAGGCAATATTTTGGCGTTTTTCCACGTTTTTGGAAATTTTCAGTCTATTAGTATTAATTCATTATATATACGATAAAAATGATGGAAACACATAATTGATTAGATAATAACCTTAAGTACTTCATTTTCTATCAACTATTTGTTTCTCGTTAAAATACTGAGTAAGATATTCAAAAGGGAAGAAATTCTGTTTTTATTGCATATATCGACGTTTCAGCCGGATTAGAGCGGTATTACGTGTACATCTTCCATCGGTAATATAAACGGAAACTAAGGAACATTTTAGATAATTCTAATGAAAACACATTGAGTTTTATCATTTGTATTGGAAACAACATTGTCATATGTCTTTTCTTGGATCGAAATAATACGAAACCTCGCTCTATGATTTGAATTTAAAATCCTCAAATATGGTTAAATAGTGACTTTTTTTACGTTTTTCATGTAGTTTGATATTACGTAAATATATTCATTTTTATCAATATTTCGATACTATTTCATGTAGTATCACGATATGTGATTTGGCCTTCAAATCTCAGAATTTCCCATAATATTGCATTTTAAGCAAGTTTTCTTGCATTTTGTTTCGTACGAAAAATCATCGAATTTAGCAATATTTTGACGTTCATCATCCCCTTTTCCTTTACGTGATTTAAACAAAATATCATCGAATTAGGCAATATTTTGCCGTTTTTCCACGTTTTTGTGAGATTTCAGTTCATGGGTATTAATTCATTATATATGCGATAAAAATAATGCAAACACATAATTGATTAGATAATAACCTTAAATACTTCATTTTCAATCAACTATTTGTTTCTCGTTAAAATACTGAGTAAAATATTGAAAAGGGGATAAGTTCTTTTTTTTATTGCATATATCGACGTTTCAGCCGGATTAGAGCGGTTTTCGTGTACATCTTCCATCGGTGTTATAAACGGAAAATCAGGAACATTTTAGATAATTCTAATGAAAACACATTGATTTTTATCATTTGTATTGGAAACAACATTGTCATATATCTTTTCTTGGATCGAAATAATACGAAACCTCGCTCTATGATTTGAAGTTAAAATCCTCAAATATGGTTAAATAGTGACTTTTTCACGTTTTTCATGTAGTTTGATATTACGTAAATATATTAATTTTTATCAATATTTCGATACTATTTCATGTAGTATCACGATATGTGATTTGGCCTTCAAATCTCAGAATTTCGCATAATATTGCATTTTAAGCAAGTTTTCGTGCATTTTGTTTCGTACGAAAATTCATCGAATTTAGCAATATTTTGACGTTTATCATCCCCTTTTCCTTTACGTGATTTAAACAAAATATCATCGAATTAGGCAATATTTTGCCGTTTTTCCACGTTTTTGTGAGATTTCAGTTTATGGGTATTAATTCATTATATATACGATAAAAATAATGCAAACACATAATTGATTAGATAATAACCTTAAATACTTCATTTCCAATAAACTATTTGTTTCTCGTTAAAATACTGAGTAAGATATTGAAAAGGGGAGAAGTTCTGTTTTTATTGCATATATCGACGTTTCAGCCGGAATAGAGCGGTTTTCGTGTACATCTTCCATCGGTAATATAAACGGAAAATCAGGAACATTTTAGATAATTCTAATGAAAACACATTGATTTTTATCATTTGTATTGGAAACAACATTGTCATATGTCTTTTCTTGGATCGAAATAATACGAAACCTCGCTCTATGATTTGAAGTTAAAATCCTCAAATATGGTTAAATAGTGACTTTTTCACGTTTTTCATGTAGTTTGATATTACGTAAATATATTCATTTTTATCAATATTTCGATACTATTTCATGTAGTATCACGATATGTGATTTGGCCTTCAAATCTCAGAATTTCCCATAATATTGCATTGTAAGCAAGTTTTCTTGCATTTTGTTTCGTTCGAAAAATCATCGAATTTAGCAATATTTTGACGTTTATCATCCCCCTTTTCCTTTATGTGATTTAAACAAAATATCATCGAATTAGGCAATATTTTTCCGTTTTCCACGTTTTTGTGAATTTTCAGTTTATTGGTATTAATTCATTATATATGCGATAAAAATGATGCAAACACATAATTGATTAGATAATAACCTTAAATACTTCATTTTCAATCAACTATTTGTTTCTCGTTAAAATACTGAGTAAGATATTGAAAAGGGGATAAGTTCTGTTTTTTATTGCATATATCGACGTTTCAGCCGGAATAGAGCGGTTTTCGTGTATATCTTCCATCGGTAATATAAACGGAAAATCAGGAACATTTTAGATAATTCTAATGAAAACACATTGATTTTTATCATTTGTATTGGAAACAACATTGTCATATGTCTTTTCTTGGATCGAAATAATACGAAACCTCGCTCTATGATTTGAAGTTAAAATCCTCAAATATGGTTAAATAGTGACTTTTTTCACGTTTTTCATGTAGTTTGATATTACGTAAATATATTCATTTTTATCAATATTTCGATACTATTTCATGTAGTATAACGATATGTGATTTGGCCTTCAAATCTCAGAATTTCGCATAATATTGCATTTTAAGCAAGTTTTCGTGCATTTTTTTTCGTACGAAAAATCATCGAATTTAGCAATATTTTGACGTTTATCATCCCCTTTTCCTTTACGTGATTTAAACAAAATATCATCGAATTAGACAATATTTTGCCGTTTTTGCACGTTATTGTGAGATTTCAGTTTATGGGTATTAATTCATTATATATACGATAAAAATAATGCAAACACATAATTGATTAGATAATAACCTTAAATACTTCATTTTCAATCAACTATTTGTTTTTCGTTAAAATACTGAGTAAGATATTCATAAGGGAAGAAATTCTGTTTTTATTGCATATATCGACGTTTCAGCCGGATTAGAGCGGTTTTACGTGTACATCTTCCATCGGTAATATAAACGGAAAATCAAGAACATTTTAGTAAATTCTAATGAAAACACATTGTTTTTTTATCATTTGTATTGGAAACAACATTGTCATATGTCTTTTCTTGGATCTAAATAATACGAAACCTCGCTCTATGATTTGAAGGTAAAATCCTCAAATATGGTAAAATAGTGACTTTTTCACGTTAATCATGTAGTTTGGTACAACGCAAATATATTCATTTTTACCAATATTTCGAAACTGTTTCATGTAGTTTCACGATATGTGATTTGGCCTTCAAATCTCAGAATTTCGCATAATATTGCATTTTGAGCAAGTTTTCGTGCATTTTGTTTCGTACGAAAAATCATCGAATTTAGCAATATTTTGACGTTTATCATCCCCTTTTCCTTTACGTGATTTAAACAAAATATCATCGAATTAGGCAATATTTTGCCGTTTTTCCACGTTTTTGGAAATTTTCAGTCTATTAGTATTAATTCATTATATATACGATAAAAATGATGGAAACACATAATTGATTAGATAATAACCTTAAGTACTTCATTTTCTATCAACTATTTGTTTCTCGTTAAAATACTGAGTAAGATATTCAAAAGGGAAGAAATTCTGTTTTTATTGCATATATCGACGTTTCAGCCGGATTGGAGCGGTTTTACGTGTACATCTTCCATCGGTAATATAAACGGAAACTAAGGAACATTTTAGATAATTCAAATGAAAACACATTGAGTTTTATCATTTGTATTGGAAACAACATTGTCATATGTCTTTTCTTGGATCGAAATAATACGAAACCTCGCTCTATGATTTGAATTTAAAATCCTCAAATATGGTTAAATAGTGACTTTTTTTACGTTTTTCATGTAGTTTGATATTACGTAAATATATTCATTTTTATCAATATTTCGATACTATTTCATGTAGTATCACGATATGTGATTTGGCCTTCAAATCTCAGAATTTCCCATAATATTGCATTTTAAGCAAGTTTTCTTGCATTTTGTTTCGTACGAAAAATCATCGAATTTAGCAATATTTTGACGTTCATCATCCCCTTTTCCTTTACGTGATTTAAACAAAATATCATCGAATTAGGCAATATTTTGCCGTTTTTCCACGTTTTTGTGAGATTTCAGTTTATGGGTATTAATTCATTATATATACGATAAAAATAATGCAAACACATAATTGATTAGATAATAACCTTAAATACTTCATTTCCAATAAACTATTTGTTTCTCGTTAAAATACTGAGTAAGATATTGAAAAGGGGAGAAGTTCTGTTTTTATTGCATATATCGACGTTTCAGCCGGAATAGAGCGGTTTTCGTGTACATCTTCCATCGGTAATATAAACGGAAAATCAGGAACATTTTAGATAATTCTAATGAAAACACATTGATTTTTATCATTTGTATTGGAAACAACATTGTCATATGTCTTTTCTTGGATCGAAATAATACGAAACCTCGCTCTATGATTTGAAGTTAAAATCCTCAAATATGGTTAAATAGTGACTTTTTCACGTTTTTCATGTAGTTTGATATTACGTAAATATATTCATTTTTATCAATATTTCGATACTATTTCATGTAGTATCGTGATATGTGATTTGGCCTTCAAATCTCAGAATTTCGCATAATATTGCATTTTAAACAAGTTTTCTTGCATTTTGTTTCGTTCGAAAAATCATCGAATTTAGCAATATTTTGACGTTTATCATCCCCTTTTCCTTTATGTGATTTAAACAAAATATCATCGAATTAGGCAATATTTTGCCGTTTTCCACGTTTTTGTGAGATTTCATTTCATGGGTATTAATTCATTATATATGCGTTAAAAATGATGCAAACACATAATTGATTAGATAATAACCTTAAATACTTCATTTTCAATCAACTATTTGTTTCTCGTTAAATTACTGAGTAAGATATTGAAAAGGGGATAAGTTCTTTTTTTTATTGCATATATCGACGTTTCAGCCGGAATAGTGCGGTTTTCGTGTACATCTTCCATCGGTATTATAAACGGAAAATCAGGAACATTTTAGATAATTCTAATGAAAACACATTGATTTTTATCATTTGTATTGGAAACAACATTGTCATATGTCTTTTCTTGGATCGAAATAATACGAAACCTCGCTCTATGATTTGAAGTTAAAGTCCTCAAATATGGTTAAATAGTGACTTTTTTCACGTTTTTCATGTAGTTTGATATTACGTAAATATATTCATTTTTATCAATATTTCGATACTATTTCATGTAGTATCACGATATGTGATTTGGCCTTCAAATCTCAGAATTTCGCATTTTAAGCAAGTTTTCGTGCATTTTGTTTCGTACGAAAAATCATCGAATTTAGCAATATTTTGACGTTTATCATCCCCTTTTCCTTTACGTGATTTAAACAAAATATCATCGAATTAGGCAATATTTTGCGGTTTTTCCACGTTTTTGTGAGATTTCATTTCATGGGTATTAATTCATTATATATGCGATAAAAATAATGCAAACACATAATTGATTAGATAATAACCTTAAATACTTCATTTTCAATCAACTATTTGTTTCTCGTTAAAATACTGAGTAAGATATTGAAAAGGGGATAAGTTCTTTTTTTTATTGCATATATCGACGTTTCAGCTGGAATAGAGCGGTTTTCGTGTACATCTTCCATCGGTAATATAAACGGAAAATCAAGAACATTTTAGTTAATTCTAATGAAAACACATTGTTTTTTTATCATTTGTATTGGAAGCAACATTGTCATATGTCTTTTCTTGGAACTAAATAAAACGAAACCTCGCTGAATGATTTGAAGTTAAAATCCTCAAATATGGTAAAATAGTGACTTTTTCACGTTTATAATGTAGTTTGATATTACCTAAATATATTCATTTTTACCAATATTTCGATACTATTTCATGTAGTATTACGATATGTGATTTGGCCTTCAAATCTCAGAATTTCGCATAATATTGCATTTTGAGCAAGTTTTCGTGCATTTTTTTTCGTACGAAAAATCATCGAATTTAGCAATATTTTGACGTTTATCATCCCCTTTTCCTTTACGTGATTTAAACAAAATATCATCGAATTAGACAATATTTTGCCGTTTTTGCACGTTATTGTGAGATTTCAGTTTATGGGTATTAATTCATTATATATACGATAAAAATAATGCAAACACATAATTGATTAGATAATAACCTTAAATACTTCATTTTCAATCAACTATTTGTTTTTCGTTAAAATACTGAGTAAGATATTCATAAGGGAAGAAATTCTGTTTTTATTGCATATATCGACGTTTCAGCCGGATTAGAGCGGTTTTACGTGTACATCTTCCATCGGTAATATAAACGGAAAATCAAGAACATTTTAGTAAATTCTAATGAAAACACATTGTTTTTTTATCATTTGTATTGGAAACAACATTGTCATATGTCTTTTCTTGGATCTAAATAATACGAAACCTCGCTCTATGATTTGAAGGTAAAATCCTCAAATATGGTAAAATAGTGACTTTTTCACGTTAATCATGTAGTTTGGTACAACGCAAATATATTCATTTTTACCAATATTTCGAAACTGTTTCATGTAGTTTCACGATATGTGATTTGGCCTTCAAATCTCAGAATTTCGCATAATATTGCATTTTGAGCAAGTTTTCGTGCATTTTGTTTCGTACGAAAAATCATCGAATTTAGCAATATTTTGACGTTTATCATCCCCTTTTCCTTTACGTGATTTAAACAAAATATCATCGAATTAGGCAATATTTTGCCGTTTTTCCACGTTTTTGGAAATTTTCAGTCTATTAGTATTAATTCATTATATATACGATAAAAATGATGGAAACACATAATTGATTAGATAATAACCTTAAGTACTTCATTTTCTATCAACTATTTGTTTCTCGTTAAAATACTGAGTAAGATATTCAAAAGGGAAGAAATTCTGTTTTTATTGCATATATCGACGTTTCAGCCGGATTGGAGCGGTTTTACGTGTACATCTTCCATCGGTAATATAAACGGAAACTAAGGAACATTTTAGATAATTCAAATGAAAACACATTGAGTTTTATCATTTGTATTGGAAACAACATTGTCATATGTCTTTTCTTGGATCGAAATAATACGAAACCTCGCTCTATGATTTGAATTTAAAATCCTCAAATATGGTTAAATAGTGACTTTTTTTACGTTTTTCATGTAGTTTGATATTACGTAAATATATTCATTTTTATCAATATTTCGATACTATTTCATGTAGTATCACGATATGTGATTTGGCCTTCAAATCTCAGAATTTCCCATAATATTGCATTTTAAGCAAGTTTTCTTGCATTTTGTTTCGTACGAAAAATCATCGAATTTAGCAATATTTTGACGTTCATCATCCCCTTTTCCTTTACGTGATTTAAACAAAATATCATCGAATTAGGCAATATTTTGCCGTTTTTCCACGTTTTTGTGAGATTTCAGTTCATGGGTATTAATTCATTATATATGCGATAAAAATAATGCAAACACTTAATTGATTAGATAATAACCTTAAATACTTCATTTTCAATCAACTATTTGTTTCTCGTTAAAATACTGAGTAAGATATTGAAAAGGGGATAAGTTCTTTTTTTTATTGCATATATCGACGTTTCAGCCGGAATAGAGCCGTTTTCGTGTACATCTTCCATCGGTGTTATAAACGGAAAATCAGGAACATTTTAGATAATTCTAATGAAAACACATTGATTTTTATCATTTGTATTGGAAACAACATTGTCATATATCTTTTCTTGGATCGAAATAATACGAAACCTCGCTCTATGATTTGAAGTTAAAATCCTCAAATATGGTTAAATAGTGACTTTTTTCACGTTTTTCATGTAGTTTGATATTACGTAAATATATTCATTTTTATCAATATTTCGATACTATTTCATGTAGTATCACGATATGTGATTTGGCCTTCAAATCTCAGAATTTCGCATAATATTGCATTTTAAGCAAGTTTTCGTGCATTTTGTTTCGTACGAAAAATCATCGAATTTAGCAATATTTTGACGTTCATCATCCCCTTTTCCTTTACGTGATTTAAACAAAATATCATCGAATTAGGCAATATTTTGCCGTTTTTCCACGTTTTTGTGAGATTTCAGTTTATGGGTATTAATTCATTATATATACGATAAAAATAATGCAAACACATAATTGATTAGATAATAACCTTAAATACTTCATTTCCAATAAACTATTTGTTTCTCGTTAAAATACTGAGTAAGATATTGAAAAGGGGAGAAGTTCTGTTTTTATTGCATATATCGACGTTTCAGCCGGAATAGAGCGGTTTTCGTGTACATCTTCCATCGGTAATATAAACGGAAAATCAGGAACATTTTAGATAATTCTAATGAAAACACATTGATTTTTATTATTTGTATTGGAAACAACATTGTCATATGTCTTTTCTTGGATCGAAATAATACGAAACCTCGCTCTATGATTTGAAGTTAAAATCCTCAAATATGGTTAAATAGTGACTTTTTCACGTTTTTCATGTAGTTTGATATTACGTAAATATATTCATTTTTATCAATATTTCGATACTATTTCATGTAGTATCACGATATGTGATTTGGCCTTCAAATCTCAGAATTTCGCATAATATTGCATTTTAAGCAAGTTTTCGTGCATTTTGTTTCGTACGAAAAATCATCGAATTTAGCAATATTTTGACGTTTATCATCCCCTTTTCCTTTACGTGATTTAAACAAAATATCATCGAATTAGGCAATATTTTGCCGTTTTTCCACGTTTTTGTGAGATTTCAGTTTATGGGTATTAATTCATTATATATACGATAAAAATAATGCAAACACATAATTGATTAGATAATAACCTTAAATACTTCATTTCCAATAAACTATTTGTTTCTCGTTAAAATACTGAGTAAGATATTGAAAAGGGGAGAAGTTCTGTTTTTATTGCATATATCGACGTTTCAGCCGGAATAGAGCGGTTTTCGTGTACATCTTCCATCGGTAATATAAACGGAAAATCAGGAACATTTTAGATAATTCTAATGAAAACACATTGATTTTTATCATTTGTATTGGAAACAACATTGTCATATGTCTTTTCTTGGATCTAAATAATACGAAACCTCGCTCTATGATTTGAAGGTAAAATCCTCAAATATGGTAAAATAGTGACTTTTTCACGTTAGTCATGTAGTTTGGTATAACGCAAATATATTCATTTTTACCAATATTTCGAAACTGTTTCATGTAGTTTCACGATATGTGATTTGGCCTTCAAATCTCAGAATTTCTCATAATATTGCATTTTGAGCAAGTTTTCGTGCATTTTGTTTCGTACGAAAAATCATCGAATTTAGCAATATTTTGACGTTTATCATCCCCTTTTCCTTTATGTGATTTAAACAAAATATCATCGAATTAGGCAATATTTTGGCGTTTTTCCACGTTTTTGGAAATTTTCAGTCTATTAGTATTAATTCATTATATATACGATAAAAATGATGGAAACACATAATTGATTAGATAATAACCTAAGTACTTCATTTTCTATCAACTATTTGTTTCTCGTTAAAATACTGAGTAAGATATTCAAAAGGGAAGAAATTCTGTTTTTATTGCATATATCGACGTTTCAGCCGGATTAGAGCGGTATTACGTGTACATCTTCCATCGGTAATATAAACGGAAACAAAGGAACATTTTAGATAATTCTAATGAAAACACATTGAGTTTTATCATTTGTATTGGAAACAACATTGTCATATGTCTTTTCTTGGATCGAAATAATACGAAACCTCGCTCTATGATTTGAATTTAAAATCCTCAAATATGGTTAAATAGTGACTTTTTTTACGTTTTTCATGTAGTTTGATATTACGTAAATATATTCATTTTTATCAATATTTCGATACTATTTCATGTAGTATCACGATATGTGATTTGGCCTTCAAATCTCAGAATTTCCCATAATATTGCATTTTAAGCAAGTTTTCTTGCATTTTGTTTCGTACGAAAAATCATCGAATTTAGCAATATTTTGACGTTCATCATCCCCTTTTCCTTTACGTGATTTAAACAAAATATCATCGAATTAGGCAATATTTTGCCGTTTTTCCACGTTTTTGTGAGATTTCAGTTCATGGGTATTAATTCATTATATATGCGATAAAAATAATGCAAACACATAATTGATTAGATAATAACCTTAAATACTTCATTTTCAATCAACTATTTGTTTCTCGTTAAAATACTGAGTAAAATATTGAAAAGGGGATAAGTTCTTTTTTTTATTGCATATATCGACGTTTCAGCCGGATTAGAGCGGTTTTCGTGTACATCTTCCATCGGTGTTATAAACGGAAAATCAGGAACATTTTAGATAATTCTAATGAAAACACATTGATTTTTATCATTTGTATTGGAAACAACATTGTCATATATCTTTTCTTGGATCGAAATAATACGAAACCTCGCTCTATGATTTGAAGTTAAAATCCTCAAATATGGTTAAATAGTGACTTTTTCACGTTTTTCATGTAGTTTGATATTACGTAAATATATTCATTTTTATCAATATTTCGATACTATTTCATGTAGTATCACGATATGTGATTTGGCCTTCAAATCTCAGAATTTCGCATAATATTGCATTTTAAGCAAGTTTTCGTGCATTTTGTTTCGTACGAAAAATCATCGAATTTAGCAATATTTTGACGTTTATCATCCCCTTTTCCTTTACGTGATTTAAACAAAATATCATCGAATTAGGCAATATTTTGCCGTTTTTCCACGTTTTTGTGAGATTTCAGTTTATGGGTATTAATTCATTATATATACGATAAAAATGATGGAAACACATAATTGATTAGATAATAACCTTAAGTACTTCATTTTCTATCAACTATTTGTTTCTCGTTAAAATACTGAGTAAGATATTCAAAAGGGAAGAAGTTCTGTTTTTATTGCATATATCGACGTTTCAGCCGGATTGGAGCGGTTTTACGTGTACATCTTCCATCGGTAATATAAACGGAAACTAAGGAACATTTTAGATAATTCAAATGAAAACACATTGAGTTTTATCATTTGTATTGGAAACAACATTGTCATATGTCTTTTCTTGGATCGAAATAATACGAAACCTCGCTCTATGATTTGAATTTAAAATCCTCAAATATGGTTAAATAGTGACTTTTTTTACGTTTTTCATGTAGTTTGATATTACGTAAATATATTCATTTTTATCAATATTTCGATACTATTTCATGTAGTATCACGATATGTGATTTGGCCTTCAAATCTCAGAATTTCCCATAATATTGCATTTTAAGCAAGTTTTCTTGCATTTTGTTTCGTACGAAAAATCATCGAATTTAGCAATATTTTGACGTTCATCATCCCCTTTTCCTTTACGTGATTTAAACAAAATATCATCGAATTAGGCAATATTTTGCCGTTTTTCCACGTTTTTGTGAGATTTCAGTTTATGGGTATTAATTCATTATATATACGATAAAAATAATGCAAACACATAATTGATTAGATAATAACCTTAAATACTTCATTTCCAATAAACTATTTGTTTCTCGTTAAAATACTGAGTAAGATATTGAAAAGGGGAGAAGTTCTGTTTTTATTGCATATATCGACGTTTCAGCCGGAATAGAGCGGTTTTCGTGTACATCTTCCATCGGTAATATAAACGGAAAATCAGGAACATTTTAGATAATTCTAATGAAAACACATTGATTTTTATCATTTGTATTGGAAACAACATTGTCATATGTCTTTTCTTGGATCGAAATAATACGAAACCTCGCTCTATGATTTGAAGTTAAAATCCTCAAATATGGTTAAATAGTGACTTTTTCACGTTTTTCATGTAGTTTGATATTACGTAAATATATTCATTTTTATCAATATTTCGATACTATTTCATGTAGTATCGTGATATGTGATTTGGCCTTCAAATCTCAGAATTTCGCATAATATTGCATTTTAAACAAGTTTTCTTGCATTTTGTTTCGTTCGAAAAATCATCGAATTTAGCAATATTTTGACGTTTATCATCCCCTTTTCCTTTATGTGATTTAAACAAAATATCATCGAATTAGGCAATATTTTGCCGTTTTCCACGTTTTTGTGAGATTTCATTTCATGGGTATTAATTCATTATATATGCGTTAAAAATGATGCAAACACATAATTGATTAGATAATAACCTTAAATACTTCATTTTCAATCAACTATTTGTTTCTCGTTAAATTACTGAGTAAGATATTGAAAAGGGGATAAGTTCTTTTTTTTATTGCATATATCGACGTTTCAGCCGGAATAGTGCGGTTTTCGTGTACATCTTCCATCGGTATTATAAACGGAAAATCAGGAACATTTTAGATAATTCTAATGAAAACACATTCATTTTTATCATTTGTATTGGAAACAACATTGTCATATGTCTTTTCTTGGATCGAAATAATACGAAACCTCGCTCTATGATTTGAAGTTAAAGTCCTCAAATATGGTTAAATAGTGACTTTTTTCACGTTTTTCATGTAGTTTGATATTACGTAAATATATTCATTTTTATCAATATTTCGATACTATTTCATGTAGTATCACGATATGTGATTTGGCCTTCAAATCTCAGAATTTCGCATTTTAAGCAAGTTTTCGTGCATTTTGTTTCGTACGAAAAATCATCGAATTTAGCAATATTTTGACGTTTATCATCCCCTTTTCCTTTACGTGATTTAAACAAAATATCATCGAATTAGGCAATATTTTGCGGTTTTTCCACGTTTTTGTGAGATTTCATTTCATGGGTATTAATTCATTATATATGCGATAAAAATAATGCAAACACATAATTGATTAGATAATAACCTTAAATACTTCATTTTCAATCAACTATTTGTTTCTCGTTAAAATACTGAGTAAGATATTGAAAAGGGGATAAGTTCTTTTTTTTATTGCATATATCGACGTTTCAGCTGGAATAGAGCGGTTTTCGTGTACATCTTCCATCGGTATTATAAACGGAAAATCAGGAACATTTTAGATAATTCTAATGAAAACACATTGATTTTTATCATTTGTATTGGAAACAACATTGTCATATGTCTTTTCTTGGATCGAAATAATACGAAACCTCGCTCTATGATTTGAAGTTAAAATCCTCAAATATGGTTAAATAGTGACTTTTTTCACGTTTTTCATGTAGTTTGATATTACGTAAATATATTCATTTTTATCAATATTTCGATACTATTTCATGTAGTATCACGATGTGATTTGGCCTTCAAATCTCAGAATTTCGCATAATATTGCATTTTAAGCAAGTTTTCGTGCATTTTGTTTCGTACGAAAAATCATCGAATTTAGCAATATTTTGACGTTTATCATCCCCTTTTCCTTTACGTGATTTAAACAAAATATCATCGAATTAGGCAATATTTTGCCGTTTTTCAACGTTATTGTGAGATTTCAGTTTATGGGTAATAATTCATTATATATACGATAAAAATAATGCAAACACATAATTGATTAGATAATAACCTTAAATACTTCATTTTCAATCAACTATTTGTTTTTCGTTAAAATACTGAGTAAGATACTGAAAAGGGGAGAAGTTCTGTTTTTATTGCATATATCGACGTTTCAGCCGGAATAGAGCGGTTTTCGTGTACATCTTCCATCGGTAATATAAACGGAAAATCAAGAACATTTTAGTTAATTCTAATGAAAACACATTGTTTTTTTATCATTTGTATTGGAAGCAACATTGTCATATGTCTTTTCTTGGAACTAAATAAAACGAAACCTCGCTGAATGATTTGAAGTTAAAATCCTCAAATATGGTAAAATAGTGACTTTTTCACGTTTATAATGTAGTTTGATATTACCTAAATATATTCATTTTTACCAATATTTCGATACTATTTCATGTAGTATTACGATATGTGATTTGGCCTTCAAATCTCAGAATTTCGCATAATATTGCATTTTGAGCAAGTTTTCGTGCATTTTGTTTCGTACGAAAAATCATCGAATTTAGCAATATTTTGACGTTTATCATCCTCTTTTCCTTTACGTGATTTAAACAAAATATCATCGAATTAGGCAATATTTTGCCGTTTTTCCACGTTTTTGGAAATTTTCAGTCTATTAGTATTAATTCATTATATATACGATAAAAATGATGGAAACACATAATTGATTAGATAATAACCTTAAGTACTTCATTTTCTATCAACTATTTGTTTCTCGTTAAAATACTGAGTAAGATATTCATAAGGGAAGAAATTCTGTTTTTATTGCATATATCGACGTTTCAGCCGGATTAGAGCGGTTTTACGTGTACATCTTCCATCGGTAATATAAACGGAAAATCAAGAACATTTTAGTAAATTCTAATGAAAACACATTGTTTTTTTATCATTTGTATTGGAAACAACATTGTCATATGTCTTTTCTTGGATCTAAATAATACGAAACCTCGCTCTATGATTTGAAGGTAAAATCCTCAAATATGGTAAAATAGTGACTTTTTCACGTTAGTCATGTAGTTTGGTATAACGCAAATATATTCATTTTTACCAATATTTCGAAACTGTTTCATGTAGTTTCACGATATGTGATTTGGCCTTCAAATCTCAGAATTTCGCATAATATTGCATTTTGAGCAAGTTTTCGTGCATTTTGTTTCGTACGAAAAATCATCGAATTTAGCAATATTTTGACGTTTATCATCCCCTTTTCCTTTACGTGATTTAAACAAAATATCATCGAATTAGGCAATATTTTGCCGTTTTTCCACGTTTTTGGAAATTTTCAGTCTATGGGTATTAATTCATTATATATACGATAAAAATGATGGAAACACATAATTGATTAGATAATAACCTTAAGTACTTCATTTTCTATCAACTATTTGTTTCTCGTTAAAATACTGAGTAAGATATTCAAAAGGGAAGAAATTCTGTTTTTATTGCATATATCGACGTTTCAGCCGGATTGGAGCGGTTTTACGTGTACATCTTCCATCGGTAATATAAACGGAAACTAAGGAACATTTTAGATAATTCAAATGAAAACACATTGAGTTTTATCATTTGTATTGGAAACAACATTGTCATATGTCTTTTCTTGGATCGAAATAATACGAAACCTCGCTCTATGATTTGAATTTAAAATCCTCAAATATGGTTAAATAGTGACTTTTTTTACGTTTTTCATGTAGTTTGATATTACGTAAATATATTCATTTTTATCAATATTTCGATACTATTTCATGTAGTATCACGATATGTGATTTGGCCTTCAAATCTCAGAATTTCCCATAATATTGCATTTTAAGCAAGTTTTCTTGCATTTTGTTTCGTACGAAAAATCATCGAATTTAGCAATATTTTGACGTTCATCATCCCCTTTTCCTTTACGTGATTTAAACAAAATATCATCGAATTAGGCAATATTTTGCCGTTTTTCCACGTTTTTGTGAGATTTCAGTTCATGGGTATTAATTCATTATATATGCGATAAAAATAATGCAAACACTTAATTGATTAGATAATAACCTTAAATACTTCATTTTCAATCAACTATTTGTTTCTCGTTAAAATACTGAGTAAGATATTGAAAAGGGGATAAGTTCTTTTTTTTATTGCATATATCGACGTTTCAGCCGGAATAGAGCCGTTTTCGTGTACATCTTCCATCGGTGTTATAAACGGAAAATCAGGAACATTTTAGATAATTCTAATGAAAACACATTGATTTTTATCATTTGTATTGGAAACAACATTGTCATATATCTTTTCTTGGATCGAAATAATACGAAACCTCGCTCTATGATTTGAAGTTAAAATCCTCAAATATGGTTAAATAGTGACTTTTTTCACGTTTTTCATGTAGTTTGATATTACGTAAATATATTCATTTTTATCAATATTTCGATACTATTTCATGTAGTATCACGATATGTGATTTGGCCTTCAAATCTCAGAATTTCGCATAATATTGCATTTTAAGCAAGTTTTCGTGCATTTTGTTTCGTACGAAAAATCATCGAATTTAGCAATATTTTGACGTTCATCATCCCCTTTTCCTTTACGTGATTTAAACAAAATATCATCGAATTAGGCAATATTTTGCCGTTTTTCCACGTTTTTGTGAGATTTCAGTTTATGGGTATTAATTCATTATATATACGATAAAAATAATGCAAACACATAATTGATTAGATAATAACCTTAAATACTTCATTTCCAATAAACTATTTGTTTCTCGTTAAAATACTGAGTAAGATATTGAAAAGGGGAGAAGTTCTGTTTTTATTGCATATATCGACGTTTCAGCCGGAATAGAGCGGTTTTCGTGTACATCTTCCATCGGTAATATAAACGGAAAATCAGGAACATTTTAGATAATTCTAATGAAAACACATTGATTTTTATTATTTGTATTGGAAACAACATTGTCATATGTCTTTTCTTGGATCGAAATAATACGAAACCTCGCTCTATGATTTGAAGTTAAAATCCTCAAATATGGTTAAATAGTGACTTTTTCACGTTTTTCATGTAGTTTGATATTACGTAAATATATTCATTTTTATCAATATTTCGATACTATTTCATGTAGTATCACGATATGTGATTTGGCCTTCAAATCTCAGAATTTCGCATAATATTGCATTTTAAGCAAGTTTTCGTGCATTTTGTTTCGTACGAAAAATCATCGAATTTAGCAATATTTTGACGTTTATCATCCCCTTTTCCTTTACGTGATTTAAACAAAATATCATCGAATTAGGCAATATTTTGCCGTTTTTCCACGTTTTTGTGAGATTTCAGTTTATGGGTATTAATTCATTATATATACGATAAAAATAATGCAAACACATAATTGATTAGATAATAACCTTAAATACTTCATTTCCAATAAACTATTTGTTTCTCGTTAAAATACTGAGTAAGATATTGAAAAGGGGAGAAGTTCTGTTTTTATTGCATATATCGACGTTTCAGCCGGAATAGAGCGGTTTTCGTGTACATCTTCCATCGGTAATATAAACGGAAAATCAGGAACATTTTAGATAATTCTAATGAAAACACATTGATTTTTATCATTTGTATTGGAAACAACATTGTCATATGTCTTTTCTTGGATCGAAATAATACGAAACCTCGCTCTATGATTTGAAGTTAAAATCCTCAAATATGGTTAAATAGTGACTTTTTCACGTTTTTCATGTAGTTTGATATTACGTAAATATATTCATTTTTATCAATATTTCGATACTATTTCATGTAGTATCGTCATATGTGATTTGGCCTTCAAATCTCAGAATTTCGCATAATATTGCATTTTAAACAAGTTTTCTTGCATTTTGTTTCGTTCGAAAAATCATCGAATTTAGCAATATTTTGACGTTTATCATCCCCTTTTCCTTCATGTGATTTAAACAAAATATCATCGAATTAGGCAATATTTTGCCGTTTTTTACGTTTTTGTGAGATTTCATTTCATGGGTATTAATTCATTATATATGCGTTAAAAATGATGCAAACACATAATTGATTAGATAATAACCTTAAATACTTCATTTTCAATCAACTATTTGTTTCTCGTTAAAATACTGAGTAAGATATTGAAAAGGGGATAAGTTCTTTTTTTTATTGCATATATCGACGTTTCAGCCGGAATAGTGCGGTTTTCGTGTACATCTTCCATCGGTATTATAAACGGAAAATCAGGAACATTTTAGATAATTCTAATGAAAACACATTGATTTTTATCATTTGTATTCGAAACAACATTGTCATATGTCTTTTCTTGGATCGAAATAATACGAAACCTCGCTCTATGATTTGAAGTTAAAGTCCTCAAATATGGTTAAATAGTGACTTTTTTCATGTTTTTCATGTAGTTTGATATTACGTAAATATATTCATTTTTATCAATATTTCGATACTATTTCATGTAGTATCACGATATGTGATTTGGCCTTCAAATCTCAGAATTTCGCATTTTAAGCAAGTTTTCGTGCATTTTGTTTCGTACGAAAAATCATCGAATTTAGCAATATTTTGACGTTTATCATCCCCTTTTCCTTTACGTGATTTAAACAAAATATCATCGAATTAGGCAATATTTTGCCGTTTTTCCACGTTTTTGTGAGATTTCAGTTTATGGGTATTAATTCATTATATATACGATAAAAATAATGCAAACACATAATTGATTAGATAATAACCTTAAATACTTCATTTTCAATCAACTATTTGTTTCTCGTTAAAATACTGAGTAAGATATTGAAAAGGGGATAAGTTCTTTTTTTTATTGCATATATCGACGTTTCAGCTGGAATAGAGCGGTTTTCGTGTACATCTTCCATCGGTATTATAAACGGAAAATCAGGAACATTTTAGATAATTCTAATGAAAACACATTGATTTTTATCATTTGTATTGGAAACAACATTGTCATATGTCTTTTCTTGGATCGAAATAATACGAAACCTCGCTCTATGATTTGAAGTTAAAATCCTCAAATATGGTTAAATAGTGACTTTTTTCACGTTTTTCATGTAGTTTGATATTACGTAAATATATTCATTTTTATCAATATTTCGATACTATTTCATGTAGTATCACGATGTGATTTGGCCTTCAAATCTCAGAATTTCGCATAATATTGCATTTTAAGCAAGTTTTCGTGCATTTTGTTTCGTACGAAAAATCATCGAATTTAGCAATATTTTGACGTTTATCATCCCCTTTTCCTTTACGTGATTTAAACAAAATATCATCGAATTAGGCAATATTTTGCCGTTTTTCCACGTTATTGTGAGATTTCAGTTTATGGGTATTAATTCATTATATATACGATAAAAATAATGCAAACACATAATTGATTAGATAATAACCTTAAATACTTCATTTTCAATCAACTATTTGTTTTTCGTTAAGATACTGAGTAAGATATTGAAAAGGGGAGAAGTTCTGTTTTTATTGCATATATCGACGTTTCAGCCGGAATAGAGCGGTTTTCGTGTACATCTTCCATCGGTAATATAAACGGAAAATCAAGAACATTTTAGTTAATTCTAATGAAAACACATTGTTTTTTTATCATTTGTATTGGAAGCAACATTGTCATATGTCTTTTCTTGGAACTAAATAAAACGAAACCTCGCTGAATGATTTGAAGTTAAAATCCTCAAATATGGTAAAATAGTGACTTTTTCACGTTTATAATGTAGTTTGATATTACCTAAATATATTCATTTTTACCAATATTTCGATACTATTTCATGTAGTATTACGATATGTGATTTGGCCTTCAAATCTCAGAATTTCGCATAATATTGCATTTTGAGCAAGTTTTCGTGCATTTTGTTTCGTACGAAAAATCATCGAATTTAGCAATATTTTGACGTTTATCATCCTCTTTTCCTTTACGTGATTTAAACAAAATATCATCGAATTAGGCAATATTTTGCCGTTTTTCCACGTTTTTGGAAATTTTCAGTCTATTAGTATTAATTCATTATATATACGATAAAAATGATGGAAACACATAATTGATTAGATAATAACCTTAAGTACTTCATTTTCTATCAACTATTTGTTTCTCGTTAAAATACTGAGTAAGATATTCATAAGGGAAGAAATTCTGTTTTTATTGCATATATCGACGTTTCAGCCGGATTAGAGCGGTTTTACGTGTACATCTTCCATCGGTAATATAAACGGAAAATCAAGAACATTTTAGTAAATTCTAATGAAAACACATTGTTTTTTTATCATTTGTATTGGAAACAACATTGTCATATGTCTTTTCTTGGATCTAAATAATACGAAACCTCGCTCTATGATTTGAAGGTAAAATCCTCAAATATGGTAAAATAGTGACTTTTTCACGTTAGTCATGTAGTTTGGTATAACGCAAATATATTCATTTTTACCAATATTTCGAAACTGTTTCATGTAGTTTCACGATATGTGATTTGGCCTTCAAATCTCAGAATTTCTCATAATATTGCATTTTGAGCAAGTTTTCGTGCATTTTGTTTCGTACGAAAAATCATCGAATTTAGCAATATTTTGACGTTTATCATCCCCTTTTCCTTTATGTGATTTAAACAAAATATCATCGAATTAGGCAATATTTTGGCGTTTTTCCACGTTTTTGGAAATTTTCAGTCTATTAGTATTAATTCATTATATATACGATAAAAATGATGGAAACACATAATTGATTAGATAATAACCTAAGTACTTCATTTTCTATCAACTATTTGTTTCTCGTTAAAATACTGAGTAAGATATTCAAAAGGGAAGAAATTCTGTTTTTATTGCATATATCGACGTTTCAGCCGGATTAGAGCGGTATTACGTGTACATCTTCCATCGGTAATATAAACGGAAACAAAGGAACATTTTAGATAATTCTAATGAAAACACATTGAGTTTTATCATTTGTATTGGAAACAACATTGTCATATGTCTTTTCTTGGATCGAAATAATACGAAACCTCGCTCTATGATTTGAATTTAAAATCCTCAAATATGGTTAAATAGTGACTTTTTTTACGTTTTTCATGTAGTTTGATATTACGTAAATATATTCATTTTTATCAATATTTCGATACTATTTCATGTAGTATCACGATATGTGATTTGGCCTTCAAATCTCAGAATTTCCCATAATATTGCATTTTAAGCAAGTTTTCTTGCATTTTGTTTCGTACGAAAAATCATCGAATTTAGCAATATTTTGACGTTCATCATCCCCTTTTCCTTTACGTGATTTAAACAAAATATCATCGAATTAGGCAATATTTTGCCGTTTTTCCACGTTTTTGTGAGATTTCAGTTCATGGGTATTAATTCATTATATATGCGATAAAAATAATGCAAACACATAATTGATTAGATAATAACCTTAAATACTTCATTTTCAATCAACTATTTGTTTCTCGTTAAAATACTGAGTAAAATATTGAAAAGGGGATAAGTTCTTTTTTTTATTGCATATATCGACGTTTCAGCCGGATTAGAGCGGTTTTCGTGTACATCTTCCATCGGTGTTATAAACGGAAAATCAGGAACATTTTAGATAATTCTAATGAAAACACATTGATTTTTATCATTTGTATTGGAAACAACATTGTCATATATCTTTTCTTGGATCGAAATAATACGAAACCTCGCTCTATGATTTGAAGTTAAAATCCTCAAATATGGTTAAATAGTGACTTTTTCACGTTTTTCATGTAGTTTGATATTACGTAAATATATTAATTTTTATCAATATTTCGATACTATTTCATGTAGTATCACGATATGTGATTTGGCCTTCAAATCTCAGAATTTCGCATAATATTGCATTTTAAGCAAGTTTTCGTGCATTTTGTTTCGTACGAAAAATCATCGAATTTAGCAATATTTTGACGTTTATCATCCCCTTTTCCTTTACGTGATTTAAACAAAATATCATCGAATTAGGCAATATTTTGCCGTTTTTCCACGTTTTTGTGAGATTTCAGTTTATGGGTATTAATTCATTATATATACGATAAAAATAATGCAAACACATAATTGATTAGATAATAACCTTAAATACTTCATTTCCAATAAACTATTTGTTTCTCGTTAAAATACTGAGTAAGATATTGAAAAGGGGAGAAGTTCGGTTTTTATTGCATATATCGACGTTTCAGCCGGAATAGAGCGGTTTTCGTGTACATCTTCCATCGGTAATATAAACGGAAAATCAGGAACATTTTAGATAATTCTAATGAAAACACATTGATTTTTATCATTTGTATTGGAAACAACATTGTCATATGTCTTTTCTTGGATCGAAATAATACGAAACCTCGCTCTATGATTTGAAGTTAAAATCCTCAAATATGGTTAAATAGTGACTTTTTCACGTTTTTCATGTAGTTTGATATTACGTAAATATATTCATTTTTATCAATATTTCGATACTATTTCATGTAGTATCACGATATGTGATTTGGCCTTCAAATCTCAGAATTTCCCATAATATTGCATTTTAAGCAAGTTTTCTTGCATTTTGTTTCGTACGAAAAATCATCGAATTTAGCAATATTTTGACGTTCATCATCCCCTTTTCCTTTACGTGATTTAAACAAAATATCATCGAATTAGGCAATATTTTGCCGTTTTTCCACGTTTTTGTGAGATTTCAGTTCATGGGTATTAATTCATTATATATGCGATAAAAATAATGCAAACACATAATTGATTAGATATTAACCTTAAATACTTCATTTTCAATCAACTATTTGTTTCTCGTTAAAATACTGAGTAAGATATTGAAAAGGGGATAAGTTCTTTTTTTTATTGCATATATGGACGTTTCAGCCGGAATAGAGCGGTTTTCGTGTACATCTTCCATCGGTAATATAAACGGAAAATCAGGAACATTTTAGATAATTCTAATGAAAACACATTGATTTTTATCATTTGTATTGGAAACAACATTGTCATGTCTTTTCTTAGATCGAAATAATACGAAACCTCGCTCTATGATTTGAAGTTAAAATCCTCAAATATGGTTAAATAGTGACTTTTTCACGTTTTTCATGTAGTTTGATATTACGCAAATATATTCATTTTTATCAATATTTCGATACTATTTCATGTAGTATCACGATATGTGATTTGGCCTTCAAATCTCAGAATTTCGCATAATATTGCATTTTAAGCAAGTTTTCGTGCATTTTGTTTCGTACGAAAAATCATCGAATTTAGCAATATTTTGACGTTTATCATCTCCTTTTCCTTTACGTGATTTAAACAAAATATCATCGAATTAGGCAATATTTTGCCGTTTTTCCACGTTTTTGTGAGATTTCAGTTTATGGGTATTAATTCATTATATATACGATAAAAATAATGCAAACACATAATTGATTAGATAATAACCTTAAATACTTCATTTCCAATAAACTATTTGTTTCTCGTTAAAATACTGAGTAAGATATTGAAAAGGGGAGAAGTTCTGTTTTTATTGCATATATCGACGTTTCAGCCGGAATAGAGCGGTTTTCGTGTACATCTTCCATCGGTAATATAAACGGAAAATCAGGAACATTTTAGATAATTCTAATGAAAACACATTGATTTTTATCATTTGTATTGGAAACAACATTGTCATATGTCTTTTCTTGGATCGAAATAATACGAAACCTCGCTCTATGATTTGAAGTTAAAATCCTCAAATATGGTTAAATAGTGACTTTTTCACGTTTTTCATGTAGTTTGATATTACGTAAATATATTCATTTTTATCAATATTTCGATACTATTTCATGTAGTATCACGATATGTGATTTGGCCTTCAAATCTCAGAATTTCCCATAATATTGCATTTTAAGCAAGTTTTCTTGCATTTTGATTCTTTCGAAAAATCATCGAATTTAGCAATATTTTGACGTTTATCATCCCCTTTTCCTTTATGTGATTTAAACAAAATATCATCGAATTAGGCAATATTTTGCCGTTTTCCACGTTTTTGTGAATTTTCAGTTTATTGGTATTAATTCATTATATATACGATAAAAATGATGCAAACACATAATTGATTAGATAATAACCTTAAATACTTCATTTTCAATCAACTATTTGTTTCTCGTTAAAATACTGAGTAATATATTGAAAAGGGGATAAGTTCTGTTTTTTATTGCATATATCGACGTTTCAGCCGGAATAGAGCGGTTTTCCTGTATATCTTCCATCGGTAATATAAACGGAAAATCAGGAACATTTTAGATAATTCTAATGAAAACACATTGATTTTTATCATTTGTATTGGAAACAACATTGTCATATGTCTTTTCTTGGATCGAAATAATGCGAAACCTCGCTCTATGATTTGAAGTTAAAATCCTCAAATATGGTTAAATAGTGACTTTTTCACGTTTTTCATGTAGTTTGATATTACGTAAATATATTCATTTTTATCAATATTTCGATACTATTTCATGTAGTATCACGATATGTGATTTGGCCTTCAAATCTCAGAATTTCGCATTTTAAGCAAGTTTTCGTGCATTTTGTTTCGTACGAAAAATCATCGAATTTAGCAATATTTTGACGTTTATCATCCCCTTTTCCTTTACGTGATTTAAACAAAATATCATCGAATTAGGCAATATTTTGCCGTTTTTCCACGTTTTTGTGAGATTTCATTTCATGGGTATTAATTCATTATATATGCGATAAAAATAATGCAAACACATAATTGATTAGATAATAACCTTAAATACTTCATTTTCAATCAACTATTTGTTTCTCGTTAAAATACTGAGTAAGATGTTCAAAAGGGAAGAAATTCTGTTTTTATTGCATATATCGACGTTTCAGCCGGATTAGAGCGGTTTTACGTGTACATCTTCCATCGGTAATATAAACGGAAACTAAGGAACATTTTAGATAATTCAAATGAAAACACATTGAGTTTTATCATTTGTATTGGAAACAACATTGCCATATGTCTTTTCTCGGATCGAAATAATACGAAACCTCGCTCTATGATTTGAATTTAAAATCCTCAAATATGGTTAAATAGTGACTTTTTTTACGTTTTTCATGTAGTTTGATATTACGTAAATATATTCATTTCTATCAATATTTCGATACTATTTCATGTAGTATCACGATATGTGATTTGGCCTTCAAATTTCAGAATTTCCCATAATATTGCATTTTAAGCAAGTTTTCTTGCATTTTGTTTCGTACGAAAAATCATCGAATTTAGCAATATTTTGACGTTCATCATCCCCTTTTCCTTTACGTGATTTAAACAAAATATCATCGAATTAGGCAATATTTTGCCGTTTTTCCACGTTTTTGTGAGATTTCAGTTCATGGGTATTAATTCATTATATATGCGATAAAAAAAATGCAAACACATAATTGATTAGATAATAACCTTAAATACTTCATTTTCAATAAACTATTTGTTTCTCGTTAAAATACTGAGTAAGATATTGAAAAGGGGATAAGTTCTTTTTTTTATTGCATATATCGACGTTTCAGCCGGAATAGAGCGGTTTTCGTGTACATCTTCCATCGGTTATATAAACGGAAAATCAGGAACATCTTAGATAATTCTAATGAAAACACATTGATTTTTATCATTTGTATTGGAAACAACATTGTCATGTCTTTTCTTAGATCGAAATAATACGAAACCTCGCTCTATGATTTGAAGTTAAAATCCTCAAATGTGGTTAAATAGTGACTTTTTTCACGTTTTTCATGTAGTTTGATAATACGTAAATATATTCATTTTTATCAATATTTCGATACTATTTCATGTAGTATCACGATATGTGATTTGGCCTTCAAATCTCAGAATTTCGCATTTTAAGCAAGTTTTCGTGCATTTTGTTTCGTACGAAAAATCATCGAATTTAGCAATATTTTGACGTTTATCATCCCCTTTTCCTTTACGTGATTTAAACAAAATATCATCGAATTAGGCAATATTTTGCCGTTTTTCCACGTTTTTGTGAGATTTCATTTCATGGGTATTAATTCATTATATATGCGATAAAAATAATGCAAACACATAATTGATTAGATAATAACCTTAAATACTTCATTTTCAATCAACTATTTGTTTCTCGTTAAAATACTGAGTAAGATATTGAAAAGGGGATAAGTTCTGTTTTTTATTGCATATATCGACGTTTCAGCCGGAATAGAGCGGTTTTCGTGTATATCTTCCATCGGTAATATAAACGGAAAATCAGGAACATTTTAGATAATTCTAATGAAAACACATTGATTTTTATCATTTGTATTGGAAACAACATTGTCATATGTCTTTTCTTGGATCGAAATAATGCGAAACCTCGCTCTATGATTTGAAGTTAAAATCTTCAAATATGGTTAAATAGTGACTTTTTCACGTTTTTCATGTAGTTTGATATTACGTAAATATATTCATTTTTATCAATATTTCGATACTATTTCATGTAGTATCACGATATGTGATTTGGCCTTCAAATCTCAGAATTTCGCATAATATTGCATTTTAAGCAAGTTTTCGTGCATTTTGTTTCGTACGAAAAATCATCGAATTTAGCAATATTTTGACGTTTATCATCCCCTTTTCCTTTACGTGATTTAAACAAAATATCATCGAATTAGGCAATATTTTGCCGTTTTTCCACGTTATTGTGAGATTTCAGTTTATGGGTATTAATTCATTATATATACGATAAAAATAATGCAAACACATAATTGATTAGATAATAACCTTAAATACTTCATTTTCAATCAACTATTTGTTTTTCGTTAAAATACTGAGTAAGATATTGAAAAGGGGAGAAGTTCTGTTTTTATTGCATATATCGACGTTTCAGCCGGAATAGAGCGGTTTTCGTGTACATCTTCCATCGGTAATATAAACGGAAAATCAAGAACATTTTAGTTAATTCTAATGAAAACACATTGTTTTTTTATCATTTGTATTGGATGCAACATTGTCATATGTCTTTTCTTGGAACTAAATAAAACGAAACCTCGCTGAATGATTTGAAGTTAAAATCCTCAAATATGGTAAAATAGTGACTTTTTCACGTTTATAATGTAGTTTTATATTACCTAAATATATTCATTTTTACCAATATTTCGATACTATTTCATGTAGTATTACGATATGTGATTTGGCCTTCAAATCTCAGAATTTCGCATAATATTGCATTTTGAGCAAGTTTTCGTGCATTTTGTTTCGTACGAAAAATCATCGAATTTAGCAATATTTTGACGTTTATCATCCCCTTTTCCTTTACGTGATTTAAACAAAATATCATCGAATTAGGCAATATTTTGCCGTTTTTCCACGTTTTTGGAAATTTTCAGTCTATTAGTATTAATTCATTATATATACGATAAAAATGATGGAAACACATAATTGATTAGATAATAACCTTAAGTACTTCATTTTCTATCAACTATTTGTTTCTCGTTAAAATACTGAGTAAGATATTCATAAGGGAAGAAATTCTGTTTTTATTGCATATATCGACGTTTCAGCCGGATTAGAGCGGTTTTACGTGTACATCTTCCATCGGTAATATAAACGGAAAATCAAGAACATTTTAGTAAATTCTAATGAAAACACATTGTTTTTTTATCATTTGTATTGGAAACAACATTGTCATATTTCTTTTCTTGGATCTAAATAATACGAAACCTCGCTCTATGATTTGAAGGTAAAATCCTCAAATATGGTAAAATAGTGACTTTTTCACGTTAATCATGTAGTTTGGTATAACGCAAATATATTCATTTTTACCAATATTTCGAAACTGTTTCATGTAGTTTCACGATATGTGATTTGGCCTTCAAATCTCAGAATTTCGCATAATATTGCATTTTGAGCAAGTTTTCGTGCATTTTGTTTCGTACGAAAAATCATCGAATTTAGCAATATTTTGACGTTTATCATCCCCTTTTCCTTTACGTGATTTAAACAAAATATCATCGAATTAGGCAATATTTTGCCGTTTTTCCACGTTTTTGGAAATTTTCAGTCTATGGGTATTAATTCATTATATATACGATAAAAATGATGGAAACACATAATTGATTAGATAATAACCTTAAGTACTTCATTTTCTATCAACTATTTGTTTCTCGTTAAAATACTGAGTAAGATATTCAAAAGGGAAGAAATTCTGTTTTTATTGCATATATCGACGTTTCAGCCGGATTAGAGCGGTTTTACGTGTACATCTTCCATCGGTAATATAAACGGAAACTAAGGAACATTTTAGATAATTCAAATGAAAACACATTGAGTTTTATCATTTGTATTGGAAACAACATTGCCATATGTCTTTTCTCGGATCGAAATAATACGAAACCTCGCTCTATGATTTGAATTTAAAATCCTCAAATATGGTTAAATAGTGACTTTTTTTACGTTTTTCATGTAGTTTGATATTACGTAAATATATTCATTTCTATCAATATTTCGATACTATTTCATGTAGTATCACGATATGTGATTTGGCCTTCAAATCTCAGAATTTCCCATAATATTGCATTTTAAGCAAGTTTTCTTGCATTTTGTTTCGTACGAAAAATCATCGAATTTAGCAATATTTTGACGTTCATCATCCCCTTTTCCTTTACGTGATTTAAACAAAATATCATCGAATTAGGCAATATTTTGCCGTTTTTCCACGTTTTTGTGAGATTTCAGTTCATGGGTATTAATTCATTATATATGCGATAAAAATAATGCAAACACATAATTGATTAGATAATAACCTTAAATACTTCATTTTCAATAAACTATTTGTTTCTCGTTAAAATACTGAGTAAGATATTGACAAGGGGATAAGTTCTTTTTTTTATTGCATATATCGACGTTTCAGCCGGAATAGAGCGGTTTTCGTGTACATCTTCCATCGGTAATATAAACGGAAAATCAGGAACATTTTAGATAATTCTAATGAAAACACATTGATTTTTATCATTTGTATTGGAAACAACATTGTCATGTCTTTTCTTAGATCGAAATAATACGAAACCTCGCTCTATGATTTGAAGTTAAAATCCTCAAATGTGGTTAAATAGTGACTTTTTTCACGTTTTTCATGTAGTTTGATAATACGTAAATATATTCATTTTATCAATATTTCGATACTATTTCATGTAGTATCACGATATGTGATTTGGCCTTCAAATCTCAGAATTTCGCATTTTAAGCAAGTTTTCGTGCATTTTGTTTCGTACGAAAAATCATCGAATTTAGCAATATTTTGACGTTTATCATCCCCTTTTCCTTTACGTGATTTAAACAAAATATCATCGAATTAGGCAATATTTTGCCGTTTTTCCACGTTTTTGTGAGATTTCAGTTCATGGGTATTAATTCATTATATATGCGATAAAAATAATGCAAACACATAATTGATTAGATAATAACCTTAAATACTTCATTTTCAATCAACTATTTGTTTCTCGTTAAAATACTGAGTAAGATATTGAAAAGGGGATAATTTATTTTTTTTATTGCATATATCGACGTTTCAGCCGGAATAGAGCGGTTTTCGTGTACATCTTCCATCGGTATTATAAACGGAAAATCAGGAACATTTTAGATAATTCTAATGAAAACACATTGATTTTTATCATTTGTATTGGAAACAACATTGTCATATGTCTTTTCTTGGATCGAAATAATACGAAACCTCGCTCTATGATTTGAAGTTAAAATCCTCAAATATGGTTAAATAGTGACTTTTTTCACGTTTTTCATGTAGTTTGATATTACGTAAATATATTCATTTTTATCAATATTTCGATACTATTTCATGTAGTATCACGATATGTGATTTGGCCTTCAAATCTCAGAATTTCGCATAATATTGCATTTTAAGCAAGTTTTCGTGCATTTTGTTTCGTACGAAAAATCATCGAATTTAGCAATATTTTGACGTTTATCATCCCCTTTTCCTTTACGTGATTTAAACAAAATATCATCGAATTAGGCAATATTTTGCCGTTTTTCCACGTTATTGTGAGATTTCAGTTTATGGGTATTAATTCATTATATATACGATAAAAATAATGCAAACACATAATTGATTAGATAATAACCTTAAATACTTCATTTTCAATCAACTATTTGTTTTTCGTTAAAATACTGAGTAAGATATTGAAAAGGGGAGAAGTTCTGTTTTTATTGCATATATCGACGTTTCAGCCGGAATAGAGCGGTTTTCGTGTACATCTTCCATCGGTAATATAAACGGAAAATCAAGAACATTTTAGTTAATTCTAATGAAAACACATTGTTTTTTTATCATTTGTATTGGATGCAACATTGTCATATGTCTTTTCTTGGAACTAAATAAAACGAAACCTCGCTGAATGATTTGAAGTTAAAATCCTCAAATATGGTAAAATAGTGACTTTTTCACGTTTATAATGTAGTTTTATATTACCTAAATATATTCATTTTTACCAATATTTCGATACTATTTCATGTAGTATTACGATATGTGATTTGGCCTTCAAATCTCAGAATTTCGCATAATATTGCATTTTGAGCAAGTTTTCGTGCATTTTGTTTCGTACGAAAAATCATCGAATTTAGCAATATTTTGACGTTTATCATCCCCTTTTCCTTTACGTGATTTAAACAAAATATCATCGAATTAGGCAATATTTTGCCGTTTTTCCACGTTTTTGGAAATTTTCAGTCTATTAGTATTAATTCATTATATATACGATAAAAATGATGGAAACACATAATTGATTAGATAATAACCTTAAGTACTTCATTTTCTATCAACTATTTGTTTCTCGTTAAAATACTGAGTAAGATATTCAAAAGGGAAGAAATTCTGTTTTTATTGCATATATCGACGTTTCAGCCGGATTAGAGCGGTTTTACGTGTACATCTTCCATCGGTAATATAAACGGAAACTAAGGAACATTTTAGATAATTCAAATGAAAACACATTGAGTTTTATCATTTGTCATGTCTTTTCTTGGATCGAAATAATACGAAACCTCGCTCTATGATTTGAAGTTAAAATCCTCAAATATGGTTAAATAGTGACTTTTTTCTCGTTTTTCATGTAGTTTGATATTACGTAAATATATATCGACGTTTCAGCCGGAATAGAGCGGTTTTCGTGTACATCTTCCATCGGTAATATAAACGGAAAATCAGGAACATTTTAGATAATTCTAATGAAAACACATTGATTTTTATCATTTGTATTGGAAACAACATTGTCATATGTCTTTTCTTGGATCGAAATAATACGAAACCTCGCTCTATGATTTGAAGTTAAAATCCTCAAATATGGTTAAATAGTGACTTTTTCACGTTTTTCATGTAGTTTGATATTACGTAAATATATTCATTTTTATCAATATTTCGATACTATTTCATGTAGTATCACGATATGTGATTTGGCCTTCAAATCTCAGAATTTCCCATAATATTGCATTTTAAGCAAGTTTTCTTGCATTTTGTTTCGTACGAAAAATCATCGAATTTAGCAATATTTTGACGTTCATCATCCCCTTTTCCTTTACGTGATTTAAACAAAATATCATCGAATTAGGCAATATTTTGCCGTTTTTCCACGTTTTTGTGAGATTTCAGTTCATGGGTATTAATTCATTATATATGCGATAAAAATAATGCAAACACATAATTGATTAGATATTAACCTTAAATACTTCATTTTCAATCAACTATTTGTTTCTCGTTAAAATACTGAGTAAGATATTGAAAAGGGGATAAGTTCTTTTTTTTATTGCATATATGGACGTTTCAGCCGGAATAGAGCGGTTTTCGTGTACATCTTCCATCGGTAATACAAACGGAAAATCAGGAACATTTTAGATAATTCTAATGAAAAAACATTGATTTTTATCATTTGTATTGGAAACAACATTGTCATGTCTTTTCTTAGATCGAAATAATACGAAACCTCGCTCTATGATTTGAAGTTAAAATCCTCAAATATGGTTAAATAGTGACTTTTTCACGTTTTTCATGTAGTTTGATATTACGTAAATATATTCATTTTTATCAATATTTCGATACTATTTCATGTAGTATCACGATATGTGATTTGGCCTTCAAATCTCAGAATTTCGCATAATATTGCATTTTAAGCAAGTTTTCGTGCATTTTGTTTCGTACGAAAAATCATCGAATTTAGCAATATTTTGACGTTTATCATCTCCTTTTCCTTTACGTGATTTAAACAAAATATCATCGAATTAGGCAATATTTTGCCGTTTTTCCACGTTTTTGTGAGATTTCAGTTTATGGGTATTAATTCATTATATATACGATAAAAATAATGCAAACACATAATTGATTAGATAATAACCTTAAATACTTCATTTCCAATAAACTATTTGTTTCTCGTTAAAATACTGAGTAAGATATTGAAAAGGGGAGAAGTTCTGTTTTTATTGCATATATCGACGTTTCAGCCGGAATAGAGCGGTTTTCGTGTACATCTTCCATCGGTAATATAAACGGAAAATCAGGAACATTTTAGATAATTCTAATGAAAACACATTGATTTTTATCATTTGTATTGGAAACAACATTGTCATATGTCTTTTCTTGGATCGAAATAATACGAAACCTCGCTCTATGATTTGAAGTTAAAATCCTCAAATATGGTTAAATAGTGACTTTTTCACGTTTTTCATGTAGTTTGATATTACGTAAATATATTCATTTTTATCAATATTTCGATACTATTTCATGTAGTATCACGATATGTGATTTGGCCTTCAAATCTCAGAATTTCCCATAATATTGCATTTTAAGCAAGTTTTCTTGCATTTTGTTTCGTTCGAAAAATCATCGAATTTAGCAATATTTTGACGTTTATCATCCCCTTTTCCTTTATGTGATTTAAACAAAATATCATCGAATTAGGCAATATTTTGCCGTTTTCCACGTTTTTGTGAATTTTCAGTTTATTGGTATTAATTCATTATATATACGATAAAAATGATGCAAACACATAATTGATTAGATAATAACCTTAAATACTTCATTTTCAATCAACTATTTGTTTCTCGTTAAAATACTGAGTAATATATTGAAAAGGGGATAAGTTCTGTTTTTTATTGCATATATCGACGTTTCAGCCGGAATAGAGCGGTTTTCGTGTATATCTTCCATCGGTAATATAAACGGAAAATCAGGAACATTTTAGATAATTCTAATGAAAACACATTGATTTTTATCATTTGTATTGGAAACAACATTGTCATATGTCTTTTCTTGGATCGAAATAATGCGAAACCTCGCTCTATGATTTGAAGTTAAAATCCTCAAATATGGTTAAATAGTGACTTTTTCACGTTTTTCATGTAGTTTGATATTACGTAAATATATTCATTTTTATCAATATTTCAATACTATTTCATGTAGTATCACGATATGTGATTTGGCCTTCAAATCTCAGAATTTCGCATTTTAAGCAAGTTTTCGTGCATTTTGTTTCGTACGAAAAATCATCGAATTTAGCAATATTTTGACGTTTATCATCCCCTTTTCCTTTTCGTGATTTAAACAAAATATCATCGAATTAGGCAATATTTTGCCGTTTTTCCACGTTTTTGTGAGATTTCATTTCATGGGTATTAATTCATTATATATGCGATAAAAATAATGCAAACACATAATTGATTAGATAATAACCTTAAATACTTCATTTTCAATCAACTATTTGTTTCTTGTTAAAATACTGAGTAAGATGTTCAAAAGGGAAGAAATTCTGTTTTTATTGCATATATCGACGTTTCAGCCGGATTAGAGCGGTTTTACGTGTTCATCTTCCATCGGTAATATAAACGGAAACTAAGGAACATTTTAGATAATTCAAATGAAAACACATTGAGTTTTATCATTTGTATTGGAAACAACATTGCCATATGTCTTTTCTCGGATCGAAATAATACGAAACCTCGCTCTATGATTTGAATTTAAAATCCTCAAATATGGTTAAATAGTGACTTTTTTTACGTTTTTCATGTAGTTTGATATTACGTAAATATATTCATTTCTATCAATATTTCGATACTATTTCATGTAGTATCACGATATGTGATTTGGCCTTCAAATCTCAGAATTTCCCATAATATTGTATTTTAAGCAAGTTTTCTTGCATTTTGTTTCGTACGAAAAATCATCGAATTTAGCAATATTTTGACGTTCATCATCCCCTTTTCCTTTACGTGATTTAAACAAAATATCATCGAATTAGGCAATATTTTGCCGTTTTTCCACGTTATTGTGAGATTTCAGTTTATGGGTATTAATTCATTATATATACGATAAAAATAATGCAAACACATAATTGATTAGATAATAACCTTAAATACTTCATTTTCAATCAACTATTTGTTTTTCGTTAAAATACTGAGTAAGATATTGAAAAGGGGAGAAGTTCTGTTTTTATTGCATATATCGACGTTTCAGCCGGAATAGAGCGGTTTTCGTGTACATCTTCCATCGGTAATATAAACGGAAAATCAAGAACATTTTAGTTAATTCTAATGAAAACACATTGTTTTTTTATCATTTGTATTGGATGCAACATTGTCATATGTCTTTTCTTGGAACTAAATAAAACGAAACCTCGCTGAATGATTTGAAGTTAAAATCCTCAAATATGGTAAAATAGTGACTTTTTCACGTTTATAATGTAGTTTTATATTACCTAAATATATTCATTTTTACCAATATTTCGATACTATTTCATGTAGTATTACGATATGTGATTTGGCCTTCAAATCTCAGAATTTCGCATAATATTGCATTTTGAGCAAGTTTTCGTGCATTTTGTTTCGTACGAAAAATCATCGAATTTAGCAATATTTTGACGTTTATCATCCCCTTTTCCTTTACGTGATTTAAACAAAATATCATCGAATTAGGCAATATTTTGCCGTTTTTCCACGTTTTTGGAAATTTTCAGTCTATTAGTATTAATTCATTATATATACGATAAAAATGATGGAAACACATAATTGATTAGATAATAACCTTAAGTACTTCATTTTCTATCAACTATTTGTTTCTCGTTAAAATACTGAGTAAGATATTCATAAGGGAAGAAATTCTGTTTTTATTGCATATATCGACGTTTCAGCCGGATTAGAGCGGTTTTACGTGTACATCTTCCATCGGTAATATAAACGGAAAATCAAGAACATTTTAGTAAATTCTAATGAAAACACATTGTTTTTTTATCATTTGTATTGGAAACAACATTGTCATATTTCTTTTCTTGGATCTAAATAATACGAAACCTCGCTCTATGATTTGAAGGTAAAATCCTCAAATATGGTAAAATAGTGACTTTTTCACGTTAGTCATGTAGTTTGGTATAACGCAAATATATTCATTTTTACCAATATTTCGAAACTGTTTCATGTAGTTTCACGATATGTGATTTGGCCTTCAAATCTCAGAATTTCGCATAATATTGCATTTTGAGCAAGTTTTCGTGCATTTTGTTTCGTACGAAAAATCATCGAATTTAGCAATATTTTGACGTTTATCATCCCCTTTTCCTTTACGTGATTTAAACAAAATATCATCGAATTAGGCAATATTTTGCCGTTTTTCCACGTTTTTGGAAATTTTCAGTCTATGGGTATTAATTCATTATATATACGATAAAAATGATGGAAACACATAATTGATTAGATAATAACCTTAAGTACTTCATTTTCTATCAACTATTTGTTTCTCGTTAAAATACTGAGTAAGATATTCAAAAGGGAAGAAATTCTGTTTTTATTGCATATATCGACGTTTCAGCCGGATTAGAGCGGTTTTACGTGTACATCTTCCATCGGTAATATAAACGGAAACTAAGGAACATTTTAGATAATTCAAATGAAAACACATTGAGTTTTATCATTTGTATTGGAAACAACATTGCCATATGTCTTTTCTCGGATCGAAATAATACGAAACCTCGCTCTATGATTTGAATTTAAAATCCTCAAATATGGTTAAATAGTGACTTTTTTTACGTTTTTCATGTAGTTTGATATTACGTAAATATATTCATTTCTATCAATATTTCGATACTATTTCATGTAGTATCACGATATGTGATTTGACCTTCAAATCTCAGAATTTCCCATAATATTGCATTTTAAGCAAGTTTTCTTGCATTTTGTTTCGTACGAAAAATCATCGAATTTAGCAATATTTTGACGTTTATCATCCCCTTTTCCTTTACGTGATTTAAACAAAATATCATCGAATTAGGCAATATTTTGCCGTTTTTCCACGTTATTGTGAGATTTCAGTTTATGGGTATTAATTCATTATATATACGATAAAAATAATGCAAACACATAATTGATTAGATAATAACCTTAAATACTTCATTTTCAATCAACTATTTGTTTTTCGTTAAAATACTGAGTAAGATATTGAAAAGGGGAGAAGTTCTGTTTTTATTGCATATATCGACGTTTCAGCCGGAATAGAGCGGTTTTCGTGTACATCTTCCATCGGTAATATAAACGGAAAATCAAGAACATTTTAGTTAATTCTAATGAAAACACATTGTTTTTTTATCATTTGTATTGGATGCAACATTGTCATATGTCTTTTCTTGGAACTAAATAAAACGAAACCTCGCTGAATGATTTGAAGTTAAAATCCTCAAATATGGTAAAATAGTGACTTTTTCACGTTTATAATGTAGTTTTATATTACCTAAATATATTCATATTTACCAATATTTCGATACTATTTCATGTAGTATTACGATATGTGATTTGGCCTTCAAATCTCAGAATTTCGCATAATATTGCATTTTGAGCAAGTTTTCGTGCATTTTGTTTCGTACGAAAAATCATCGAATTTAGCAATATTTTGACGTTTATCATCCCCTTTTCCTTTACGTGATTTAAACAAAATATCATCGAATTAGGCAATATTTTGCCGTTTTTCCACGTTTTTGGAAATTTTCAGTCTATTAGTATTAATTCATTATATATACGATAAAAATGATGGAAACACATAATTGATTAGATAATAACCTTAAGTACTTCATTTTCTATCAACTATTTGTTTCTCGTTAAAATACTGAGTAAGATATTCATAAGGGAAGAAATTCTGTTTTTATTGCATATATCGACGTTTCAGCCGGATTAGAGCGGTTTTACGTGTACATCTTCCATCGGTAATATAAACGGAAAATCAAGAACATTTTAGTAAATTCTAATGAAAACACATTGTTTTTTTATCATTTGTATTGGAAACAACATTGTCATATGTCTTTTCTTGGATCTAAATAATACGAAACCTCGCTCTATGATTTGAAGGTAAAATCCTCAAATATGGTAAAATAGTGACTTTTTCACGTTAATCATGTAGTTTGGTATAACGCAAATATATTCATTTTTACCAATATTTCGAAACTGTTTCATGTAGTTTCACGATATGTGATTTGGCCTTCAAATCTCAGAATTTCGCATAATATTGCATTTTGAGCAAGTTTTCGTGCATTTTGTTTCGTACGAAAAATCATCGAATTTAGCAATATTTTGACGTTTATCATCCCCTTTTCCTTTACGTGATTTAAACAAAATGTCATCGAATTAGGCAATATTTTGCCGTTTTTCCACGTTTTTGGAAATTTTCAGTCTATGGGTATTAATTCATTATATATACGATAAAAATGATGGAAACACATAATTGATTAGATAATAACCTTAAGTACTTCATTTTCTATCAACTATTTGTTTCTCGTTAAAATACTGAGTAAGATATTCAAAAGGGAAGAAATTCTGTTTTTATTGCATATATCGACGTTTCAGCCGGATTAGAGCGGTTTTACGTGTACATCTTCCATCGGTAATATAAACGGAAACTAAGGAACATTTTAGATAATTCAAATGAAAACACATTGAGTTTTATCATTTGTCATGTCTTTTCTTGGATCGAAATAATACGAAACCTCGCTCTATGATTTGAAGTTAAAATCCTCAAATATGGTTAAATAGTGACTTTTTTCTCGTTTTTCATGTAGTTTGATATTACGTAAATATATATCGACGTTTCAGCCGGAATAGAGCGGTTTTCGTGTACATCTTCCATCGGTAATATAAACGGAAAATCAGGAACATTTTAGATAATTCTAATGAAAACACATTGATTTTTATCATTTGTATTGGAAACAACATTGTCATATGTCTTTTCTTGGATCGAAATAATACGAAACCTCGCTCTATGATTTGAAGTTAAAATCCTCAAATATGGTTAAATAGTGACTTTTTCACGTTTTTCATGTAGTTTGATATTACGTAAATATATTCATTTTTATCAATATTTCGATACTATTTCATGTAGTATCACGATATGTGATTTGGCCTTCAAATCTCAGAATTTCCCATAATATTGCATTTTAAGCAAGTTTTCTTGCATTTTGTTTTGTACGAAAAATCATCGAATTTAGCAATATTTTGACGTTCATCATCCCCTTTTCCTTTACGTGATTTAAACAAAATATCATCGAATTAGGCAATATTTTGCCGTTTTTCCACGTTTTTGTGAGATTTCAGTTCATGGGTATTAATTCATTATATATGCGATAAAAATAATGCAAACACATAATTGATTAGATATTAACCTTAAATACTTCATTTTCAATCAACTATTTGTTTCTCGTTAAAATACTGAGTAAGATATTGAAAAGGGGATAAGTTCTTTTTTTTATTGCATATATGGACGTTTCAGCCGGAATAGAGCGGTTTTCGTGTACATCTTCCATCGGTAATACAAACGGAAAATCAGGAACATTTTAGATAATTCTAATGAAAAAACATTGATTTTTATCATTTGTATTGGAAACAACATTGTCATGTCTTTTCTTAGATCGAAATAATACGAAACCTCGCTCTATGATTTGAAGTTAAAATCCTCAAATATGGTTAAATAGTGACTTTTTCACGTTTTTCATGTAGTTTGATATTACGTAAATATATTCATTTTTATCAATATTTCGATACTATTTCATGTAGTATCACGATATGTGATTTGGCCTTCAAATCTCAGAATTTCGCATAATATTGCATTTTAAGCAAGTTTTCGTGCATTTTGTTTCGTACGAAAAATCATCGAATTTAGCAATATTTTGACGTTTATCATCTCCTTTTCCTTTACGTGATTTAAACAAAATATCATCGAATTAGGCAATATTTTGCCGTTTTTCCACGTTTTTGTGAGATTTCAGTTTATGGGTATTAATTCATTATATATACGATAAAAATAATGCAAACACATAATTGATTAGATAATAACCTTAAATACTTCATTTCCAATAAACTATTTGTTTCTCGTTAAAATACTGAGTAAGATATTGAAAAGGGGAGAAGTTCTGTTTTTATTGCATATATCGACGTTTCAGCCGGAATAGAGCGGTTTTCGTGTACATCTTCCATCGGTAATATAAACGGAAAATCAGGAACATTTTAGATAATTCTAATGAAAACACATTGATTTTTATCATTTGTATTGGAAACAACATTGTCATATGTCTTTTCTTGGATCGAAATAATACGAAACCTCGCTCTATGATTTGAAGTTAAAATCCTCAAATATGGTTAAATAGTGACTTTTTCACGTTTTTCATGTAGTTTGATATTACGTAAATATATTCATTTTTATCAATATTTCGATACTATTTCATGTAGTATCACGATATGTGATTTGGCCTTCAAATCTCAGAATTTCCCATAATATTGCATTTTAAGCAAGTTTTCTTGCATTTTGTTTCGTTCGAAAAATCATCGAATTTAGCAATATTTTGACGTTTATCATCCCCTTTTCCTTTATGTGATTTAAACAAAATATCATCGAATTAGGCAATATTTTGCCGTTTTCCACGTTTTTGTGAATTTTCAGTTTATTGGTATTAATTCATTATATATACGATAAAAATGATGCAAACACATAATTGATTAGATAATAACCTTAAATACTTCATTTTCAATCAACTATTTGTTTCTCGTTAAAATACTGAGTAATATATTGAAAAGGGGATAAGTTCTGTTTTTTATTGCATATATCGACGTTTCAGCCGGAATAGAGCGGTTTTCGTGTATATCTTCCATCGGTAATATAAACGGAAAATCAGGAACATTTTAGATAATTCTAATGAAAACACATTGATTTTTATCATTTGTATTGGAAACAACATTGTCATATGTCTTTTCTTGGATCGAAATAATGCGAAACCTCGCTCTATGATTTGAAGTTAAAATCCTCAAATATGGTTAAATAGTGACTTTTTCACGTTTTTCATGTAGTTTGATATTACGTAAATATATTCATTTTTATCAATATTTCAATACTATTTCATGTAGTATCACGATATGTGATTTGGCCTTCAAATCTCAGAATTTCGCATTTTAAGCAAGTTTTCGTGCATTTTGTTTCGTACGAAAAATCATCGAATTTAGCAATATTTTGACGTTTATCATCCCCTTTTCCTTTTCGTGATTTAAACAAAATATCATCGAATTAGGCAATATTTTGCCGTTTTTCCACGTTTTTGTGAGATTTCATTTCATGGGTATTAATTCATTATATATGCGATAAAAATAATGCAAACACATAATTGATTAGATAATAACCTTAAATACTTCATTTTCAATCAACTATTTGTTTCTCGTTAAAATACTGAGTAAGATGTTCAAAAGGGAAGAAATTCTGTTTTTATTGCATATATCGACGTTTCAGCCGGATTAGAGCGGTTTTACGTGTTCATCTTCCATCGGTAATATAAACGGAAACTAAGGAACATTTTAGATAATTCAAATGAAAACACATTGAGTTTTATCATTTGTATTGGAAACAACATTGCCATATGTCTTTTCTCGGATCGAAATAATACGAAACCTCGCTCTATGATTTGAATTTAAAATCCTCAAATATGGTTAAATAGTGACTTTTTTTACGTTTTTCATGTAGTTTGATATTACGTAAATATATTCATTTCTATCAATATTTCGATACTATTTCATGTAGTATCACGATATGTGATTTGGCCTTCAAATCTCAGAATTTCCCATAATATTGCATTTTAAGCAAGTTTTCTTGCATTTTGTTTCGTACGAAAAATCATCGAATTTAGCAATATTTTGACGTTCATCATCCCCTTTTCCTTTACGTGATTTAAACAAAATATCATCGAATTAGGCAATATTTTGCCGTTTTTCCACGTTTTTGTGAGATTTCAGTTCATGGGTATTAATTCATTATATATGCGATAAAAATAATGCAAACACATAATTGATTAGATAATAACCTTAAATACTTCATTTTCAATAAACTATTTGTTTCTCGTTAAAATACTGAGTAAGATATTGAAAAGGGGATAAATTCTTTTTTTTATTGCATATATCGACGTTTCAGCCGGAATAGAGCGGTTTTCGTGTACATCTTCCATCGGTAATATAAACGGAAAATCAGGAACATCTTAGATAATTCTAATGAAAACACATTGATTTTTATCATTTGTATTGGAAACAACATTGTCATGTCTTTTCTTAGATCGAAATAATACGAAACCTCGCTCTATGATTTGAAGTTAAAATCCTCAAATGTGGTTAAATAGTGACTTTTTTCACGTTTTTCATGTAGTTTGATAATACGTAAATATATTCATTTTTATCAATATTTCGATACTATTTCATGTAGTATCACGATATGTGATTTGGCCTTCAAATCTCAGAATTTCGCATTTTAAGCAAGTTTTCGTGCATTTTGTTTCGTACGAAAAATCATCGAATTTAGCAATATTTTGACGTTTATCATCTCCTTTTCCTTTACGTGATTTAAACAAAATATCATCGAATTAGGCAATATTTTGCCGTTTTTCCACGTTTTTGTGAGATTTCAGTTCATGGGTATTAATTCATTATATATGCGATAAAAATAATGCAAACACATAATTGATTAGATAATAACCTTAAATACTTCATTTTCAATCAACTATTTGTTTCTCGTTAAAATACTGAGTAAGATATTGAAAAGGGGATAAGTTCTGTTTTTTATTGCATATATCGACGTTTCAGCCGGAATAGAGCGGTTTTCGTGTATATCTTCCATCGGTAATATAAACGGAAAATCAGGAACATTTTAGATAATTCTAATGAAAACACATTGATTTTTATCATTTGTATTGGAAACAACATTGTCATATGTCTTTTCTTGGATCGAAATAATGCGAAACCTCGCTCTATGATTTGAAGTTAAAATCTTCAAATATGGTTAAATAGTGACTTTTTCACGTTTTTCATGTAGTTTGATATTACGTAAATATATTCATTTTTATCAATATTTCGATACTATTTCATGTAGTATCACGATATGTGATTTGGCCTTCAAATCTCAGAATTTCGCATTTTAAGCAAGTTTTCGTGCATTTTGTTTCGTACGAAAAATCATCGAATTTAGCAATATTTTGACGTTTATCATCCCCTTTTCCTTTACGTGATTTAAACAAAATATCATCGAATTAGGCAATATTTTGCGGTTTTTCCACGTTTTTGTGAGATTTCATTTCATGGGTATTAATTCATTATATATGCGATAAAAATAATGCAAACACATAATTGATTAGATAATAACCTTAAATACTTCATTTTCAATCAACTATTTGTTTCTCGTTAAAATACTGAGTAAGATATTGAAAAGGGGATAAGTTCTTTTTTTTATTGCATATATCGACGTTTCAGCTGGAATAGAGCGGTTTTCGTGTACATCTTCCATCGGTATTATAAACGGAAAATCAGGAACATTTTAGATAATTCTAATGAAAACACATTGATTTTTATCATTTGTATTGGAAACAACATTGTCATATGTCTTTTCTTGGATCGAAATAATACGAAACCTCGCTCTATGATTTGAAGTTAAAATCCTCAAATATGGTTAAATAGTGACTTTTTTCACGTTTTTCATGTAGTTTGATATTACGTAAATATATTCATTTTTATCAATATTTCGATACTATTTCATGTAGTATCACGATGTGATTTGGCCTTCAAATCTCAGAATTTCGCATAATATTGCATTTTAAGCAAGTTTTCGTGCATTTTGTTTCGTACGAAAAATCATCGAATTTAGCAATATTTTGACGTTTATCATCCCCTTTTCCTTTACGTGATTTAAACAAAATATCATCGAATTAGGCAATATTTTGCCGTTTTTCCACGTTTTTGGAAATTTTCAGTCTATTAGTATTAATTCATTATATATACGATAAAAATGATGGAAACACATAATTGATTAGATAATAACCTTAAGTACTTCATTTTCTATCAACTATTTGTTTCTCGTTAAAATACTGAGTAAGATATTCAAAAGGGAAGAAATTCTGTTTTTATTGCATATATCGACGTTTCAGCCGGATTGGAGCGGTTTTACGTGTACATCTTCCATCGGTAATATAAACGGAAACTAAGGAACATTTTAGATAATTCAAATGAAAACACATTGAGTTTTATCATTTGTATTGGAAACAACATTGTCATATGTCTTTTCTTGGATCGAAATAATACGAAACCTCGCTCTATGATTTGAATTTAAAATCCTCAAATATGGTTAAATAGTGACTTTTTTTACGTTTTTCATGTAGTTTGATATTACGTAAATATATTCATTTTTATCAATATTTCGATACTATTTCATGTAGTATCACGATATGTGATTTGGCCTTCAAATCTCAGAATTTCCCATAATATTGCATTTTAAGCAAGTTTTCTTGCATTTTGTTTCGTACGAAAAATCATCGAATTTAGCAATATTTTGACGTTCATCATCCCCTTTTCCTTTACGTGATTTAAACAAAATATCATCGAATTAGGCAATATTTTGCCGTTTTTCCACGTTTTTGTGAGATTTCAGTTCATGGGTATTAATTCATTATATATGCGATAAAAATAATGCAAACACTTAATTGATTAGATAATAACCTTAAATACTTCATTTTCAATCAACTATTTGTTTCTCGTTAAAATACTGAGTAAGATATTGAAAAGGGGATAAGTTCTTTTTTTTATTGCATATATCGACGTTTCAGCTGGAATAGAGCGGTTTTCGTGTACATCTTCCATCGGTATTATAAACGGAAAATCAGGAACATTTTAGATAATTCTAATGAAAACACATTGATTTTTATCATTTGTATTGGAAACAACATTGTCATATGTCTTTTCTTGGATCGAAATAATACGAAACCTCGCTCTATGATTTGAAGTTAAAATCCTCAAATATGGTTAAATAGTGACTTTTTTCACGTTTTTCATGTAGTTTGATATTACGTAAATATATTCATTTTTATCAATATTTCGATACTATTTCATGTAGTATCACGATATGTGATTTGGCCTTCAAATCTCAGAATTTCGCATAATATTGCATTTTAAGCAAGTTTTCGTGCATTTTGTTTCGTACGAAAAATCATCGAATTTAGCAATATTTTGACGTTTATCATCCCCTTTTCCTTTACGTGATTTAAACAAAATATCATCGAATTAGGCAATATTTTGCCGTTTTTCCACGTTTTTGGAAATTTTCAGTCTATTAGTATTAATTCATTATATATACGATAAAAATGATGGAAACACATAATTGATTAGATAATAACCTTAAGTACTTCATTTTCTATCAACTATTTGTTTCTCGTTAAAATACTGAGTAAGATATTGAAAAGGGAAGAAATTCTGTTTTTATTGCATATATCGACGTTTCAGCCGGAATAGAGCGGTTTTCGTGTACATCTTCCATCGGTAATATAAACGGAAAATCAGGAACATTTTAGATAATTCTAATGAAAACACATTGATTTTTATCATTTGTATTGGAAACAACATTGTCATATGTCTTTTCTTGGATCGAAATAATACAAAACCTCGCTCTATGATTTGAAGTTAAAATCCTCAAATATGGTTAAATAGTGACTTTTTCACGTTTTTCATGTAGTTTGATATTACGTAAATATATTCATTTTTATCAATATTTCGATACTATTTCATGTAGTATCGTCATATGTGATTTGGCCTTCAAATCTAAGAATTTCGCATAATATTGCATTTTAAACAAGTTTTCTTGCATTTTGTTTCGTTCGAAAAATCATCGAATTTAGCAATATTTTGACGTTTATCATCCCCTTTTCCTTTATGTGATTTAAACAAAATATCATCGAATTAGGCAATATTTTGCCGTTTTCCACGTTTTTGTGAGATTTCATTTCATGGGTATTAATTCATTATATATGCGTTAAAAATGATGCAAACACATAATTGATTAGATAATAACCTTAAATACTTCATTTTCAATCAACTATTTGTTTCTCGTTAAAATACTGAGTAAGATATTGAAAAGGGGATAAGTTCTTTTTTTTATTGCATATATCGACGTTTCAGCCGGAATAGTGCGGTTTTCGTGTACATCTTCCATCGGTATTATAAACGGAAAATCAGGAACATTTTAGATAATTCTAATGAAAACACATTGATTTTTATCATTTGTATTGGAAACAACATTGTCATATGTCTTTTCCTGGATCGAAATAATACGAAACCTCGCTCTATGATTTGAAGTTAAAGTCCTCAAATATGGTTAAATAGTGACTTTTTTCACGTTTTTCATGTAGTTTGATATTACGTAAATATATTCATTTTTATCAATATTTCGATACTATTTCATGTAGTATCACGATATGTGATTTGGCCTTCAAATCTCAGAATTTCGCATTTTAAGCAAGTTTTCGTGCATTTTGTTTCGTACGAAAAATCATCGAATTTAGCAATATTTTGACGTTTATCATCCCCTTTTCCTTTACGTGATTTAAACAAAATATCATCGAATTAGGCAATATTTTGCGGTTTTTCCACGTTTTTGTGAGATTTCATTTCATGGGTATTAATTCATTATATATGCGTTAAAAATAATGCAAACACATAATTGATTAGATAATAACCTTAAATACTTCATTTTCAATCAACTATTTGTTTCTCGTTAAAATACTGAGTAAGATATTGAAAAGGGGATAAGTTCTTTTTTTTATTGCATATATCGACGTTTCAGCTGGAATAGAGCGGTTTTCGTGTACATCTTCCATCGGTATTATAAACGGAAAATCAGGAACATTTTAGATAATTCTAATGAAAACACATTGATTTTTATCATTTGTATTGGAAACAACATTGTCATATGTCTTTTCTTGGATCGAAATAATACGAAACCTCGCTCTATGATTTGAAGTTAAAATCCTCAAATATGGTTAAATAGTGACTTTTTTCACGTTTTTCATGTAGTTTGATATTACGTAAATATATTCATTTTTATCAATATTTCGATACTATTTCATGTAGTATCACGATGTGATTTGGCCTTCAAATCTCAGAATTTCGCATAATATTGCATTTTAAGCAAGTTTTCGTGCATTTTGTTTCGTACGAAAAATCATCGAATTTAGCAATATTTTGACGTTTATCATCCCCTTTTCCTTTACGTGATTTAAACAAAATATCATCGAATTAGGCAATATTTTGCCGTTTTTCAACGTTATTGTGAGATTTCAGTTTATGGGTAATAATTCATTATATATACGATAAAAATAATGCAAACACATAATTGATTAGATAATAACCTTAAATACTTCATTTTCAATCAACTATTTGTTTTTCGTTAAAATACTGACTAAGATACTGAAAAGGGGAGAAGTTCTGTTTTTATTGCATATATCGACGTTTCAGCCGGAATAGAGCGGTTTTCGTGTACATCTTCCATCGGTAATATAAACGGAAAATCAAGAACATTTTAGTTAATTCTAATGAAAACACATTGTTTTTTTATCATTTGTATTGGAAGCAACATTGTCATATGTCTTTTCTTGGAACTAAATAAAACGAAACCTCGCTGAATGATTTGAAGTTAAAATCCTCAAATATGGTAAAATAGTGACTTTTTCACGTTTATAATGTAGTTTGATATTACCTAAATATATTCATTTTTACCAATATTTCGATACTATTTCATGTAGTATTACGATATGTGATTTGGCCTTCAAATCTCAGAATTTCGCATAATATTGCATTTTGAGCAAGTTTTCGTGCATTTTGTTTCGTACGAAAAATCATCGAATTTAGCAATATTTTGACGTTTATCATCCTCTTTTCCTTTACGTGATTTAAACAAAATATCATCGAATTAGGCAATATTTTGCCGTTTTTCCACGTTTTTGGAAATTTTCAGTCTATTAGTATTAATTCATTATATATACGATAAAAATGATGGAAACACATAATTGATTAGATAATAACCTTAAGTACTTCATTTTCTATCAACTATTTGTTTCTCGTTAAAATACTGAGTAAGATATTCATAAGGGAAGAAATTCTGTTTTTATTGCATATATCGACGTTTCAGCTGGATTAGAGCGGTTTTACGTGTACATCTTCCATCGGTAATATAAACGGAAAATCAAGAACATTTTAGTAAATTCTAATGAAAACACATTTTTTTTTATCATTTGTATTGGAAACAACATTGTCATATGTCTTTTCTTGGATCTAAATAATACGAAACCTCGCTCTATGATTTGAAGGTAAAATCCTCAAATATGGTAAAATAGTGACTTTTTCACGTTAGTCATGTAGTTTGGTATAACGCAAATATATTCATTTTTACCAATATTTCGAAACTGTTTCATGTAGTTTCACGATATGTGATTTGGCCTTCAAATCTCAGAATTTCGCATAATATTGCATTTTGAGCAAGTTTTCGTGCATTTTGTTTCGTACGAAAAATCATCGAATTTAGCAATATTTTGACGTTTATCATCCCCTTTTCCTTTACGTGATTTAAACAAAATATCATCGAATTAGGCAATATTTTGCCGTTTTTCCACGTTTTTGGAAATTTTCAGTCTATTAGTATTAATTCATTATATATACGATAAAAATGATGGAAACACATAATTGATTAGATAATAACCTTAAGTACTTCATTTTCTATCAACTATTTGTTTCTCGTTAAAATACTGAGTAAGATATTCAAAAGGGAAGAAATTCTGTTTTTATTGCATATATCGACGTTTCAGCCGGATTGGAGCGGTTTTACGTGTACATCTTCCATCGGTAATATAAACGGAAACTAAGGAACATTTTAGATAATTCAAATGAAAACACATTGAGTTTTATCATTTGTATTGGAAACAACATTGTCATATGTCTTTTCTTGGATCGAAATAATACGAAACCTCGCTCTATGATTTGAATTTAAAATCCTCAAATATGGTTAAATAGTGACTTTTTTCACGTTTTTCATGTAGTTTGATATTACGTAAATATATTCATTTTTATCAATATTTCGATACTATTTCATGTAGTATCGTCATATGTGATTTGGCCTTCAAATCTCAGAATTTCGCATAATATTGCATTTTAAACAAGTTTTCTTGCATTTTGTTTCGTTCGAAAAATCATCGAATTTAGCAATATTTTGACGTTTATCATCCCCTTTTCCTTTATGTGATTTAAACAAAATATCATCGAATTAGGCAATATTTTGCCGTTTTCCACGTTTTTGTGAGATTTCATTTCATGGGTATTAATTCATTATATATGCGTTAAAAATGATGCAAACACATAATTGATTAGATAATAACCTTAAATACTTCATTTTCAATCAACTATTTGTTTCTCGTTAAAATACTGAGTAAGATATTGAAAAGGGGATAAGTTCTTTTTTTTATTGCATATATCGACGTTTCAGCCGGAATAGTGCGGTTTTCGTGTACATCTTCCATCGGTATTATAAACGGAAAATCAGGAACATTTTAGATAATTCTAATGAAAACACATTGATTTTTATCATTTGTATTGGAAACAACATTGTCATATGTCTTTTCTTGGATCGAAATAATACGAAACCTCGCTCTATGATTTGAAGTTAAAGTCCTCAAATATGGTTAAATAGTGACTTTTTTCACGTTTTTCATGTAGTTTGATATTACGTAAATATATTCATTTTTATCAATATTTCGATACTATTTCATGTAGTATCACGATATGTGATTTGGCCTTCAAATCTCAGAATTTCGCATTTTAAGCAAGTTTTCGTGCATTTTGTTTCGTACGAAAAATCATCGAATTTAGCAATATTTTGACGTTTATCATCCCCTTTTCCTTTACGTGATTTAAACAAAATATCATCGAATTAGGCAATATTTTGCGGTTTTTCCACGTTTTTGTGAGATTTCATTTCATGGGTATTAATTCATTATATATGCGATAAAAATAATGCAAACACATAATTGATTAGATAATAACCTTAAATACTTCATTTTCAATCAACTATTTGTTTCTCGTTAAAATACTGAGTAAGATATTGAAAAGGGGATAAGTTCTTTTTTTTATTGCATATATCGACGTTTCAGCCGGAATAGAGCGGTTTTCGTGTACATCTTCCATCGGTAATATAAACGGAAAATCAAGAACATTTTAGTTAATTCTAATGAAAACACATTGTTTTTTTATCATTTGTATTGGAAGCAACATTGTCATATGTCTTTTCTTGGAACTAAATAAAACGAAACCTCGCTGAATGATTTGAAGTTAAAATCCTCAAATATGGTAAAATAGTGACTTTTTCACGTTTATAATGTAGTTTGATATTACCTAAATATATTCATTTTTACCAATATTTCGATACTATTTCATGTAGTATTACGATATGTGATTTGGCCTTCAAATCTCAGAATTTCGCATAATATTGCATTTTGAGCAAGTTTTCGTGCATTTTGTTTCGTACGAAAAATCATCGAATTTAGCAATATTTTGACGTTTATCATCCTCTTTTCCTTTACGTGATTTAAACAAAATATCATCGAATTAGGCAATATTTTGCCGTTTTTCCACGTTTTTGGAAATTTTCAGTCTATTAGTATTAATTCATTATATATACGATAAAAATGATGGAAACACATAATTGATTAGATAATAACCTTAAGTACTTCATTTTCTATCAACTATTTGTTTCTCGTTAAAATACTGAGTAAGATATTCATAAGGGAAGAAATTCTGTTTTTATTGCATATATCGACGTTTCAGCTGGATTAGAGCGGTTTTACGTGTACATCTTCCATCGGTAATATAAACGGAAAATCAAGAACATTTTAGTAAATTCTAATGAAAACACATTGTTTTTTTATCATTTGTATTGGAAACAACATTGTCATATGTCTTTTCTTGGATCTAAATAATACGAAACCTCGCTCTATGATTTGAAGGTAAAATCCTCAAATATGGTAAAATAGTGACTTTTTCACGTTAGTCATGTAGTTTGGTATAACGCAAATATATTCATTTTTACCAATATTTCGAAACTGTTTCATGTAGTTTCACGATATGTGATTTGGCCTTCAAATCTCAGAATTTCGCATAATATTGCATTTTGAGCAAGTTTTCGTGCATTTTGTTTCGTACGAAAAATCATCGAATTTAGCAATATTTTGACGTTTATCATCCCCTTTTCCTTTACGTGATTTAAACAAAATATCATCGAATTAGGCAATATTTTGCCGTTTTTCCACGTTTTTGGAAATTTTCAGTCTATTAGTATTAATTCATTATATATACGATAAAAATGATGGAAACACATAATTGATTAGATAATAACCTTAAGTACTTCATTTTCTATCAACTATTTGTTTCTCGTTAAAATACTGAGTAAGATATTCAAAAGGGAAGAAATTCTGTTTTTATTGCATATATCGACGTTTCAGCTGGATTAGAGCGGTTTTACGTGTACATCTTCCATCGGTAATATAAACGGAAAATCAAGAACATTTTAGTAAATTCTAATGAAAACACATTGTTTTTTTATCATTTGTATTGGAAACAACATTGTCATATGTCTTTTCTTGGATCGAAATAATACGAAACCTCGCTCTATGATTTGAAGTTAAAATCCTCAAATATGGTTAAATAGTGACTTTTTCACGTTTTTCATGTAGTTTGATATTACGTAAATATATTCATTTTTATCAATATTTCGATACTATTTCATGTAGTATCACGATATGTGATTTGGCCTTCAAATCTCAGAATTTCCCATAATATTGCATTTTAAGCAAGTTTTCTTGCATTTTGTTTCGTTCGAAAAATCATCGAATTTAGCAATATTTTGACGTTTATCATCCCCTTTTCCTTTATGTGAATTAAACAAAATATCATCGAATTAGGCAATATTTTGCCGTTTTCCACGTTTTTGTGAATTTTCAGTTTATTGGTATTAATTCATTATATATACGATAAAAATGATGCAAACACATAATTGATTAGATGATAACCTTAAATACTTCATTTTCAATCAACTATTTGTTTCTCGTTAAAATACTGAGTAAGATATTGAAAAGGGGATAAGTTCTGTTTTTTATTGCATATATCGACGTTTCAGCCGGAATAGAGCGGTTTTCGTGTATATCTTCCATCGGTAATATAAACGGAAAATCAGGAACATTTTAGATAATTCTAATGAAAACACATTGATTTTTATCATTTGTATTGGAAACAACATTGTCATATGTCTTTTCTTGGATCGAAATAATGCGAAACCTCGCTCTATGATTTGAAGTTAAAATCTTCAAATATGGTTAAATAGTGACTTTTTCACGTTTTTCATGTAGTTTGATATTACGTAAATATATTCATTTTTATCAATATTTCGATACTATTTCATGTAGTATCACGATATGTGATTTGGCCTTCAAATCTCAGAATTTCGCATTTTAAGCAAGTTTTCGTGCATTTTGTTTCGTACGAAAAATCATCGAATTTAGCAATATTTTGACGTTTATCATCCCCTTTTCCTTTACGTGATTTAAACAAAATATCATCGAATTAGGCAATATTTTGCGGTTTTTCCACGTTTTTGTGAGATTTCATTTCATGGGTATTAATTCATTATATATGCGATAAAAATAATGCAAACACATAATTGATTAGATAATAACCTTAAATACTTCATTTTCAATCAACTATTTGTTTCTCGTTAAAATACTGAGTAAGATATTGAAAAGGGGATAAGTTCTTTTTTTTATTGCATATATCGACGTTTCAGCTGGAATAGAGCGGTTTTCGTGTACATCTTCCATCGGTATTATAAACTGAAAATCAGGAACATTTTAGATAATTCTAATGAAAACACATTGATTTTTATCATTTGTATTGGAAACAACATTGTCATATGTCTTTTCTTGGATCGAAATAATACGAAACCTCGCTCTATGATTTGAAGTTAAAATCCTCAAATATGGTTAAATAGTGACTTTTTTCACGTTTTTCATGTAGTTTGATATTACGTAAATATATTCATTTTTATCAATATTTCGATACTATTTCATGTAGTATCACGATGTGATTTGGCCTTCAAATCTCAGAATTTCGCATAATATTGCATTTTAAGCAAGTTTTCGTGCATTTTGTTTCGTACGAAAAATCATCGAATTTAGCAATATTTTGACGTTTATCATCCCCTTTTCCTTTACGTGATTTAAACAAAATATCATCGAATTAGGCAATATTTTGCCGTTTTTCCACGTTATTGTGAGATTTCAGTTTATGGGTATTAATTCATTATATATACGATAAAAATAATGCAAACACATAATTGATTAGATAATAACCTTAAATACTTCATTTTCAATCAACTATTTGTTTTTCGTTAAAATACTGAGTAAGATATTGAAAAGGGGAGAAGTTCTGTTTTTATTGCATATATCGACGTTTCAGCCGGAATAGAGCGGTTTTCGTGTACATCTTCCATCGGTAATATAAACGGAAAATCAAGAACATTTTAGTTAATTCTAATGAAAACACATTGTTTTTTTATCATTTGTATTGGAAGCAACATTGTCATATGTCTTTTCTTGGAACTAAATAAAACGAAACCTCGCTGAATGATTTGAAGTTAAAATCCTCAAATATGGTAAAATAGTGACTTTTTCACGTTTATAATGTAGTTTGATATTACCTAAATATATTCATTTTTACCAATATTTCGATACTATTTCATGTAGTATTACGATATGTGATTTGGCCTTCAAATCTCAGAATTTCGCATAATATTGCATTTTGAGCAAGTTTTCGTGCATTTTGTTTCGTACGAAAAATCATCGAATTTAGCAATATTTTGACGTTTATCATCCTCTTTTCCTTTACGTGATTTAAACAAAATATCATCGAATTAGGCAATATTTTGCCGTTTTTCCACGTTTTTGGAAATTTTCAGTCTATTAGTATTAATTCATTATATATACGATAAAAATGATGGAAACACATAATTGATTAGATAATAACCTTAAGTACTTCATTTTCTATCAACTATTTGTTTCTCGTTAAAATACTGAGTAAGATATTCATAAGGGAAGAAATTCTGTTTTTATTGCATATATCGACGTTTCAGCTGGATTAGAGCGGTTTTACGTGTACATCTTCCATCGGTAATATAAACGGAAAATCAAGAACATTTTAGTAAATTCTAATGAAAACACATTGTTTTTTTATCATTTGTATTGGAAACAACATTGTCATATGTCTTTTCTTGGATCTAAATAATACGAAACCTCGCTCTATGATTTGAAGGTAAAATCCTCAAATATGGTAAAATAGTGACTTTTTCACGTTAGTCATGTAGTTTGGTATAACGCAAATATATTCATTTTTACCAATATTTCGAAACTGTTTCATGTAGTTTCACGATATGTGATTTGGCCTTCAAATCTCAGAATTTCGCATAATATTGCATTTTGAGCAAGTTTTCGTGCATTTTGTTTCGTACGAAAAATCATCGAATTTAGCAATATTTTGACGTTTATCATCCCCTTTTCCTTTACGTGATTTAAACAAAATATCATCGAATTAGGCAATATTTTGCCGTTTTTCCACGTTTTTGGAAATTTTCAGTCTATTAGTATTAATTCATTATATATACGATAAAAATGATGGAAACACATAATTGATTAGATAATAACCTTAAGTACTTCATTTTCTATCAACTATTTGTTTCTCGTTAAAATACTGAGTAAGATATTCAAAAGGGAAGAAATTCTGTTTTTATTGCATATATCGACGTTTCAGCTGGATTAGAGCGGTTTTACGTGTACATCTTCCATCGGTAATATAAACGGAAAATCAAGAACATTTTAGTAAATTCTAATGAAAACACATTGTTTTTTTATCATTTGTATTGGAAACAACATTGTCATATGTCTTTTCTTGGATCGAAATAATACGAAACCTCGCTCTATGATTTGAAGTTAAAATCCTCAAATATGGTTAAATAGTGACTTTTTCACGTTTTTCATGTAGTTTGATATTACGTAAATATATTCATTTTTATCAATATTTCGATACTATTTCATGTAGTATCACGATATGTGATTTGGCCTTCAAATCTCAGAATTTCCCATAATATTGCATTTTAAGCAAGTTTTCTTGCATTTTGTTTCGTTCGAAAAATCATCGAATTTAGCAATATTTTGACGTTTATCATCCCCTTTTCCTTTATGTGAATTAAACAAAATATCATCGAATTAGGCAATATTTTGCCGTTTTCCACGTTTTTGTGAATTTTCAGTTTATTGGTATTAATTCATTATATATACGATAAAAATGATGCAAACACATAATTGATTAGATGATAACCTTAAATACTTCATTTTCAATCAACTATTTGTTTCTCGTTAAAATACTGAGTAAGATATTGAAAAGGGGATAAGTTCTGTTTTTTATTGCATATATCGACGTTTCAGCCGGAATAGAGCGGTTTTCGTGTATATCTTCCATCGGTAATATAAACGGAAAATCAGGAACATTTTAGATAATTCTAATGAAAACACATTGATTTTTATCATTTGTATTGGAAACAACATTGTCATATGTCTTTTCTTGGATCGAAATAATGCGAAACCTCGCTCTATGATTTGAAGTTAAAATCTTCAAATATGGTTAAATAGTGACTTTTTCACGTTTTTCATGTAGTTTGATATTACGTAAATATATTCATTTTTATCAATATTTCGATACTATTTCATGTAGTATCACGATATGTGATTTGGCCTTCAAATCTCAGAATTTCGCATTTTAAGCAAGTTTTCGTGCATTTTGTTTCGTACGAAAAATCATCGAATTTAGCAATATTTTGACGTTTATCATCCCCTTTTCCTTTACGTGATTTAAACAAAATATCATCGAATTAGGCAATATTTTGCGGTTTTTCCACGTTTTTGTGAGATTTCATTTCATGGGTATTAATTCATTATATATGCGATAAAAATAATGCAAACACATAATTGATTAGATAATAACCTTAAATACTTCATTTTCAATCAACTATTTGTTTCTCGTTAAAATACTGAGTAAGATATTGAAAAGGGGATAAGTTCTTTTTTTTATTGCATATATCGACGTTTCAGCTGGAATAGAGCGGTTTTCGTGTACATCTTCCATCGGTATTATAAACTGAAAATCAGGAACATTTTAGATAATTCTAATGAAAACACATTGATTTTTATCATTTGTATTGGAAACAACATTGTCATATGTCTTTTCTTGGATCGAAATAATACGAAACCTCGCTCTATGATTTGAAGTTAAAATCCCCAAATATGGTTAAATAGTGACTTTTTTCACGTTTTTCATGTAGTTTGATATTACGTAAATATATTCATTTTTATCAATATTTCGATACTATTTCATGTAGTATCACGATGTGATTTGGCCTTCAAATCTCAGAATTTCGCATAATATTGCATTTTAAGCAAGTTTTCGTGCATTTTGTTTCGTACGAAAAATCATCGAATTTAGCAATATTTTGACGTTTATCATCCCCTTTTCCTTTACGTGATTTAAACAAAATATCATCGAATTAGGCAATATTTTGCCGTTTTTCCACGTTATTGTGAGATTTCAGTTTATGGGTATTAATTCATTATATATACGATAAAAATAATGCAAACACATAATTGATTAGATAATAACCTTAAATACTTCATTTTCAATCAACTATTTGTTTTTCGTTAAAATACTGAGTAAGATATTGAAAAGGGGAGAAGTTCTGTTTTTATTGCATATATCGACGTTTCAGCCGGAATAGAGCGGTTTTCGTGTACATCTTCCATCGGTAATATAAACGGAAAATCAAGAACATTTTAGTTAATTCTAATGAAAACACATTGTTTTTTTATCATTTGTATTGGAAGCAACATTGTCATATGTCTTTTCTTGGAACTAAATAAAACGAAACCTCGCTGAATGATTTGAAGTTAAAATCCTCAAATATGGTAAAATAGTGACTTTTTCACGTTTATAATGTAGTTTGATATTACCTAAATATATTCATTTTTACCAATATTTCGATACTATTTCATGTAGTATTACGATATGTGATTTGGCCTTCAAATCTCAGAATTTCGCATAATATTGCATTTTGAGCAAGTTTTCGTGCATTTTGTTTCGTACGAAAAATCATCGAATTTAGCAATATTTTGACGTTTATCATCCTCTTTTCCTTTACGTGATTTAAACAAAATATCATCGAATTAGGCAATATTTTGCCGTTTTTCCACGTTTTTGGAAATTTTCAGTCTATTAGTATTAATTCATTATATATACGATAAAAATGATGGAAACACAATTGATTAGATAATAACCTTAAGTACTTCATTTTCTATCAACTATTTGTTTCTCGTTAAAATACTGAGTAAGATATTCATAAGGGAAGAAATTCTGTTTTTATTGCATATATCGACGTTTCAGCCGGATTAGAGCGGTTTTACGTGTACATCTTCCATCGGTAATATAAACGGAAAATCATGAACATTTTAGTAAATTCTAATGAAAACACATTGTTTTTTTATCATTTGTATTGGAAACAACATTGTCATATGTCTTTTCTTGGATCTAAATAATACGAAACCTCGCTCTATGATTTGAAGGTAAAATCCTCAAATATGGTAAAATAGTGACTTTTTCACGTTAGTCATGTAGTTTGGTATAACGCAAATATATTCATTTTTACCAATATTTCGAAACTGTTTCATGTAGTTTCACGATATGTGATTTGGCCTTCAAATCTCAGAATTTCGCATAATATTGCATTTTGAGCAAGTTTTCGTGCATTTTGTTTCGTACGAAAAATCATCGAATTTAGCAATATTTTGACGTTTATCATCCCCTTTTCCTTTATGTGATTTAAACAAAATATCATCGAATTAGGCAATATTTTGCCGTTTTTCCACGTTTTTGGAAATTTTCAGTCTATTAGTATTAATTCATTATATATACGATAAAAATGATGGAAACACATAATTGATTAGATAATAACCTTAAGTACTTCATTTTCTATCAACTATTTGTTTCTCGTTAAAATACTGAGTAAGATATTCAAAAGGGAAGAAATTCTGTTTTTATTGCATATATCGACGTTTCAGCCGGATTAGAGCGGTATTACGTGTACATCTTCCATCGGTAATATAAACGGAAACTAAGGAACATTTTAGATAATTCTAATGAAAACACATTGAGTTTTATCATTTGTATTGGAAACAACATTGTCATATGTCTTTTCTTGGATCGAAATAATACGAAACCTCGCTCTATGATTTGAATTTAAAATCCTCAAATATGGTTAAATAGTGACTTTTTTTACGTTTTTCATGTAGTTTGATATTACGTAAATATATTCATTTTTATCAATATTTCGATACTATTTCATGTAGTATCACGATATGTGATTTGGCCTTCAAATCTCAGAATTTCCCATAATATTGCATTTTAAGCAAGTTTTCTTGCATTTTGTTTCGTACGAAAAATCATCGAATTTAGCAATATTTTGACGTTCATCATCCCCTTTTCCTTTACGTGATTTAAACAAAATATCATCGAATTAGGCAATATTTTGCCGTTTTTCCACGTTTTTGTGAGATTTCAGTTCATGGGTATTAATTCATTATATATGCGATAAAAATAATGCAAACACATAATTGATTAGATAATAACCTTAAATACTTCATTTTCAATCAACTATTTGTTTCTCGTTAAAATACTGAGTAAAATATTGAAAAGGGGATAAGTTCTTTTTTTTATTGCATATATCGACGTTTCAGCCGGAATAGAGCGGTTTTCGTGTACATCTTCCATCGGTAATATAATCGGAAAATCAGGAACATTTTAGATAATTCTAATGAAAACACATTGATTTTTATCATTTGTATTGGAAACAACATTGTCATGTCTTTTCTTAGATCGAAATAATACGAAACCTCGCTCTATGATTTGAAGTTAAAATCCTCAAATATGGTTAAATATTGACTTTTTTCACGTTTTTCATGTAGTTTGATAATACGTAAATATATTCATTTTTATCAATATTTCGATACTATTTCATGTAGTATCACGATATGTGATTTGGCCTTCAAATCTCAGAATTTCGCATTTTAAGCAAGTTTTCGTGCATTTTGTTTCGTACGAAAAATCATCGAATTTAGCAATATTTTGACGTTTATCATCCCCTTTTCCTTTACGTGATTTAAACAAAATATCATCGAATTAGACAATATTTTGCCGTTTTTCCACGTTTTTGTGAGATTTCAGTTCATGGGTATTAATTCATTATATATGCGATAAAAATAATGCAAACACATAATTGATTAGATAATAACCTTAAAAACTTCATTTTCAATCAACTATTTGTTTCTCGTTAAAATACTGAGTAAGATATTGAAAAGGGGATAAGTTCTTTTTTTTATTGCATATATCGACGTTTCAGCCGGATTAGAGCGGTTTTCGTGTACATCTTCCATCGGTGTTATAAACGGAAAATCAGGAACATTTTAGATAATTCTAATGAAAACACATTGATTTTTATCATTTGTATTGGAAACAACATTGTCATATATCTTTTCTTGGATCGAAATAATACGAAACCTCGCTCTATGATTTGAAGTTAAAATCCTCAAATATGGTTAAATAGTGACTTTTTCACGTTTTTCTTGTAGTTTGATATTACGTAAATATATTCATTTTTATCAATATTTCGATACTATTTCATGTAGTATCACGATATGTGATTTGGCCTTCAAATCTCAGAATTTCGCATAATATTGCATTTTAAGCAAGTTTTCGTGCATTTTGTTTCGTACGAAAATTCATCGAATTTAGCAATATTTTGACGTTTATCATCCCCTTTTCCTTTATGTGAATTAAACAAAATATCATCGAATTAGGCAATATTTTGCCGTTTTTCCACGTTTTTGTGAGATTTCAGTTCATGGGTATTAATTCATTATATATGCGATAAAAATAATGCAAACACATAATTGATTAGATGATAACCTTAAATACTTCATTTTCAATCAACTATTTGTTTCTCGTTAAAATACTGAGTAAGATATTGAAAAGGGGATAAGTTCTGTTTTTTATTGCATATATCGACGTTTCAGCCGGAATAGAGCGGTTTTCGTGTATATATTCCATCGGTAATATAAACGGAAAATCAGGAACATTTTACATAATTCTAATGAAAACACATTGATTTTTATCAATTGTATTGGAAACAACATTGTCATATGTCTTTTCTTGGATCGAAATAATGCGAAACCTCGCTCTATGATTTGAAGTTAAAATCTTCAAATATGGTTAAATAGTGACTTTTTCACGTTTTTCATGTAGTTTGATATTTCGTAAATATATTCATTTTTATCAATATTTCGATACTATTTCATGTAGTATCACGATATGTGATTTGGCCTTCAAATCTCAGAATTTCGCATTTTAAGCAAGTTTTCGTGCATTTTGTTTCGTACGAAAAATCATCGAATTTAGCAATATTTTGACGTTTATCATCCCCTTTTCCTTTACGTGATTTAAACAAAATATCATCGAATTAGGCAATATTTTGCCGTTTTTCCACGTTATTGTGAGATTTCAGTTTATGGGTATTAATTCATTATATATACGATAAAAATAATGCAAACACATAATTGATTAGATAATAACCTTAAATACTTCATTTTCAATCAACTATTTGTTTTTCGTTAAAATACTGAGTAAGATATTGAAAAGGGGAGAAGTTCTGTTTTTATTGCATATATCGACGTTTCAGCCGGAATAGAGCGGTTTTCGTGTACATCTTCCATCGGTAATATAAACGGAAAATCAAGAACATTTTAGTTAATTCTAATGAAAACACATTGTTTTTTTATCATTTGTATTGGAAGCAACATTGTCATATGTCTTTTCTTGGAACTAAATAAAACGAAACCTCGCTGAATGATTTGAAGTTAAAATCCTCAAATATGGTAAAATAGTGACTTTTTCACGTTTATAATGTAGTTTGATATTACCTAAATATATTCATTTTTACCAATATTTCGATACTATTTCATGTAGTATTACGATATGTGATTTGGCCTTCAAATCTCAGAATTTCGCATAATATTGCATTTTGAGCAAGTTTTCGTGCATTTTGTTTCGTACGAAAAATCATCGAATTTAGCAATATTTTGACGTTTATCATCCTCTTTTCCTTTACGTAATTTAAACAAAATATCATCGAATTAGGCAATATTTTGCCGTTTTTCCACGTTTTTGGAAATTTTCAGTCTATTAGTATTAATTCATTATATATACGATAAAAATGATGGAAACACATAATTGATTAGATAATAACCTTAAGTACTTCATTTTCTATCAACTATTTGTTTCTCGTTAAAATACTGAGTAAGATATTCATAAGGGAAGAAATTCTGTTTTTATTGCATATATCGACGTTTCAGCCGGATTAGAGCGGTTTTACGTGTACATCTTCCATCGGTAATATAAACGGAAAATCATGAACATTTTAGTAAATTCTAATGAAAACACATTGTTTTTTTATCATTTGTATTGGAAACAACATTGTCATATGTCTTTTCTTGGATCTAAATAATACGAAACCTCGCTCTATGATTTGAAGGTAAAATCCTCAAATATGGTAAAATAGTGACTTTTTCACGTTAGTCATGTAGTTTGGTATAACGCAAATATATTCATTTTTACCAATATTTCGAAACTGTTTCATGTAGTTTCACGATATGTGATTTGGCCTTCAAATCTCAGAATTTCGCATAATATTGCATTTTGAGCAAGTTTTCGTGCATTTTGTTTCGTACGAAAAATCATCGAATTTAGCAATATTTTGACGTTTATCATCCCCTTTTCCTTTATGTGATTTAAACAAAATATCATCGAATTAGGCAATATTTTGCCGTTTTTCCACGTTTTTGGAAATTTTCAGTCTATTAGTATTAATTCATTATATATACGATAAAAATGATGGAAACACATAATTGATTAGATAATAACCTTAAGTACTTCATTTTCTATCAACTATTTGTTTCTCGTTAAAATACTGAGTAAGATATTCAAAAGGGAAGAAATTCTGTTTTTATTGCATATATCGACGTTTCAGCCGGATTAGAGCGGTATTACGTGTACATCTTCCATCGGTAATATAAACGGAAACTAAGGAACATTTTAGATAATTCTAATGAAAACACATTGAGTTTTATCATTTGTATTGGAAACAACATTGTCATATGTCTTTTCTTGGATCGAAATAATACGAAACCTCGCTCTATGATTTGAATTTAAAATCCTCAAATATGGTTAAATAGTGACTTTTTTTACGTTTTTCATGTAGTTTGATATTACGTAAATATATTCATTTTTATCAATATTTCGATACTATTTCATGTAGTATCACGATATGTGATTTGGCCTTCAAATCTCAGAATTTCCCATAATATTGCATTTTAAGCAAGTTTTCGTGCATTTTGTTTCGTACGAAAAATCATCGAATTTAGCAATATTTTGACGTTTATCATCCCCTTTTCCTTTACGTGATTTAAACAAAATATCATCGAATTAGGCAATATTTTGCCGTTTTTCCACGTTTTTGAGAGATTTCAGTTCATGGGTATTAATTCATTATATATGCGATAAAAATAATGCAAACACATAATTGATTAGATAATAACCTTAAAAACTTCATTTTCAATCAACTATTTGTTTCTCGTTAAAATACTGAGTAAGATATTGAAAAGGGGATAAGTTCTTTTTTTTATTGCATATATCGACGTTTCAGCCGGATTAGAGCGGTTTTCGTGTACATCTTCCATCGGTGTTATAAACGGAAAATCAGGAACATTTTAGATAATTCTAATGAAAACACATTGATTTTTATCATTTGTATTGGAAACAACATTGTCATATATCTTTTCTTGGATCGAAATAATACGAAACCTCGCTCTATGATTTGAAGTTAAAATCCTCAAATATGGTTAAATAGTGACTTTTTCACGTTTTTCATGTAGTTTGATATTACGTAAATATATTCATTTTTATCAATATTTCGATACTATTTCATGTAGTATCACGATATGTGATTTGGCCTTCAAATCTCAGAATTTCGCATAATATTGCATTTTAAGCAAGTTTTCGTGCATTTTGTTTCGTACGAAAATTCATCGAATTTAGCAATATTTTGACGTTTATCATCCCCTTTTCCTTTATGTGAATTAAACAAAATATCATCGAATTAGGCAATATTTTGCCGTTTTTCCACGTTTTTGTGAGATTTCAGTTCATGGGTATTAATTCATTATATATGCGATAAAAATAATGCAAACACATAATTGATTAGATGATAACCTTAAATACTTCATTTTCAATCAACTATTTGTTTCTCGTTAAAATACTGAGTAAGATATTGAAAAGGGGATAAGTTCTGTTTTTTATTGCATATATCGACGTTTCAGCCGGAATAGAGCGGTTTTCGTGTATATATTCCATCGGTAATATAAACGGAAAATCAGGAACATTTTACATAATTCTAATGAAAACACATTGATTTTTATCAATTGTATTGGAAACAACATTGTCATATGTCTTTTCTTGGATCGAAATAATGCGAAACCTCGCTCTATGATTTGAAGTTAAAATCTTCAAATATGGTTAAATAGTGACTTTTTCACGTTTTTCATGTAGTTTGATATTACGTAAATATATTCATTTTTATCAATATTTCGATACTATTTCATGTAGTATCACGATATGTGATTTGGCCTTCAAATCTCAGAATTTCGCATTTTAAGCAAGTTTTCGTGCATTTTGTTTCGTACGAAAAATCATCGAATTTAGCAATATTTTGACGTTTATCATCCCCTTTTCCTTTACGTGATTTAAACAAAATATCATCGAATTAGGCAATATTTTGCCGTTTTTCCACGTTATTGTGAGATTTCAGTTTATGGGTATTAATTCATTATATATACGATAAAAATAATGCAAACACATAATTGATTAGATAATAACCTTAAATACTTCATTTTCAATCAACTATTTGTTTTTCGTTAAAATACTGAGTAAGATATTGAAAAGGGGAGAAGTTCTGTTTTTATTGCATATATCGACGTTTCAGCCGGAATAGAGCGGTTTTCGTGTACATCTTCCATCGGTAATATAAACGGAAAATCAAGAACATTTTAGTTAATTCTAATGAAAACACATTGTTTTTTTATCATTTGTATTGGAAGCAACATTGTCATATGTCTTTTCTTGGAACTAAATAAAACGAAACCTCGCTGAATGATTTGAAGTTAAAATCCTCAAATATGGTAAAATAGTGACTTTTTCACGTTTATAATGTAGTTTGATATTACCTAAATATATTCATTTTTACCAATATTTCGATACTATTTCATGTAGTATTACGATATGTGATTTGGCCTTCAAATCTCAGAATTTCGCATAATATTGCATTTTGAGCAAGTTTTCGTGCATTTTGTTTCGTACGAAAAATCATCGAATTTAGCAATATTTTGACGTTTATCATCCTCTTTTCCTTTACGTAATTTAAACAAAATATCATCGAATTAGGCAATATTTTGCCGTTTTTCCACGTTTTTGGAAATTTTCAGTCTATTAGTATTAATTCATTATATATACGATAAAAATGATGGAAACACATAATTGATTAGATAATAACCTTAAGTACTTCATTTTCTATCAACTATTTGTTTCTCGTTAAAATACTGAGTAAGATATTCATAAGGGAAGAAATTCTGTTTTTATTGCATATATCGACGTTTCAGCCGGATTAGAGCGGTTTTACGTGTACATCTTCCATCGGTAATATAAACGGAAAATCATGAACATTTTAGTAAATTCTAATGAAAACACATTGTTTTTTTATCATTTGTATTGGAAACAACATTGTCATATGTCTTTTCTTGGATCTAAATAATACGAAACCTCGCTCTATGATTTGAAGGTAAAATCCTCAAATATGGTAAAATAGTGACTTTTTCACGTTAGTCATGTAGTTTGGTATAACGCAAATATATTCATTTTTACCAATATTTCGAAACTGTTTCATGTAGTTTCACGATATGTGATTTGGCCTTCAAATCTCAGAATTTCGCATAATATTGCATTTTGAGCAAGTTTTCGTGCATTTTGTTTCGTACGAAAAATCATCGAATTTAGCAATATTTTGACGTTTATCATCCCCTTTTCCTTTATGTGATTTAAACAAAATATCATCGAATTAGGCAATATTTTGCCGTTTTTCCACGTTTTTGGAAATTTTCAGTCTATTAGTATTAATTCATTATATATACGATAAAAATGATGGAAACACATAATTGATTAGATAATAACCTTAAGTACTTCATTTTCTATCAACTATTTGTTTCTCGTTAAAATACTGAGTAAGATATTCAAAAGGGAAGAAATTCTGTTTTTATTGCATATATCGACGTTTCAGCCGGATTAGAGCGGTATTACGTGTACATCTTCCATCGGTAATATAAACGGAAACTAAGGAACATTTTAGATAATTCTAATGAAAACACATTGAGTTTTATCATTTGTATTGGAAACAACATTGTCATATGTCTTTTCTTGGATCGAAATAATACGAAACCTCGCTCTATGATTTGAATTTAAAATCCTCAAATATGGTTAAATAGTGACTTTTTTTACGTTTTTCATGTAGTTTGATATTACGTAAATATATTCATTTTTATCAATATTTCGATACTATTTCATGTAGTATCACGATATGTGATTTGGCCTTCAAATCTCAGAATTTCCCATAATATTGCATTTTAAGCAAGTTTTCGTGCATTTTGTTTCGTACGAAAAATCATCGAATTTAGCAATATTTTGACGTTTATCATCCCCTTTTCCTTTACGTGATTTAAACAAAATATCATCGAATTAGGCAATATTTTGCCGTTTTTCCACGTTTTTGAGAGATTTCAGTTCATGGGTATTAATTCATTATATATGCGATAAAAATAATGCAAACACATAATTGATTAGATAATAACCTTAAAAACTTCATTTTCAATCAACTATTTGTTTCTCGTTAAAATACTGAGTAAGATATTGAAAAGGGGATAAGTTCTTTTTTTTATTGCATATATCGACGTTTCAGCCGGATTAGAGCGGTTTTCGTGTACATCTTCCATCGGTGTTATAAACGGAAAATCAGGAACATTTTAGATAATTCTAATGAAAACACATTGATTTTTATCATTTGTATTGGAAACAACATTGTCATATATCTTTTCTTGGATCGAAATAATACGAAACCTCGCTCTATGATTTGAAGTTAAAATCCTCAAATATGGTTAAATAGTGACTTTTTCACGTTTTTCATGTAGTTTGATATTACGTAAATATATTCATTTTTATCAATATTTCGATACTATTTCATGTAGTATCACGATATGTGATTTGGCCTTCAAATCTCAGAATTTCGCATAATATTGCATTTTAAGCAAGTTTTCGTGCATTTTGTTTCGTACGAAAATTCATCGAATTTAGCAATATTTTGACGTTTATCATCCCCTTTTCCTTTACGTGATTTAAACAAAATATCATCGAATTAGGCAATATTTTGCCGTTTTTCCACGTTTTTGTGAGATTTCAGTTTATGGGTATTAATTCATTATATATACGATAAAAATAATGCAAACACATAATTGATTAGATAATAACCTTAAATACTTCATTTCCAATAAACTATTTGTTTCTCGTTAAAATACTGAGTAAGATATTGAAAAGGGGAGAAGTTCTGTTTTTATTGCATATATCGACGTTTCAGCCGGAATAGAGCGGTTTTCGTGTACATCTTCCATCGGTAATATAAACGGAAAATCAGGAACATTTTAGATAATTCTAATGAAAACACATTGATTTTTATCATTTGTATTGGAAACAACATTGTCATATGTCTTTTCTTGGATCGAAATAATACGAAACCTCGCTCTATGATTTGAAGTTAAAATCCTCAAATATGGTTAAATAGTGACTTTTTCACGTTTTTCATGTAGTTTGATATTACGTAAATATATTCATTTTTATCAATATTTCGATACTATTTCATGTAGTATCACGATATGTGATTTGGCCTTCAAATCTCAGAATTTCCCATAATATTGCATTTTAAGCAAGTTTTCTTGCATTTTGTTTCGTTCGAAAAATCATCGAATTTAGCAATATTTTGACGTTTATCATCCCCTTTTCCTTTATGTGATTTAAACAAAATATCATCGAATTAGGCAATATTTTGCCGTTTTCCACGTTTTTGTGAATTTTCAGTTTATTGGTATTAATTCATTATATATACGATAAAAATGATGCAAACACATAATTGATTAGATAATAACCTTAAATACTTCATTTTCAATCAACTATTTGTTTCTCGTTAAAATACTGAGTAATATATTGAAAAGGGGATAAGTTCTGTTTTTTATTGCATATATCGACGTTTCAGCCGGAATAGAGCGGTTTTCGTGTATATCTTCCATCGGTAATATAAACGGAAAATCAGGAACATTTTAGATAATTCTAATGAAAACACATTGATTTTTATCATTTGTATTGGAAACAACATTGTCATATGTCTTTTCTTGGATCGAAATAATGCGAAACCTCGCTCTATGATTTGAAGTTAAAATCCTAAAATATGGTTAAATAGTGACTTTTTCACGTTTTTCATGTAGTTTGATATTACGTAAATATATTCATTTTTATCAATATTTCGATACTATTTCATGTAGTATCACGATATGTGATTTGGCCTTCAAATCTCAGAATTTCGCATTTTAAGCAAGTTTTCGTGCATTTTGTTTCGTACGAAAAATCATCGAATTTAGCAATATTTTGACGTTTATCATCCCCTTTTCCTTTACGTGATTTAAACAAAATATCATCGAATTAGGCAATATTTTGCCGTTTTTCCACGTTTTTGTGAGATTTCATTTCATGGGTATTAATTCATTATATATGCGATAAAAATAATGCAAACACATAATTGATTAGATAATAACCTTAAATACTTCATTTTCAATCAACTATTTGTTTCTCGTTAAAATACTGAGTAAGATGTTCAAAAGGGAAGAAATTCTGTTTTTATTGCATATATCGACGTTTCAGCCGGATTAGAGCGGTTTTACGAGTACATCTTCCATCGGTAATATAAACGGAAACTAAGGAACATTTTAGATAATTCAAATGAAAACACATTGAGTTTTATCATTTGTATTGGAAACAACATTGCCATATGTCTTTTCTCGGATCGAAATAATACGAAACCTCGCTCTATGATTTGAATTTAAAATCCTCAAATATGGTTAAATAGTGACTTTTTTTACGTTTTTCATGTAGTTTGATATTACGTAAATATATTCATTTCTATCAATATTTCGATACTATTTCATGTAGTATCACGATATGTGATTTGGCCTTCAAATCTCAGAATTTCCCATAATATTGCATTTTAAGCAAGTTTTCTTGCATTTTGTTTCGTACGAAAAATCATCGAATTTACCAATATTTTGACGTTCATCATCCCCTTTTCCTTTACGTGATTTAAACAAAATATCATCGAATTAGGCAATATTTTGCCGTTTTTCCACGTTTTTGTGAGATTTCAGTTCATGGGTATTAATTCATTATATATGCGATAAAAATAATGCAAACACATAATTGATTAGATAATAACCTTAAATACTTCATTTTCAATAAACTATTTGTTTCTCGTTAAAATACTGAGTAAGATATTGAAAAGGGGATAAGTTCTTTTTTTTATTGCATATATCGACGTTTCAGCCGGAATAGAGCGGTTTTCGTGTACATCTTCCATCGGTAATATAAACGGAAAATCAGGAACATCTTAGATAATTCTAATGAAAACACATTGATTTTTATCATTTGTATTGGAAACAACATTGTCATGTCTTTTCTTAGATCGAAATAATACGAAACCTCGCTCTATGATTTGAAGTTAAAATCCTCAAATGTGGTTAAATAGTGACTTTTTTCACGTTTTTCATGTAGTTTGATAATACGTAAATATATTCATTTTTATCAATATTTCGATACTATTTCATGTAGTATCACGATATGTGATTTGGCCTTCAAATCTCAGAATTTCGCATTTTAAGCAAGTTTTCGTGCATTTTGTTTCGTACGAAAAATCATCGAATTTAGCAATATTTTGACGTTTATCATCTCCTTTTCCTTTACGTGATTTAAACAAAATATCATCGAATTAGGCAATATTTTGCCGTTTTTCCACGTTTTTGTGAGATTTCAGTTCATGGGTATTAATTCATTATATATGCGATAAAAATAATGCAAACACATAATTGATTAGATAATAACCTTAAATACTTCATTTTCAATCAACTATTTGTTACTCGTTAAAATACTGAGTAAGATATTGAAAAGGGGATAAGTTCTTTTTTTTATTGCATATATCGACGTTTCAGCCGGAATAGAGCGGTTTTCGTGTACATCTTCCATCGGTAATATAAACGGAAAATCAGGAACATTTTAGATAATTCTAATGAAAACACATTGATTTTTATCATTTGTATTGGAAACAACATTGTCATGTCTTTTCTTAGATCGAAATAATACGAAACCTCGCTCTATGATTTGAAGTTAAAATCCTCAAATATGGTTAAATAGTGACTTTTTTCACGTTTTTCATGTAGTTTGATATTACGTAAATATATTCATTTTTATCAATATTTCGATACTATTTCATGTAGTATCACGATATGTGATTTGGCCTTCAAATCTCAGAATTTCGCATAATATTGCATTTTAAGCAAGTTTTCGTGCATTTTGTTTCGTACGAAAAATCATCGAATTTAGCAATATTTTGACGTTTATCATCCCCTTTTCCTTTACGTGATTTAAACAAAATATCATCGAATTAGGCAATATTTTGCCGTTTTTCCACGTTATTGTGAGATTTCAGTTTATGGGTATTAATTCATTATATATACGATAAAAATAATGCAAACACATAATTGATTAGATAATAACCTTAAATACTTCATTTTCAATCAACTATTTGTTTTTCGTTAAAATACTGAGTAAGATATTGAAAAGGGGAGAAGTTCTGTTTTTATTGCATATATCGACGTTTCAGCCGGAATAGAGCGGTTTTCGTGTACATCTTCCATCGGTAATATAAACGGAAAATCAAGAACATTTTAGTTAATTCTAATGAAAACACATTGTTTTTTTATCATTTGTATTGGATGCAACATTGTCATATGTCTTTTCTTGGAACTAAATAAAACGAAACCTCGCTGAATGATTTGAAGTTAAAATCCTCAAATATGGTAAAATAGTGACTTTTTCACGTTTATAATGTAGTTTTATATTACCTAAATATATTCATTTTTACCAATATTTCGATACTATTTCATGTAGTATTACGATATGTGATTTGGCCTTCAAATCTCAGAATTTCGCATAATATTGCATTTTGAGCAAGTTTTCGTGCATTTTGTTTCGTACGAAAAATCATCGAATTTAGCAATATTTTGACGTTTATCATCCCCTTTTCCTTTACGTGATTTAAACAAAATATCATCGAATTAGGCAATATTTTGCCGTTTTTCCACGTTTTTGGAAATTTTCAGTCTATTAGTATTAATTCATTATATATACGATAAAAATGATGGAAACACATAATTGATTAGATAATAACCTTAAGTACTTCATTTTCTATCAATTATTTGTTTCTCGTTAAAATACTGAGTAAGATATTCATAAGGGAAGAAATTCTGTTTTTATTGCATATATCGACGTTTCAGCCGGATTAGAGCGGTTTTACGTGTACATCTTCCATCGGTAATATAAACGGAAAATCAAGAACATTTTAGTAAATTCTAATGAAAACACATTGTTTTTTTATCATTTGTATTGGAAACAACATTGTCATATTTCTTTTCTTGGATCTAAATAATACGAAACCTCGCTCTATGATTTGAAGGTAAAATCCTCAAATATGGTAAAATAGTGACTTTTTCACGTTAATCATGTAGTTTGGTATAACGCAAATATATTCATTTTTACCAATATTTCGAAACTGTTTCATGTAGTTTCACGATATGTGATTTGGCCTTCAAATCTCAGAATTTCGCATAATATTGCATTTTGAGCAAGTTTTCGTGCATTTTGTTTCGTACGAAAAATCATCGAATTTAGCAATATTTTGACGTTTATCATCCCCTTTTCCTTTACGTGATTTAAACAAAATATCATCGAATTAGGCAATATTTTGCCGTTTTTCCACGTTTTTGGAAATTTTCAGTCTATTTGTATTAATTCATTATATATACGATAAAAATGATGGAAACACATAATTGATTAGATAATAACCTTAAGTACTTCATTTTCTATCAACTATTTGTTTCTCGTTAAAATACTGAGTAAGATATTCAAAAGGGAAGAAATTCTGTTTTTATTGCATATATCGACGTTTCAGCCGGATTAGAGCGGTTTTACGTGTACATCTTCCATCGGTAATATAAACGGAAACTAAGGAACATTTTAGATAATTCAAATGAAAACACATTGAGTTTTATCATTTGTATTGGAAACAACATTGCCATATGTCTTTTCTCGGATCGAAATAATACGAAACCTCGCTCTATGATTTGAATTTAAAATCCTCAAATATGGTTAAATAGTGACTTTTTTTACGTTTTTCATGTAGTTTGATATTACGTAAATATATTCATTTCTATCAATATTTCGATACTATTTCATGTAGTATCACGATATGTGATTTGGCCTTCAAATCTCAGAATTTCCCATAATATTGCATTTTAAGCAAGTTTTCTTGCATTTTGTTTCGTACGAAAAATCATCGAATTTAGCAATATTTTGACGTTCATCATCCCCTTTTCCTTTACGTGATTTAAACAAAATATCATCGAATTAGGCAATATTTTGCCGTTTTTCCACGTTTTTGTGAGATTTCAGTTCATGGGTATTAATTCATTATATATGCGATAAAAATAATGCAAACACATAATTGATTAGATAATAACCTTAAATACTTCATTTTCAATAAACTATTTGTTTCTCGTTAAAATACTGAGTAAGATATTGAAAAGGGGATAAGTTCTTTTTTTTATTGCATATATCGACGTTTCAGCCGGAATAGAGCGGTTTTCGTGTACATCTTCCATCGGTAATATAAACGGAAAATCAGGAACATTTTAGATAATTCTAATGAAAACACATTGATTTTTATCATTTGTATTGGAAACAACATTGTCATGTCTTTTCTTAGATCGAAATAATACGAAACCTCGCTCTATGATTTGAAGTTAAAATCCTCAAATGTGGTTAAATAGTGACTTTTTTCACGTTTTTCATGTAGTTTGATAATACGTAAATATATTCATTTTTATCAATATTTCGATACTATTTCATGTAGTATCACGATATGTGATTTGGCCTTCAAATCTCAGAATTTCGCATTTTAAGCAAGTTTTCGTGCATTTTGTTTCGTACGAAAAATCATCGAATTTAGCAATATTTTGACGTTTATCATCCCCTTTTCCTTTACGTGATTTAAACAAAATATCATCGAATTAGGCAATATTTTGCCGTTTTTCCACGTTTTTGTGAGATTTCAGTTCATGGGTATTAATTCATTATATATGCGATAAAAATAATGCAAACACATAATTGATTAGATAATAACCTTAAATACTTCATTTTCAATCAACTATTTGTTTCTCGTTAAAATACTGAGTAAGATATTGAAAAGGGGATAATTTCTTTTTTTTATTGCATATATCGACGTTTCAGCCGGAATAGAGCGGTTTTCGTGTACATCTTCCATCGGTATTATAAACGGAAAATCAGGAACATTTTAGATAATTCTAATGAAAACACATTGATTTTTATCATTTGTATTGGAAACAACATTGTCATATGTCTTTTCTTGGATCGAAATAATACGAAACCTCGCTCTATGATTTGAAGTTAAAATCCTCAAATATGGTTAAATAGTGACTTTTTTCACGTTTTTCATGTAGTTTGATATTACGTAAATATATTCATTTTTATCAATATTTCGATACTATTTCATGTAGTATCACGATATGTGATTTGGCCTTCAAATCTCAGAATTTCGCATAATATTGCATTTTAAGCAAGTTTTCGTGCATTTTGTTTCGTACGAAAAATCATCGAATTTAGCAATATTTTGACGTTTATCATCCCCTTTTCCTTTACGTGATTTAAACAAAATATCATCGAATTAGGCAATATTTTGCCGTTTTTCCACGTTATTGTGAGATTTCAGTTTATGGGTATTAATTCATTATATATACGATAAAAATAATGCAAACACATAATTGATTAGATAATACCCTTAAATACTTCATTTTCAATCAACTATTTGTTTTTCGTTAAAATACTGAGTAAGATATTGAAAAGGGGAGAAGTTCTGTTTTTATTGCATATATCGACGTTTCAGCCGGAATAGAGCGGTTTTCGTGTACATCTTCCATCGGTAATATAAACGGAAAATCAAGAACATTTTAGTTAATTCTAATGAAAACACATTGTTTTTTTATCATTTGTATTGGATGCAACATTGTCATATGTCTTTTCTTGGAACTAAATAAAACGAAACCTCGCTGAATGATTTGAAGTTAAAATCCTCAAATATGGTAAAATAGTGACTTTTTCACGTTTATAATGTAGTTTTATATTACCTAAATATATTCATTTTTACCAATATTTCGATACTATTTCATGTAGTATTACGATATGTGATTTGGCCTTCAAATCTCAGAATTTCGCATAATATTGCATTTTGAGCAAGTTTTCGTGCATTTTGTTTCGTACGAAAAATCATCTAATTTAGCAATATTTTGACGTTTATCATCCCCTTTTCCTTTACGTGGATTAAACAAAATATCATCGAATTAGGCAATATTTTGCCGTTTTTCCACGTTTTTGGAAATTTTCAGTCTATTAGTATTAATTCATTATATATACGATAAAAATGATGGAAACACATAATTGATTAGATAATAACCTTAAGTACTTCATTTTCTATCAACTATTTGTTTCTCGTTAAAATACTGAGTAAGATATTCATAAGGGAAGAAATTCTGTTTTTATTGCATATATCGACGTTTCAGCCGGATTAGAGCGGTTTTACGTGTACATCTTCCATCGGTAATATAAACGGAAAATCAAGAACATTTTAGTAAATTCTAATGAAAACACATTGTTTTTTTATCATTTGTATTGGAAACAACATTGTCATATTTCTTTTCTTGGATCTAAATAATACGAAACCTCGCTCTATGATTTGAAGGTAAAATCCTCAAATATGGTAAAATAGTGACTTTTTCACGTTAATCATGTAGTTTGGTATAACGCAAATATATTCATTTTTACCAATATTTCGAAACTGTTTCATGTAGTTTCACGATATGTGATTTGGCCTTCAAATCTCAGAATTTCGCATAATATTGCATTTTGAGCAAGTTTTCGTGCATTTTGTTTCGTACGAAAAATCATCGAATTTAGCAATATTTTGACGTTTATCATCCCCTTTTCCTTTACGTGATTTAAACAAAATATCATCGAATTAGGCAATATTTTGCCGTTTTTCCACGTTTTTGGAAATTTTCAGTCTATGGGTATTAATTCATTATATATACGATAAAAATGATGGAAACACATAATTGATTAGATAATAACCTTAAGTACTTCATTTTCTATCAACTATTTGTTTCTCGTTAAAATACTGAGTAAGATATTCAAAAGGGAAGAAATTCTGTTTTTATTGCATATATCGACGTTTCAGCCGGATTAGAGCGGTTTTACGTGTACATCTTCCATCGGTAATATAAACGGAAACTAAGGAACATTTTAGATAATTCAAATGAAAACACATTGAGTTTTATCATTTGTATTGGAAACAACATTGCCATATGTCTTTTCTCGGATCGAAATAATACGAAACCTCGCTCTATGATTTGAATTTAAAATCCTCAAATATGGTTAAATAGTGACTTTTTTTACGTTTTTCATGTAGTTTGATATTACGTAAATATATTCATTTCTATCAATATTTCGATACTATTTCATGTAGTATCACGATATGTGATTTGGCCTTCAAATCTCAGAATTTCCCATAATATTGCATTTTAAGCAAGTTTTCTTGCATTTTGTTTCGTACGAAAAATCATCGAATTTAGCAATATTTTGACGTTCATCATCCCCTTTTCCTTTACGTGATTTAAACAAAATATCATCGAATTAGGCAATATTTTGCCGTTTTTCCACGTTTTTGTGAGATTTCAGTTCATGGGTATTAATTCATTATATATGCGATAAAAATAATGCAAACACATAATTGATTAGATAATAACCTTAAATACTTCATTTTCAATAAACTATTTGTTTCTCGTTAAAATACTGAGTAAGATATTGAAAAGGGGATAAGTTCTTTTTTTTATTGCATATATCGACGTTTCAGCCGGAATAGAGCGGTTTTCGTGTACATCTTCCATCGGTAATATAAACGGAAAATCAGGAACATTTTAGATAATTCTAATGAAAACACATTGATTTTTATCATTTGTATTGGAAACAACATTGTCATGTCTTTTCTTAGATCGAAATAATACGAAACCTCGCTCTATGATTTGAAGTTAAAATCCTCAAATGTGGTTAAATAGTGACTTTTTTCACGTTTTTCATGTAGTTTGATAATACGTAAATATATTCATTTTTATCAATATTTCGATACTATTTCATGTAGTATCACGATATGTGATTTGGCCTTCAAATCTCAGAATTTCGCATTTTAAGCAAGTTTTCGTGCATTTTGTTTCGTACGAAAAATCATCGAATTTAGCAATATTTTGACGTTTATCATCCCCTTTTCCTTTACGTGATTTAAACAAA